>NC_090372.1:78715491-79066991 GCF_036365525.1 Heterodontus francisci
ACAGTAATGGACAGAAGCATCTGCAGCAGGCAGATTGGTGAGGACGAGGTCAAGTATGTTTTTCCCTCGTGTTGGTTTCCCCACCACCTGTTGCAGACCCAGTCTAGCAGCTATGTCCTTTAGGACTCGGCCAGCTCGGTCAGTAGTGGTGCTACCCAGCCACTCTTGGTGATGGACATTGAAGTCCCCCACCCAGTATAGATTTTGTGCCCTTGCCACCCTCAGTGCTTCCTCCAAGTGGTGTTCAACATGGAGGAGTACTGACTCATCAGCTGAGGGAGGGCAGTAGGTGGTAATCAGTAGGAGGTTACCTTGTCCATGTTTGACCTGTTGCCATGAGACTTCATGGGGTCCGGAGTTGATGTTGAGGACTCCCAGGGCAACTCCCTCCTGACTGTATACCACTGTGCCACCACCTCTGCTGGGTCTGTGCTGCCGGTGGGACAGGAGATACCCGGGGATGGTGATGGCAGTGTCTGGGACATTGTCTGTAAGATATGATTCTGTGAGTATGACTATGTCAGGCTGTTGCTTGACTACTCTGTGGGACAGCTCTCCCAACTTTGGCACAAGCCCCCATATGTTAGTAAAGAGGACTTTGCAGGGTTGACAGGGCTGGGTTTGCCATTGTCGTTTCCGGTGCCGAGGTCGATGCTGGGTGGTCCGTCCGGTTTCATTCCTTTTTATTGACGTCGTAGTGGTTAGGTACAACTGAGTGGCTTGCTCAGCCAATTCAGAGGGCATGTAAGAGTTAACCACATTGCTGTGGGTCTGGAGTCACATGTAGGCCAGACCAGGTAAGGACAGCAGATTTCCTTCCCTAAAGTTCATTAGTGAACTAGATGGGTTTTTACAACAATCGACAATGGTTTCATGGCCATCATTAGACTAGATTTTAATTCCAGATTTATTAATTAAATTCAAATTCCACCTTCTGCTGTGGTGGGATTTGAACCCATGTCCCCAGAGAAATACCCTGGGTCTCTGGGTTACTAGTCCAGTGATAATACCACTATGCCACCAGCCACCCTTGTAACTCTCCACGTCAATGCCACAGGACATTTACCAGCTTTTTTAAAACATGTAATTTTCTACCAAAATAATTTCTAATATATGCCATAAACAGAATGTAATATGTAAATTTTGCAGTATGATTTAGACTTTAATTACACATTAGCTTCCAATCTGGTCATATACCATCAATCATTTGTTTGTCATGCTGCAGACTGACCTCCGAAGTTCAAAGGCAAAGGAACTCCGAGCTGGAACATTTTAATGCACGTTACTGTGACTACTTACCAAGGGGCTGTTCTCTTCCAGAAAGCCAAGCAGTGAAGGATACAACTTGAGCCAATCTTTACACACTTTTATAATTTTTTTTATTCTTTCATGGGACATGGGCATCGCTGGCAAGATCAGCATTTGTTGCCCATCCCGAACTGCCCTTGGCAACTGAGCAGCTTGCTAGGCTATTTCAGAGGGCAGTTAAGAGTCAACCACATTGCTGTGGGTCTTGAGTCACATGTAAGCCAGACCAGGCAAGGACAGTAGATTTCCTTCCCTAAAGGACATTTGTGAATTCATTGGGTTTTTACAATTATCGATGGTAGCTTCATGGCACCATTACTAAGACTAGCTTTCAATTCCAGATTTTAAGCTTTTATTTACAGAGATACACATTACAAACATGCAGCTCCTTGCCAGAGAACCATAGTTTATTTGTTCCTATTTATAGGAGCACAAGTGAATCCCCAGTTAATGCCCACCACACACAATTAATATACAATTAACATGGACTGCCTGGACACTTTTAAAATGTCGCATTTCACCAGGGTGCAGTTGATTTGTAGCCAGTGTAAACGTTAAATTGTGCTAGATGACTCAGAGAGGTTTTCACACAGCTTGGTTTTAGTGTGGTCAGGAATCAGAGGCAGAACTGGCACCCAATGCATGTTATCATTTTCTGTATCAGTTTACACATGGAACCACTGCACAGCAATATGAAAGTGAAGCTCAATGGCATTGTTACACACCACTCATTATAACAACTATCCTTGGAGTTACTCCAGTGCCTTCAGCATATAACCTAGGCTGGCACCTCAGTGGAATACTGGGAGTGCTGCATTCTTGGAGATACCATCTTTCGCATAAAATGATAAACCAAGGCCCTCTTTGGCAGACAAAAAATATCCCAGATACTATTCGAAGAGCACAAGTGTTTTCCTGGTGAAATAACCAACATTTATCCCTCGGCCAACAACTAAAACAGATCTTAAAACAAGAAATGCTGGAAATACTCAGCAGGTCTGGCAGCATCTGTGCAGAGAGAAGCAGAGAGTTAACGTTTCAGGTCAGAGACCCTTCTTCAGCTGCCAGACCTGCTGAGTATTTCCAGCATTTCTTGTTTTTATTTCAGATTTCCAGCATCTGCAGTATTTTGCTTTTAACTAAAACAGATCATCTGGTCATTTATTTTATTGTTGTTTGTGGGACCTTACTGTACACAAATTGGTTGCCTGTTTCTTACAACACTTACATTGCCTGTAAAGCACTTCGGGACGTCCTGAGGTTGTGAAAAGCACAATATAAATGCAAATTATTTATTCACCCAGTTATGATTCGATTCACTCATGGGTTACTAGCTCAATTCACTCATCGTTTCTCATAATGCACCTTAGACAAATTGATATTTTAAACTCTGAAATAAATATTACTAAGTCTTCAATCTGACGGACCTACCTGGAATGAAACATGGTGCCATTCTCAAAGAATCCAGCGTAATGTATCAGTAAGCGGTCACCTCGTTTGGTCTTTCGGTGACAGATGAAAGGCTTTTGCAACACATCGATTTTCACTTCGGGCTCTGGTATCAGAGCACTGCTGGCACAACCCAGCACCAAGGTGAAAATGAGTGCTTGAAAAACGTTTAAACATTTGGGCAACATACTACGCAAAGTGCTTTTAAGCCTCACTTTTTGGGAGTATATCCCCTTCTTTTATTACCAACCCCCTCCCCTCACTCAATGCCAAACACGCGCAGACGTGGCACCTACAACTTTTTTTTACTTTCAGCGCTGAGCTCTCAAACAAACGTCATACCGATCATGCCCCGCCCTCTCCGGACTTGATGTCATCCGTCACAAAAGGAATTCGCACGCTCACGAATTGTTCAGCAGCGCGATTACGCCCAGCGTCGTGACGCAACAAACACACCGCCTTCCCAAAGGAGCAGATTTTCACTCAGCGGAGACACTGATTGGTGCTTTTAACCAAGGCGGCAGAGAGGGCCGGAAGGGAGAGAAAGAAAAATCACCCCGCCCCCGTTTCCGCGAGCCACTGATTGGCTACTTACGGGAACGACGATGATGCGCGTTGCTGGGGGTAAGCGCCTCTGGCGAATGGTTTATTGGCTTGTCAATCAGAGCGCGTCACGCTCCCGCTGCTGTTCCTGGTTGCGCCTGGCTACCCGAGTTGTTGCATTTTATTGGTGCGGGACGGGGATTGTGAGTGAGTGAGTGAGTGAGTGAATGGCAGGGTGTCTGTGCAGTTATCATGGAAGGAATTCTTTATAAATGGACCAATTATCTCAGTGGTAATTCGCTCTTTTTTATTTCAAGCATGAGACTTGATTCCGTGTTTGGCTTTGATTTAGAAAATGGGGTGCGGTGGGTGCTCAATGCTCCTGTCATGTCATGTAAATCGTTGGCATTCTTGTGATCAAAGGGATTTTTTTCTTCAGTTGACAGGCCCCCTAAGAGAGTAAGATTCAACGTAAGTAGTAGCAGGACCTCTGGAACAACAAAGGAAATGATGCGATTGTATTTTTTAATGTGTCTTTCATCGGGGTCTCGGCAAGAACTTGAATGCGGTGTAAATAGGAATACAAACTGCGCCGAGTAAGCTCCAGACAGGGTTAAGAGTCGATAGTGAGGTATCTGGGTCACACAGCAGCAAGTAAAGCTGTTATTGTCAGGTTAGCCCTAATCCTGTTGGCATTCATTTGGCATTAAAAGTCATTGGGAATATATTTTAATAAGAAGGCTTAAATAGCTTGTCCTCTTCTCCACCCCCCCCCCCCCCCCCCCCCCGCCTTTCCCGGTATAAAGGCTGCATTCGCTATCTCTAACTGCATGAGCATTAACAAATCTGCTATCCTTGGGTCCTTCTTTTATATATCATTATAAATTAATATGAATGGGCCTGCCAGGCACGCTTGCATTTGATCACAAAATATATTGATGGACAATTTTAAACCAAGTATTGAAGAAATTCTCCACGCCCCAGTTCTCCAGCATTAATTACACTGTATGTTTCTTTGAAATGATGTTCCAATGTGATGAGACTGATTTGCAACTTAATTTTAGAAGTCTGTCCATTGATAGCTTACATAATGGGGTTTAAATGTGTTTCTATTTACTTAGATTTTTGTTTGAAATCAAATGAATAATTACTTTTTACTGAAGCATATTTTGTATTGTAAATGGATGAACTTGGCATGTGTTCATAGTGCAACTACCAGTCTGAATAGTTAGAGTTTTAGTCTGACACCATTCCGTTTACATTGTCTGAGTGACACTTGCATTTTGCTGCCCAGGATAGCGTTCTGTACGCGTGTATTTACATGTACATAATCAGTAAGCCAGGCTGGCTGATTTCATGTACGTCGAACAGTCTGCGCTGTTGCAAAATTTCAGTTAGTTGTAGGTAAGTATAGAACGCGCTAAGGAGATCCAAAGGAGACTCTGCAAAGTTTTTTACACCTAGCTTTACATTGTTCCAGATTTATATTCCACAGGAATGAATGAGAAGTGGTATGAAACTCCCAGCTCCATGCTATTTCCTGACTGTGCATTTACACTACAACTGTAGTTTTGATGTGAAACTGCTCCATACCAACAATCTTATTCTGTTCTTGTTATTGCTGACTTTTTGTTTTCACTTGACTCATTCCACATTTCAGTTTTTCTGGCCTACATAAGAGATTCAGGACCAAGCTGCGAGGTGAATTTATTACAAAGCTTTCAAGGCTACAGCTGTGTCTGTTGCTGTAACCTGCTTGAGGATTAATCTAACAGTGGGCACATCACTTTGCCAAAGTCCTTCACGTGATGGATTGTGTTAAGCAACTGATTACTAGTAAGCCTGTTAAATGCCACTGCACTTGAGCATCAAGGTGGGTGGGGAGGACATGTCTGGGATCAGATGGCTCCCTCCTAACATGTTTGACTTTGGAAGCCTGGAACCAAGTCAACCCTCTCTGGCAATTTCAGTAAACCAATACTTGTTCCAAACGGGTCCATAGTGGCCCAGTGTCAATCAGCCAGGCTTAGTGATGGAACCTGAAGAGGTAGATCTATCACTGGGATGGAATTGTTCCCACTCGGGTCCAGATAGTCCTGCAAACTAATGCCTTGTTGAATCAGGTAGTCCTGGCTGGACAACCACCAGAAGCTACTACTGCTTTGTGCTGGCTGGCTACCTGGTTTGAGCGAGGTAACTTCCAGCAGTCCCTCATTATACACCCATGAGTCTGAAGCTTTGACTCCTGCCAACCCACACCTAAACTCTCTCTACTTGGATAGATGGGCTGTGTTGCTTTGGAGAGATTGTGTTTTATTTTATGCAGTCTCCCATCGGATCGACTGATAAGTCTCTGTTGTTGTGGTGTGCTGATAGGAAAAAAAGCCCATTCCTGCTGCACGTATCGCACTGAAAGCCATCTGAGGTAGGTAGATGAGTCTTCTTGCGTGTTGTCAGCCAGATCATTCAAACTGGCCAGGCTGATATACTTCCATCATAGTCTCTCGGTGGCTATTATTTCTATGATGTCGTGGTTATGCCAGGTGGGGTGGCAGGCTGGCCTTGCAAAAATAATTGCTGTATGCCATTTAGTGTGTCAGAAGACCCTGCAGAAAGACAGCTGATGACTTAGTTGACATAGCTGTCTTACGGTTCCATGATTCCTGCTTGGTCAGTTCGCATCTTAGTGCCATCTTCACTCAGCATGGGGACAGTGCCTCTTGCTTTCAGTCCGTACACAACCTGTAGCTTGTTGAAAAAGCACTTCGTGCTCTGTTAGTCTGATTGATTGCAACACCTCAGCATTCATTTTCCACCATTTTTCCCTCATGGAGTTAAACTTAGTTTGAGCTTGCTGCTTTAATTGTTGATATGCAATTTTGTCCACCAAGCAACCCATATCATTAATTAGGCCAGAAACAGTCTGATTTTTTCTCTTCTTTTGTCATCAAACCAATCAGTAGCTTGGTTTGAAGACTCTTGAGACAGTGGACTTTTGCACATCTTGGATACCTAGCTGGCCAAAAGAAAAATTGTTTTCTCTCATATCTCAACTCCTGGATCTAAGCAAGGAAGTCACAACTGAACTATTTCCCTCTATGCTGTAGTACAGTTTTTACATAATGACTGGTCTAATAAAATTGGCTTATTTTGACATATCTCAGTTAAAAGCATTGGCCCTGATTTTGATATAATATCGGTGAAGCTATCAGCACTCATCATTATTCCAGGCTAAATCTCACAGCAACTTTGTGTGTCCACATATGTGCAGTTAAATGTAGAAGTCCAGACCTTGCCGTCAGATGCCCTGTTCCTCCAAAAGGGTGCACTGTTTCAGTCCTCACCAATAGACTCAGCAGTGAAATCACTGTACAGGTGTGAACATGTGCTACCTACTCACTAGTTCTGCAGTAAAGATAGCTGAAAAAGTTGAGGCTAGTGCATTTAGGAGTAAGTGAATTTTTAGTGGTGTAATAAGTAATAATTACTGCTGAAAAGCTTCTCTAGCCCTGGAAAATTAATTTTACAAGTGTGAAGTCTCATTCCTTGAGAAAATTAATGTGGCAATTTAAAAAAAAACTCAATTTTTATTTCCTCTCTCACTCTTCTGGCTCCCTTAATCCCACCTGCTTGTCCCATACTTTATTTCACCTTCATGTATATGATATTTCCTTTATTTAACTTCCAGGTTGCGAGTCTGCAGGTCTCAGTGAGGATACTTCAATCTGATTTTTTGAAGAGCCTCACTGTTGCTTGCCCTGCTTACAGATCCTCTGTAGAGGGCACTGCACTAGGTCAGATGTCCATGAAAAACTTCTGGGCAACTGTAATTGAGACAAACTCTGAACGCTGTTCCTTCGTCAATGTGAACAAATTCTGGGCTTTATTTTATTCTGCATTCTCTATTCTGAGGAATATCCTCAAGCTAATTCTTGATGGACAAGATACATTAAAATATTCTTAGGATAGTACAAAGAAATGGAGAATTTAATAATAGGTCCTTTCAGGGTTACAAATGCTATTCCTAATTTTGAAATTCAGGCCAGAAAAAGAAAATGCAAATTTTGGATTGAAAAGTTGAATTTCCTTGTGGATTGATTATTGAAGAAATCACTGGTACTGATAATGTTTGGGTAGCTCCAAAATTATTGGTTAAATATTCCCCAATTTGTCTTTGTAGAAACACATGTTTATGTTACTCTACTGTGCAATGACTTGATATTGTTAATGTTTGTGCACAGGATGGCAGCCACGTTGGTTTGTTCTTGCGGGTGGAATTTTGTCTTATTATGATTCACAAGAGGATACCTGGAAGGGCTGCAAAGGCAGCATTAAGATGGCAGTGTGTGAAATACAAGGTAAAGTATAAGGTGGATCTCAACATCTCTGACCTTCAACTTTTCATTTCCTAGTTGGAATAATTGCAAAATCTGATGTAGATATTAAATGACATCTTACTAAATTTTAAAATAAAAAAAGTGTTGTCAAATTCCTGAGGTTTGTGCCTGTCAATATGTTAAAGGTGACCTTTTTTAATCACAAATTTGCGTCAATGCATTTCTCGCGCTTGTAGTTAATGTTCAAGAGCTTTCAACACAATTTTAGAATGTGACCTTTAATTATTTTTAGTAACTCAGTGTGTGCTCCCTCAGTAATTAATCCTTGGGCTTTGGACTGGAAAATTTAAAGTATAAATTATATTTCCCTTGAAAAATGCTGTGGAATATTTTTATAATCTGAAACACATTTTGTGTCACCACTTAGCTTTAAATAAGGTTTAACAGCAGATATGTGAAGTTTTATATCTAGCTGAACAATGAAGAAAGTACATTTCTGGAGTTTGTGGTTCTAAATGTGGATTATACCTGGAAATAGCTTTGCAGTGAGTTCTAGTGATAGCCTTGCTTGATGATGGTAATGCTGAGAAATTATAAATTAAAATGATCACATTTAAACCTAGTGATAACACTGGATTGAATGTTTGTAGATGTGAATGGATTATACAAAATCAAGGAACTAAAGCTTTGATCAAGGAAGCTATTTTGAAGTGGCTGTTAAACACATTTACATGTGTGAAGAATGAATTCCGATAAAATTATGGTGGATAGTTTTTTTATTTTCATTATATCGACTCTGAGAAGATAATGTTCTTGTCAAAAGCTTGGTATGAAATGTATCAAGTAGGGAATCCTCTTCACCGAACTCCCAAGGGTTTTCCAGTTGATTAGGAAGTATGTTACTTTGTCAGCAGGATGATCAGTCTTTGATAGAGAAAGTTTAACATTTTAGGTGCAACCCTTAATTTTGGAAATGCACAGTAGACATCTGAAAGAAAAAGCTGATTACACCAGAATGATTTACCATTCTCTTTCTGGTGTTGTTTCAATAGCTGTGCAGTTCCAGTTATGTTATTTGAAGTGTATGTCGTAAATGCTCCATTCATGCTGAATAATTTAACCAACAGCTCTATTTAATTTGCTTTCTTTTTGTTTTGGTGTCCTGTTCCGTGATGCATTTTCTGTAAGCTTCAGCAGCAAATGCAAGTAACGTCTCAATACATCTGAGTGATGTGTACTTATCAGATTAAACAATGTAAATCCAAAAATATTCAATGTAAACTTTGTTTTGGATTGTTACCATGGTGCTGTTCGGATCTCTGCTTGTATACATTTCTGTTTGGGTGAGACTTGTTTAGGAAGATCCAGTCAAAAACAGGTAGTAACTTTATTTAAACAATAAAATCAAATTTTATAGTTAAAGTTGTGCGAGAACCTGACATTAATCTAATCTAACCACAGGCACAGCATTGCCAGTGGCTGTTACAAGCACTCAACTTTTTTTCTACAGATTTATTCTAGAATTCCACAAGGGACATGAATAATCTTGTAGTGGTTAATGGATGTTTTTCAGGCTGGAGGAAGGTTTGTAGTGGAATTCCCCAGGGACCAGTGTTGGGACCTTTGCTTTTCCTGATATATATTAATGACACAGATCTTGATCTACAGGGCACAATTTCAAAGTTTGCAGATGATACGAAAATTGGAAGCATTGTGAACTGTGAGGAGGATAGTGTAGAACTTCAAAAGGACATAGACAAGTTGGTGGAATGGGCAGACAGGTGGCAGATGAAATTCAGTGCAGAGAAATGTGAAGTGATTCATTTTGGTAGGAAGAACATGGAGAGACAATATAGAAAAAAGGGTACAATTCTAAAGGGGGTGCAGGAGCAGAGGGACCTGGGTGTATATGTGCATAAGTCGTTGAAGGTGGCAGGACAGGTTGAGAGAGTGGTCAATAAAGCATACAGCTTTATTAGTAAGGGCATAGAGTACAAGAGCAAGGAAGTTATGTTGAACTTATGGAAGACACTAGTTCGGCCTCAGCTGGAATATTGCATCCAGTTCTGGGCGCCGCACTTGTGGAAAGATGTGAGGGCATTGAAGAGAGTACAGAAAAGATTCACGAGAATGGTTCCAGGGATGAGGAATTTCAGTTATGATGATAGATTGGAGAAGTTAGGTCTGTCTTTCTTGGAGAAGAGAAGGCTGAGAGATGATTTGATAGAGGTATTCAAAATCATGAGGGGTCTGGACAGAGTAGATAGAGAGAAACTGTTCCCACTTGTGAAAGGATCGAGAATGAGAGGACACAGATTTAAAGTATTTGGTAAGAGAAGCAAAAGTGACATGAGGAAAATCTTTTTCACCCAGGAAGTGGTTAAGGTCTGGAATGCGCTGCTTGAGAACGTGGTGGAGGCAGGTTCAATTGAAGCATTCAGAGGGAATTAGACAGTTATATAAAAAGGAAGAATGTGCAGGGTTATGGGGAGAAGGCAAGGGAATGGAACTGAGGGAATTGCTCATTCGGAGAGCCAGTGCGGACACGTTGGGCCGAAAGGCCTCCTTCTGTACTGTAACAAATCTGTGAACCTCAGGCAATCTGCAGTCTAAACATTTGTCAGGCAGGTGATTATGTCTTGTTGGAGAAAATTGCTACATTTTCATATTCCATGGACAACCAACAACAGTATGAGAAGGCACTTCACATTTTTCCAAATGAACTAATTCCTTAAAGGACAGAGTTGATATTGGTGACAGCTATGTTATTGCATAATAAAAGCTATACATTCATAAAGCACAGTTAGTTCTACCGCTCAGCGTTTAGCACATCTGTGGCCATCAGCCCAGAACATGCAAGTCACTGCCTGATTTCCACAATCCCTTGTTAACTTACTTCGAGTTTGATCTAGTCTGTAGCTTGGAAATAGGGGAATTTTGCACAACTAGTTCAAGCTCCACAGACCACATTTATCCTCCACAAGAGCATCCTTCCACCCTTCTTCATCTTACCCTATCAGCATAACCATCTATTCCTTTCTCCCTCATGTGCTTATCTAGCTTACCCTTAAATGCAAAGAACAGTACAGCACAGGAACAGGCCATTCGGCCCTCCAAGCCTGCGCCGATCTTGATGCCTGCCTAAACTAACACCGTCTGCACTTCCGGGGCCCATATCCCTCTATTCCCTTCCTATTCATGTATTTGTCAAGATGTCTCTGAAACGTCGCTATCGTATCTGCTTCCACCACCTCCCCTGGCAGCAAGTTCCAGGCACTCACCACCCTCTGTGTAAAAAAAAAACTTGACTCGCACATCCCCTCTAAACTTTGCCCCTCGCACCTTAAACCTATGTCCCCTAGTAACTGACTCATCCACCCTGGGAAAAAGCTTCTGCCTATCCACTCTGTCCATGCCGCTCATAACTTTGTAAACCTCTATCATGTCGCCCCTCCACCTCCGTCGTTCCAGTGAAAACAATCCGGGTTTTTTCAACCTCTCCTCATAGCTAATGCCCTCCAGACCAGGCAACATCCTGGTAAACCTCCTCTGTACCCTCTCCAAAGCCTCCACGACCTTCTGGTAGTGTGGCGACCAGAATTGCATGCAATATTCCAAGTGTGGCCTAACTAAGGTTCTGTACAGCTGCAACATGACTTGCCAATTTTTATACTCTATGCCCGACCGATGAAGGCAAGCATGCCGTATGCCTTCTTGACTACCTTATCCACCTGCGTTGCCACTTTCAGTGACCTGTGGACCTGTACGCCCAGATCTCTCTGCCTGTCAATACTCCTAAGGGTTCTGCCATTTACTGTATACCTCCCGCCTGCATTAGACCTTCCAAAATGCATTACCTCACATTTGTCCGAATTAAACTCCATCTGCCATTTCTCCACCCAAGTCTCCAACCGATCTATATCCTGCTGTATCCTCTGACAATCCTCATCATTATCCGCAACTCCACCAACCTTTGTGTCGTCCGCAAACTTACTAATCAGACCAGCTACATTTTCCTCCAAATCACTTATATATGCTACAAACAGCAAAGGTCCCAGCACTGATCCCTGTGGAACACCACTAGTCACATTCCTCCATTCAGAAAAACACCCAGTGATACCCTCTGTCTTCTATGACCGAGCCAGTTCTGTACCCATCTTGCCAGCTCACCTCTGATCCCGTGTGACTTCACCTTTTGTACCAGTCTGCCATGCGGGACCTTGTCAAAGGCTTTACTAAAGTCCATATAGATAACATCCACTGCCCTTCCTTCATCAATCATCTTCGTCACTTCCTCAAAAAACTCAATCAAATTAGTAAGACATGACCTCCCCTTCACAAAACCATGCTGTCTCTCGCTAATAAGTTCGTTTGTTTCCAAATGGGAGTAAATCCTGTCCCGAATAATCCTCTCTAATAGTTTCCCTACCACTGACGTAAGGCTCACCAGCCTATAATTTCCTGGATTATCCTTGCCACCCTTCTTAAACAAAGGAACAACATTGGCTATTCTCCAGTCCTCTGGGACCTCACCTGTAGCCAATGAGGATGCAAAGATTTCTGTCAAGGCCCCAGCAATTTCTTTCCTTGCCTCCCTCAGTATTCTAGGGTAGATCCCATCAGGCCCTGGGGACTTATCTACCTTGATGCTTTGCAAGACACCCAACACCTCCTCCTTTTTGATAATGAGATGACTGAGACTATCTGCACTCCCTTCCCTAGGCTCATCATCCACCAAGTCCTTCTCTTTGGTGAATACTGTACCTATGGTATTGCCCTCAACTACTCCTTGTGATAGCAAGTTCCACATTTGGATAAATAAGTTTTCTTGAATTTTCTATTGCATTATTAGTGCCTATCTTATATTTATGGCCACTAGTTTTGGTTTCCCACAAGAACAAACATTTTCTTTACTTCTACCCTATCAATCCCTTTCATTATCCTATCAAGATCCACGGCGAACTACTGGACAATATGGATCACTTCTCATACCTTGGGAGCCTCCTCTCAGCAAGGGCAGACATCGCCGATGAAACTCAGCATTGTCTCCAGTGTGCCAGCACAGCCTTCAGTCGTCTGAGGAAAAGAGTGACGACAAAGACTTCAAACCTGGCATCAAGCTCATGGTTTACAGGGCCACAGTGTTACCTGCCCTCGAGCATGCATTGGAAACATGGACACTGTACAGCAGACATCTCAAAGCCCTGGAGAGATATCACCAGCAGTGCCTCTGCAAGATCCTGCAAATTCAGTGGCAGGACAGGCACTCCAGTGTCCTCTCAGGCCAACATCCCCAGTATCAAGACACTAGTCTTGGCTAGTCAGTTACGTTGGGCGGCCATATTGTCTGCATGCCTGACACAAGACTCCAAAACAAGCTTTCTAATCCAAGCTCCGTCATGGCAAGAGGCTACCAGAAGGACAGAGGAAATGCTATAAAGATGTCCTTAAAGCCTCCCTGAAAAAATGTGACATCTCCACTGATTTGTGGGAATCTCTTGCCCGAGTCCACCCAAAATGGA
Source organism: Heterodontus francisci (assembly GCF_036365525.1). Taxonomy (NCBI): domain Eukaryota; kingdom Metazoa; phylum Chordata; class Chondrichthyes; order Heterodontiformes; family Heterodontidae; genus Heterodontus; species Heterodontus francisci. The sequence goes on from NC_090372.1 coordinate 78,728,651, forward strand.
GAAGAAGCATCTGTGAAGGTGCCAGCCAGTTCGAATAATGTCGACATGCCCAGGCAGCGACCAAGTGCAAACAGTGGAAGGAGTGCTTGGATAATCGAGCATCCCATTCACTCGCCTCACCAAACATCATCTGCCCCACCTGTGCCAGAGTGTGGGGATCCAGAATTGAACTATTCAGTCACCTGAGGACCTATAACCCTGGAGTGGAAGAAAGTCATCCTCATTCCCGCGGGGCTGCCTAAGAAGAAGAAGTGTTTTACCTTCTGGAGTGCGATAAAGTCAAGTCTACTGCTGAAGTGTCAAGGAAGGACAGAAGACCACAATCCAGCTCGCTTTCTAAAATCCCTGAAAGACCCTGTGAAGTCCATTGTGTCAATTCATCTCATTTCCTGTCTTTGAAGAAAGCCTGCTAAATTACTTTTCAATGCCACCTGAAAAGAACTGTTCTAAAAAATCTCAGTGACCTGCCTACGTACTCAGAAGTTAGATGGTATGTGACAACATATCTCATCTGCTGTTTTGCTCAAAAATGAGCAAGTAATCTGCCCAAATGTTTTTTTTTGGGTCTGTAACAGAGCTCTGAATTTATAAAAATCAGTATATGTGTGTGTGAGAGTGTGCAGGGACTAAGGTTAAAAAAAGGAACTTTAAAATTTCAATCTGTGTGTTTATGTTTTACTTCATTACTAGTTAAGACTTGTTTTATAATAAACTGATAATTTTGTTGTTTATTAAAGAAACCTGGTTTGTGTGTTTTATTCTGGGAAAAATAGAGTACATGATTGACCATATCGATAAGTGGAAACATTTTTAAAATAATATGTTACCTGTGGAGAAGTAGGGCTAGAATAAACAGTGCAATCCTCCCCCCTTGGTCATAACATTATTAATTGGGGGCTCTTTTGCCGGGATAAACCCAATGCCGACGTACATCGTCGTGCAGAATGCTGGAAGTTGCGGGGAAAACCCATGGGACTTATTAGGATGCACACAGCCAATGCAGTGAAAGGGGCCCTGACCGAGAGTACAGCAGATCAGGCTGTAGCTCTGACTGCAGCTGAAGGCCAAGTACAAAAACCACCTGTGAGCAGGCGTTGTGAATAAGATACCTGAGAGTTATAGGGAATTCTTGTTGAAAAGAAAAGTAACTCCTTTTCCCTCAGGTGAGGCAGGTAAGCCTATAGTTATACTTAGAAATACAGGAGCCACCCAAACTCTTTTGCTGGGGAAAGGCATAACATTTCCACCAGAGAGCACACTGAACGCTAAAGTTTTAGTGAATGGTATTGGCGGGAAGTATATACCCATACCTTTTGTATTGGGTGCACCTAGAATGTGGCCTAATGGTTGGACCGTTATCTGTAGGAGTTGTCCATAGTTTGCCAGTAGACGGAGTTGATCTACTCCCGGGGAATGATTTGGCCAGAGCAAAGGTAGTAGCTTCTCCCGTCGTCACAGAAAAATCAAATGAAATTCAAGAGACAGAACAGTTACAGGAAAAAGTTCCAGGAATTTTTCTTTTATGTGTAGTAACCTGAGCAATGGCTGAACAAGTTCCATTGGTGGAGGTAAAATTGGCACCTCAGACATATAGCCAAATATCTGAAACTTTCTTTGGGGATTTGGATAATCAAAGGATAATCCAGGCTCAGCAAGCTGAGTTAAATAAAGTGGCACAATCAGAAGCTGAGGCAAAAGAAGTTCCAGAAGGCTATTATATTAAAGATGGAATTCTGATGAGGAATTGCAGACCTCCTCACAGACCTGCAGAAGAAGAATGGATGGTAGTTCAGCAGATAGTGGTACTGCCAAAGTATCCCTGGGAACTATTAAGGATGGAGTATGAAATTCCTATAGCGGGACATGTGGGGATTCGGAAGGCCAAATCACGTAATAAGTCAACCTTATTACTGGCCAGGTCTTTCTAAGGATGTGGTGCAGTTTTGTAAAACATGCCAGACTATGGGAAAACCGAAACCTGCCATAAAATCGGCATCTCTAATTCCCATACCAGTTATTGGGGAATCATTCAGTAGGATGTTGGTAGACTGTGTAAGATCTTTACTGAAAACAAAAGCGGGACACCAATATATACTCACTATCATGGATATGGCTACTCAGTTCCCAGAGGCCATTCCCTTGAGAACAAATTCTGCTAAGGTACTGGTAGAGAAGTTAACCCAGTTCTTCACCAGATATGGATAATGGATTGAGATTCAGTCGGATCAAGGTTCGAATTTTATGCCTAAAATTTTTCAATAAGTTATGGGTAACACAGTTAAAGTCTTCAGCATACGACCCGCAGACACAGGGAACTGTTTAGAAAGGCACCATCAGACCCTCAAAACAACGATTAGGACATACTGTCATGAATATCCCCACGATTGGGATAAAGGGCTAGAATTTATTTTGTTTGCCACTAGGGATTCACCTAATGAATCTACAGGTTTTAGTCCTTTTGAATTAGTTTATAGACATGAGGTAAGAGGTCCTCTAAAGCTAATTAAAGAAAAGTTTTTTGAACAGAGTCATGAATCTTCTGTGCTAGATTATGGTTCCGTGTTCCGAGAACGGCTCACGAGAGTTTGCAAAGTGGCTCAGGAACGCCTTAAAGCTTCCCAAACAACTCTGAAAAAATGGGCAGACGAGCATGCTAAGACCTGAATATTTCAAGCAGGGGATGAGGTGTTAGTATTACTGCCTTTACAGGGTGAATCGTTGAAAGCACAGTTCAGTGGGCCATGTAAAGTTATCACGAGAATTGGTGAAGTACATTATTTGATTGACCCCCCAGATTGCCAGAAAAAGAATCGGCTATGTCATTATCAATATGTTAAAACAGTATTATCACAGGGAGGAGGATAAGCAAGCACAGGTATGTCAAGTTGTAGGGACAGTGAAGAATGAAAGGAATAGTGAGGATGAGGCAGAAGGAGGCCTTGACAATTCTCAAATTGCACTCCCTGCTATCCAGTTAGCTAATACTGAATTGTCAGGGAGATTGGACATTATGCTTCCATATTTAGATGCAAACCAATGAGAAGACCTAACAAGGCTACACACAGTATTTAAAAGAATCTGTAGGGATAAGCCAGGATGTACAACCTTAGCCATACGTGATGTGGATATAGGGGAATCCGTTCCTATAAAACAGCATCCTTATTGCTTAAATCCAGAGAAACAGGGCCAGTTAAAAGCAGAAATCCAATCCATGCTGGAAAACCACCTAATAGAACCCAGTGAGTCAAAACAGCTGGAGTTCACCAGTAGTATTGGTGTCTAACCTGTCAACTAGACTTTGCATAGACTACAGAAAAGTTAATGCATTAACAAAGGCAGACTGCTACCCAATCCCTCGCTTGGAAGACTGCATTGACAGAGTGGGCAGTGCCATGTTTTTTTACAAATTAGATTTGTTAAAGGGATACAAGCAAGTTTCTTTAACACACCGAACTAAAAAAAATTGGCTTTTGTCACACCGGACAGTCTTTTCCAAAGCTGATTGATACCACTCGGGCTAAAAAAGCCCAGCAACGTCTCAGAGACCAATGGACCAAGTGGTAGCCAGTGTTCCTAACTGTGTAGTTTACTTTGATGATATACTGGTCCATAGTGACATTTGGAAGGACCACTTGGAACAACAAGAAACTGTTCAAAATATTACAATTTAGAAATAAACTTTGCCAAAAGTGAATTTGCGAAAGCTGGAGTGACCTATCTCGGGCATGTAGTAGGGCAAGGACAAGTGTTGCCAAGAACTGTGCAAGTACAAGCATTGGTGGAGTTCCCTACCCCTAGGACTAAGTGAGAAATCATGAGGTTTTTGGGGATATGTGGTTTCTACCAAAAGTTTGTACCAAATTTCAGTACCGCAACTGCTCCACTGATTTACTACTGAAAAAGAAAACCAAGGTAGTGTGGTCAGGGGAGTGCCAAGAATTCTTTTGAGAGGCTGAAAGCCACTTTGATTAATGAACCAGTGTCGGCTGCTCCAAATTTCACTAAGCCTTTCAAGGTTGCAATTGATGCTAGTGATCTGGGGGTCGGTGCAGTCCTGTTACAAGACAATGAATCAGGGATAGAAAGGCCAGTAGGATACTTTTCCAAAAAGCTAAATTGACACCAAAAAAGATATTCCACAGTGAAAAAAGAAACCCTAGGCTTATTATTGGCTCCTAAGCATTTTGAAGTATATATCTGCCACAACTACAGCAAGACACTAGTATATACTGATCATAACCCCTAGTCTTTGTGGAAAAATTTAAAAAACAGAATGCCAGATTATTCCGATGGAGTTTACTATTACAACCTTGTCACTTGAAGATTGTCCACATCGCGGGTAAAAATAATGTTATTGCAGATGCTTTATCAAGAATCTAACTTTGTTCAAGTTATTGAATGAAAAGAGTGTGCAGAGCAGAATTGTATGAAGTATAAGAAAAGTGAATGAGTGTAAAAAATTGTTTTCTATTTTTTCCACACTTTGTAATGAAATGCATTTAAAAATGGTGTTTCATTCCTTAGAAGGTGGAGATGTTATTACAGTGATTCTGTTTTTTGTTAAAATATTTTGTAAAGAAATTTGTAGTTAAACTGAATAAATGTTGGACCAGTTTTGTTTTAAAAAGAGAGCCATCAAGAGGGGACTGAAGGAGCCAGATTGGCAACAGCGTTACTGGTTGTCACTTGACTCGTTAAAGATGGAACAGTGTTAAGAAAACCCCACATGCCAAATGGGAAATATTAATTTCATCGATTGGAACATTGCCTAAGACTTTTACTGGAAATTCTTAGAACTTCTTTTTAAAAGAGTAACGTGGCAGTCAAGAAACAGCAGCAGAGCAGACCAGAGACAACATGATTGAGGCAACCTAGCCAGAACAATGGGGATGCTCTCTGATTAAATTACCTGAAATGGCTTTCTCAACATGGTCATCAGCAGCCATTGACACCCATTGACTTTGAAAGAGCCAACCCCACAAAGTATGGTTAGACAGCCTGAGGGGAAAGCCTGGAATCTCTGAACATTCCAGAAGGCCTCATTAAAACACAGAGGTTTGGGAATGTCATGTGCAACTCTAGGGAGACTGAGTTTTGTGAGTCAGACAGTAACTGTAAGCCCTCAAGGGAGCATCTCTCTGTCTCTCCAGTACAGATCAACAGAAGGCATGGCTGCAGCTGGTAAAGCCAAGTCTACAGACCACCACAACCAACAACTAGGATACAAGGGTCAAATTCCTCTTCTGCCTTCCAGAGCCTGAGAAGCAAGCCTGAACCATGTATGTGGCCCAGTGAGGAATTCAGGACTACAATTTCAACTAAGGACTCTGGGACTGCTGATATGTATTTAAATTCCATTTATTTCAGACTCTACTCCAACCACCCAACTCTGTTTTCCCTCTAATCTATTTGTATGTGTGTGTGTGTGTGTGTGGGTGTGTCTCTTGTGAATGTGAGTGTGGATGCGTAGCGTATTTTAGTAATTTTAACCGGTTTAGAATGATAAGGTTAATAAACTTGCATCTTTCTTGTTTAAACTCAATAAAACCTGTTTGATTACTTCATTTGCAATTGCATTAGAGGAACAGGAGCAAGTGCTCACTGAGGTGGTAACTTCAATCACTGTGTTTTAAAAAAAGAAAAACCCTGTTGCGGTCAAACCAGAGATGGGGTGAAAGGGGAGCCTGAGACTCTTTCCTCACCTGGTTGTAACAACAGAAATTGTGGTAATGGGTAGAGAAGTGACAAACATCCCTTTGATTGGACAAGCCCAGTAGCAGCAGAGCGCACCTGGGATGGGCAGAAAAAAAACTCTCAAACTGTTTGGTTGTGGGTCAGTGTGTGTTTTTTTACCTTCTGGAGTGAGATAAAGTCAAGTCTACTGCTGAAGTGTCAAGGAGGACAGAAGGTCACAACCCCGCTCGTTTTCCAAAATCCCTAAAAGACCCTGTGAAGTCCACTGTGTCAATTCATCTCGTTTCCTGTCTTTGAAGAAAGCCTGCTAAATTACTTTTCAATGCTGCCTCAAAAGAACTGTTCTGAAAGATCCCAGTGACCTGCCTACGTGTATTAGAAGTTAGACTGTATGGAACAACATATGTCATCTGCTGTTTTCTTCAAAAATGAGCAAATAATCTGTTCAAATGTGTTTTTTTTTTGTCTGTAGCAAAGCTCTGAATTTATAAAAATCCCTTTTTTTCAGTTAATGTGTGTGTGTGTGAAGGGACTAAGGTTAAAAAAAGGAACTTTAACATTTCGATCTGTGTTTATGTTTTACTTCATTACTAGATAAGACATGTTTTATAATAAACTGATAATTTTGTTCATTAAAGAAACCTGGTTAGTATGTTCTATTCTGGGAAAAATAGAGTATATGATTGATCGATAAGTGGGAAAATTTTAAAAATAATATGTTGTGAGCTGTGGAGAAGTGGGACTAGAATAAACAGTGCACTCCTCCCTCCTCTGTCGTAACACTACTAAGATTCACCACCTCGCATGCATCTGTATTAAAATACATTTGCTAATTATAGACCCACTCTGCAAGTTTATTAACATCATGATGTGTTTTGGCACATTCTTTTGTGTTAACTACATCTCCCAATTTTTTATTTGCAAGTTTTGGAATTGTACTTCTGATTTCCTAGTCCAAATGATTATAAATTGTGAACAACAGTGAATCCCAGCACCAATACCTGTGGAACACCACTTCCCACCTTTTGCCTGTCTGAGTAGCTGCCTTTAACCCCTACTCTGCTGTTTTGTAGCCAGCTTGCTATCCATTCTGCTACCTGTCCCTGACTCCAAACGCTCTGACCTTAGTCATGAGTCTATTATGCAGTACATTTAGCAAAGGCCTTTTGAAAATCCAAATATATTACATCTTAAGGCAGACATTTAAATTACATTTTAAAGGCAAGCTGCTATTCCTTCATTAGTTAAGCCACAGATTTCAGGGTTGGCACCAGGCTGCTCTCTTGCACCCTGTTTCATGTCACCTCAGATGGCTATAAACAGCTGCTGTGCATACAGCTATGGAATCATTATCAAATACATCAGGCACCTTAGCAGCACTTCAGAAGCCTGGACTTATTGAGGTCTTCGTACAATACAGTCTGGTCAGAGACTCCAGGATCATTGGAGTCTACTACATGCTGCAACAATTTTGCTGTCCAAAAAGACATAACTACAGAGTACTTGGAGGAAAAGAATAATCAACTGCAGCAACAAAACTAAAAGGAGGAACCAGAAAAACCTGCTGTTTGGGCTGTCATAGACCTAATTACCAAAACCACTCTGTAGTTCACCAGTCATTTTCACCATGCTATGGTTAAATACTGCCTACATAAGTTCTAGTTACCATTAAACTACCAAAGATTCGATTCCTATCACCTGATACATCAACCAACACATTAACAAAAGCAATAGGGCACCAGTGGAACCAAATTTTATTTCTGTAAACTTGAAGTATGTGTGTTTCTTTACTGCTATTGCATAACTTTTGTGATTAACTTCATCTGGTGCGCCTTGAGGCAGGAGCATGTGAAGTGACTGTCAACTGTGTGTTTGCAAAAACCTCTTGAGAATGAGTTGGAACTCCTTTTTTAAAAATTTGTTCTCAGGCTGTGAGAAATACTGGCAAGGCTGCATTTATTTTTCAAGCTTCATTGCCCTGAAAAGGTGGTGGTGGGCTTCTTGAACTTCTGCAGTCCTTGTGCGATGGTGCCCAACAATAATGTTAGGTAGGGAATTCCAAGATACTGACTAAATGATGATGAAAAATGGTGATTATACCATTATTTATCACATAATAGACTTGTTAGTAAAATTAAAGTCCATGGGATTAAAGGGACAGTGGCAGCATAGATACAAATTGGCTAAGGGACAGAAGTTGCAGTGAATGGTTTGTTTTTCAGGCTAGAGGGAACTATACAGTGATTTTGTCCAGGGGTTGGTATTAGGAACATTGCTTTTTCTGATCTATATTAATATCCAAACTTGAATATTCAGAGTATAATTTCAAAGTTTGCAGATGACAGCTCGGAAATGTAGTAAACATGGAGGAAAATAATAACAGACTAGAAGAAGGTTTACCTGTACTTCTTTCAATTTAGCATACTGTATTCACTGTTCACAATGCGGTCTCTTCTACAATGGGGAGACTAAACACATTGGGTGACCACTCTGGACTAGATTCAGGTGGGATCTCAGGATGTGGCGTAGATTTTAACTGGCTACTCTTTGTCAGCCATCAATGCAGAAGATGATGCTGTGTTACCAATAATACATCATACGGTGAATACCAAAGTTGAAAGTGTCAAAGTTAATGCAGAAATAGACATGGTTAGAATAAGAGCTCTCAGAACAATTCGGACAATTCGGGAGAGTGCACAAATAAATGGGGACTGTGGTTTCTAAGTCCCTTGCTTGTACTTTTAACAGTTTGCTAGGTATGTGAGAGTGAATGTGTGTGTGGGTGGCGTTGCAACATTTCGGGTGATTATTGTTCAATGAATATTCAATCTTCTGTTTACACTCACGAGAAAAATGTCACTGTCTGCTTATTTGGCCAACAAAACACAGGGGCTGAAACACTATTTTAAATAAAAACAGTACCTGTGGTCAGTTGGGAGGTGACCAGTGGAAACCAGGCACGTATTTACCACCCTGTCCATAACAATCTCGATAGTATTGAAGGAACTGTCTGTATGTTTATGGATATTACAAAGATATATGTATGGGTGTTAAGACATTGGGTGAGAGAAATAGATTATAGGCAGATCTAGATATAATGAGGGATTGGGCTTAAATTGCTGCCTTCCAAATTACCTAGTGTCGTAAAGTTTTCAATCTCTTTCCACCCCTTGTTACAAGGAAGGTATTTAACCCTCATCTGGATACAACAAGCAGAAAATTCCAAGGCCCAAGGGTCATCCTTGGGGATGGGGGTGGGAAGATACGAAATACTTTTGTCATCTTTCTTTAAGGTTTTCCTTGGACCCCTGCATAATCTATGTTTGCGTAGGGTTGTGGCTCAAGCTCCACACTACATTTTTTCATTCTTTCATGGGATGTGGGCATCACTGGCAAGGCCAGCAGTTTTTGCCTATCCCTAATTGCCCTTGACAACTGAGTGGCTTGCTAGGCCATTTCAGAGGGCAGTTAAGAGTTAACCACATTGCTGTGGGTCTGGAGTCACATGTAGGCCAAACCAGGTAAGGACAGCAGAATTCCTTCCCTAAAGGGCATTAGTGAACCAGATGGGTTTTTACAACAATCGACAATTGTTTCATGGCGCCATTACTGAGACTAGCTTTCAATTCCATATTTTTATTCATTAATATCCTACCACGGCAGCTGGTGGAAGTGCAGGACATTAGCCTGGGCCTCTGGATTAGTAGTCTCGTAACATTGTTATTGTGTCACTGTTTCCCATTTCAAATTCACTGAAACTCATCATTCCTTGAGCCCCACTCCTTATCTTAATTTCCAAACCATGTAAATTCCACAACAGCAGTGTCACTAATGTTTAAATGAAGCCAATTTACATTCAATCCAGGGAACATACTCCTAATTTTTTAATTAAACATTTTTTTTTGAAGAAAAAGCTTTCAAAAGACATTTTTAAAAGCTGTATTTTAGCATCATTTTCCATAATAACTACTTTCAGACTGTTGCTAACCTGTAATTGCAACTCTCGGAAGCCATTAATGCATGTTAAAACTTTTTCTGTGTTGAATCTTGCATAAACAGAGTCAACATGTGAGTCTTTCTAATGCTGTTCAGTCCTGCCCTCCAGGTTGTCTGACTGTTTGATGTTGGTGACCTCTACTTCTAGTGAAAGAAGTTGATTTTTCTTCTGAAACATCAACCAGCTGATACATGGGTTGAAACACCATATAATACATATTTTTATATATAATTTTGTCTCTTGACTCAAATTTAAGTTCTCCCTTATGACCTCTATTTCTCAGCTGTTTCAATAGTAACATCCAATATAACTGGTATTGCAGAATCCATCCCACTTATATTGCAAAATGTTTTCAAACACCAGAGCAGTACATACATTAAGCCATCTCCTGTAGTTTGAAAGTTAAATTTTGAGTATTTCTGGCTGTTGAACATATTTCAATAACTGAGAAATGTCTATATAGACCAGCAAATGCATTGGTGACCTACATGCATGCCTGCTAGCCAGGCCTAGCACCTCAGTGCCCAGGTACATACGCTGCATTTTAGTTGTCAGCAATAATCCTAAAGTCAATTACCAGGAAGCACATGAGGCTGCCTATTTATGACTCTCCCTTCAATCATTATAATTGAGAGTCTCTACAGCCTGTGATCAACATCTCTGCATTTATTCCTACGTTGTGGGAGTGAATTCCAGAAGGTTCTGAAATAATCTACTTCACTCATTGACAGAAGCTTCCTTTAGCTGAGTCTCAGTATCACCAGAGGCAGCAGGGTTAACTCATGTACAGCACTGCTGCCGAAGTTCAACACCATTGGCTTCAGAGCACAAGAGCAGTGCCCTTTTTTGTTTTCTTCTCACATTGTCATGACGTTATTCGGGGTCAAGTACAATGACCAAATGATAATGAGTCTTTTGCATGTCACTATATCTCTCGATGCCAGGGAAGGTAGCTCTGGCTGTAAGAGTGAAATGGAACATGGAGACATAGGATCCAATTTTTACTCTGTGCAAGTGGGTGGGTTTTGATAGAGTTAAAAGCTCGCCTTTGATTTCAAACTGAAATGGATCAGAAATGGAAGACCTTGTGTAGATGGATGTTTTTCATCTTTGCAGAAGCAAAAGTAATAAGCAAAGTAACCTGAAACGTTTATTGCAGGTTTTTCTTTGATATGTGAGTAGCAGATTTTGTGTTAACTATTTCTTCTGCTAATGACCTTTTTTTTTAATAAGTATACCTTTCTCTCCACCACCCCAACCCCACCACCCCGCCCCTCCCCACCCCACTTCCCGCAGGGGTATTATAATCAGTTTCTTTCACTTGCAGTGCATACCAATGATAGCACAAGAATGGAGCTGATCATTCCTGGTGAACAACACTTTTACCTGAAGGCTGTCAATGCTGCTGAGAGACAGAGGTGGCTTGTTGCCTTGGGATCATCCAAGGCTTGCTTGACAGACAGTAGGACAAAGAAGGAGAAAGGTAATTTTTTTTTCATTCTTAGGACAGCAATACCATTTTTGTACCTCTTTTTTAAAATGTAATTTGCACTAAAACAATTTGAAAGGATGCTTTCTGAAGTGGAGTGGCATGGTGGTACAATTTATATTTCCTGCTCTTGTCCCCAGTACTACTGTGGGGAATTGTTGAACAGAGGTCAAGTACTTCATCATGAAGGTGAGAGGAGAAAAACTTAAAGGAAAAGTAAGCTGCTGAACATAGAAAATAAAAGTATTGGTGCAGGCCTGGGAGGAAGTTCCATGTCTGCACTTTTGGCAGCAAATTGTGTGCAGTGCAAACTGGCGCGAGGATTGGGGAGGAAATTGAGGGATTTGTACACTTGTGTGCTTTTGATTGGAAACTTTGGGTTTGCACAATACTGTCTAATTTATTCAATGACCTTCTTGCAAGGGAGCTTCTCTTTTGTTGTGCTTGAGCATGTTCAAACTTGGGTAATGTGGCTAAATATTATTATTTGAGAAATTTCTGCTAATACTATTTTGAAGTCTACTGCCAGTTCCTTGCACATTCATTTGGAGTTCCAAAGTACAGTGCTACTGGTGTATCCAGCTTTGTTCTTTTACCCCCAGTCTACTCTCAGCACCTCACCAAAGTTAGCTCAATGTAGAAAGTAAGAGCAGAAATTCAAATAAAAGAGAAAGGCTTGTATTTATATCGTGCTTTTCATGACCATCGGGTGTCCCAAAGCGCTTTGCAGCCAACAAAGTACTTTTGAAGCATAGTCACTGTTGTGGGAAACGCTGCAGCCAATTTGGTACAGCTAGTTTCCACAAACAGCAATGCGATAATGACTAGGTAATCTGTTTTAGTGAAAAACTTTCCAATATTTTCACATGTAAAACTCAATCTTTGCATTGTACTCCCCTCAGTTCTTGGAGAACTCCATATAATGAGGCCTTCACCCTAGCATAACACAACCTTTTGCTCTAGAGAAAAAAAAATTCTGGTAACTGATTCAAAGTAAGTTGGTCCTCATGCATATTGCTTTTGGGTTATTGTACCCCAAATTAGTGACAAAACACTACCCAAGGCTATTTTTGCAAGTTTAATTTCCAGAAAGGACTACTTTTCATCTGGTGTCTTTCCAAAAAACATCTAGCTTTACTGGGAATGGAAACTCATCTCTTATATTTCTGTTATATTACGTATGAATTTTTCAGAATTAGTCACTCTAAAGTGGAGATATTAATTAATGACATTTTAAGGTGTCTGTACCAAACGTACATTATGAACCCTTCTAATTCAGTCGTGGAAGATTCATTCATTAAGTTTTATCACTTCTGCCAATTTTATCTGGACTTAGTAGATAAATATGTAGTGTATGATGGTGTTGATCAGTTTAGATTGAGAAGAACTGTGTTCATTTCCGGTTTCTAATAAGGTCGGGAAGAAGGCAATTGGCCTCCATATGTAGAACCCCTATTCCTATTTGCTTACTAAAGAAGCTTGCATGTGTAGACACTGAGTGAGGAGGGATTGAGTTGAGCTCTGATATTCCCCCTGTGGATGAGCAGTCTGCCAATTCTATCTTGGCTCTTGTTTGAAGGATGACCACTTCTGAGCAAAGACCTGGAAGATTGCTGTGATTATGAAACCATACTGTACAAAGATTTGTGACCTTTTGGTGAAGGCAAGAATTGAATTTAAACTGATCTTTGCAAGATTCACTGTTATCTATTTGTATTTATGTTTAAACTATTTATCTTGCAAAAATTATAATGAGGATGCATTAAAGGCATTCAGAATACAAACTAGTTGCCTTATAGGAAGTTGAGGGGAAACCAACTGATTTTCATTTTCTTTTGTTTTAAAGAAATAAGCGAAAACACTGAATCTCTGAAAAAGAAGGTCTCTGAACTGAGATTGTATTGTGATCTTCTCCTCCACCAAGTGAATAACCTGAAAGAGAATGCACAATCCAATCAGTCTAACCCAACAGATGTAGAGGTATATATTCATTATGTGCCATCGCATTGTATATATTGCTCACCAGATGTGCTCATTGCTGCTATTGATTTCTAATATGTGTAGTACATTGAAGACCAATTATTTTTCGAAGCAATTTGCCAGGTTGATATAATGGGATGTTCTTTAAATCAATTGCAACAAAACATAGCAGTAGAACCTGATCAAATACAATTATAAAAAAAAAAGGAGGCAACCAGCCACCATAAACCATAGAAATAAACAGAAGTTACAACATGTTGGCAGGCCATTCGGGCCAACTAGTACCTATTGGCATTTACCCTCAATGCGAACAAATAGTTCTAATCATATTTACCCATGATTTTCCCATATCATTTGGACCCCTTTTCCCAAATCAACCATCTAATCCAATTTTGAATGTTAAGAAAGAACTTGCATATTTCTTGACCTCGGGACATCCCAAGTCACTATTATAATGAAGCAGCCAATTTGCACACAGCAAGGTCACATAAATGACAATTAATCAAATGACCAGATGATCTGTTTTAGTGATAATTGGTTGGGGATTAATATTGGCTAAAACACTGGGGAGGACTCACTTGCTGTTCTTTGAATAGCACCATGGGATCTTTCACATCATCTTGATAGGGCAGTTTAATGTTTCATCTGAAAGATGGCACCTTAGACAGTGCAGCACCCATTTGGTATAGCACTGAAGTGTCAGCCTAGATTATGTGCTCAAGTCTCTGAGGTGAGGCTTGAACCCACAGCCTTCTGATTCGTGGTTGCTTGCAATTGAAAAAAGGCTTAATAAATTGAGTTTATTCAAGATAAAGCCACAAAATTATTTGTAAGATTCTTTTTCTAGAACATTTTCTACAGTAAATAAAATAGTTCCTTTCCAGATTAATAACATTTTAAAATAGGAAAAGATCCTCAGCAAACCATTTACCTGTGGGCTGCATATTTTTGGGAAATACCTTGGTGTATTGGTAGCATTCTTGAATGTTGACATAGGTTCTGCCTCAATCCTGGAAATGAATTTTACAGCCTCACAACTGTGTAAAGAAGTTTCTCCTCTTATCAGTTTTAATTCACAACCAACAAATTACTGAGTGAAAACTGCTCTGTTTTGTGATTAGAGAGTAAGCTAAGCTTTCCATCGGGATGTGTGTGTGTGTATATTGTTACAGACAGGTGAGAAATGGTGTGGGTGGCTTCTGTTTTTAATCTCTCAACTGACTGGAGATAATGTTTTAAAAAGAGTGTCCTGAGTGTTTAAGGATCAAATAAACAGACATACAACAGGTTTTTTCGTAGGTTCAAAAAGAAAGATAACTACTTATTAAAACAATACTCAAAAATGTTCACAACCTCACCCACTAAGGCATTCACATACACAAGAAAAGATAGAGTAGAGGGTAGCATGCAATTAGAGTTTGATTGTTGTCAAGAGAGTTCACTTTGAAACCTAAAATAAAAGTGAAATAATGCAGAAGCTGGAAATCTGAAATAAAAACAAAGTGCTGGAAATACTCAACAGTTCTAACAGCAGGTTTGTGGAAAGAGAAACAGTTAATGTTTCAGGTCTGTGACCTTTCATCAGAACTAGCAAACGTTAGAAATGTAATGGGCTTTGAGCAAGTGAAAGGGGGGAGGGGGAAAGAAGAACAAAAGGAAAGGTGTGTGATAGGGCGGAGAGCAGGAGAGATTAAATGACAGAGATTAGAATGGAGTCCTGATAGTTGTTGTAAAAGACAAAGCATTTGTCCAGAGAGAGTGTGAATGGCAGAATAATGAACAGTTCTGTCCGAAAGCAAAAACATGAAAAACAAGTTTGAGACAGGCACGTAGTAAATAAATAAATAAATATGGCAGTCATGCTCTTAAATTGCTGAACTCAATGTTGAGACCAGAAGGCTATAGAGTGACTAATCGGAAGATGGTGAAGTGCCTGGCTAGGTCAAGTGAAGTGCCTGCCGCCACGCTCATGTCTGCATTTTTCTATATTTATGTTTTAAATGAGTACAGAGTTTAATTACTGGGTGGGTCACAGGAGGTGACCTTCAATCTTCGGCAGAGGAGAACAAGGTACCATTTAAAAACTCCTTCTAGAAATGGAAACCAAAGCATTACTGAAACAATATGAAGCTTAGGTAGCTGCTCCAATATTAAACCAGTGGATAGCAGCGCAGTTGGATAGTTCAGGGAATGGAGAGCCCCAACAGTCGATTTCATCGGGAATAGGAAGTTACAAAATAACAAAATGATTTGAAGTTATTAAAATATAGAAATTTCCAGTAAACTAATTGTGAAATGTTAAAATTTAGTGAAAATGGAAATCTTGAACAATTGTTTTGAAATGAAATAAATTAGTTAAGTTGCAATATAGTTGCTACAAATGTGGACTGAGTGAAGCTAATTTTTTTTATAGGTATATTTTCATTCATTCAGTGGAGGTTGGGTCAGATAGTGAGGATCAAGTGGAAAAGTGTGTGCTTTGTTTAAATAAATGCCATTTTAGCTCTTAAGTGACAGTCAAAACTTGCGAAATTGCACAATTGAATGCTTAGTGAGGTCTTCCAAAAGCAACCAGAAATGACTAGTGGGTCACTGAGGGACAAAGAAAGTAATTGCGTGACACCTGAAATTAACATTGAAGGACAGTGAGAAGTTATTTATAGCCTAGATGTCACTGAAAGCATCAGGCATGTCAACTGAAGTGATAGTCACGCCACCGAAGGGCAGAAACAAGTGACTGGCACGAAGTTGTTGGCTCCGGTGTAAGAAAATGTGTATTTGAAATACATGTGCAGTAACACCAAAACTATTATAAAAGAAAGCCTAAGTCAACAATGGGAGCTTTATGAATAGTGCAGTTTACATTTCCACACAATAGACAATGTAAGCTAACAGCTGTTTGTGTTTGTATTTCAATTGTGAAGGAAGGCATTCAAACTGAGTTGATGGTGATGCTGAATTTGACATTCAGATGGCCAGGATTTATGTATTTATCTTTTTTAAAAAATAGATTGTTTCTATTTCTGGGGAATGGTAGACTGATGATGAAGCTAACCCAAGTTCCACGCTGAAATAAACTTTTTAATGTAGACATGATGTTCATAAAACACACAGGGCTGGATTTTGTTTAGGAGGCGGGCTCCCGATGCTGGACCATAAAGGCAGAGTGAACCCGGCCTCTGCATTTTCGTAGCCACCCCTCCCGGAATGATCCTCTGGTGTTTTTAAATGTAAGTTTCGGGAGGCAGGATCCTCGTCCCTTTAAAGACGGGGATCCCACCTCCATGAGCTGCCACCCATTCAGAGGGCCAGCAGCGCAGCAGTACTGGCAGCGCCACCTGCAGCGGTGGTCACTGCTGGTACTGCAGAGGCCTCTGACCCAGGCTCAGCGATGGAATCCTTGACAAGAGGTGGGGTCGCTGGGACCACTCCGGAAGGCCCAGGCAAGGGGGAGTGGGCAGGTAGTCTTCGGCCCAGGGAGAGGGTGGTCCTGGCGGGGGTGTTAATTGATTGATTCCCAGTGGGGGTCCTCCATGGGTGGAGACACTCCTCCTTTCCCCACCCCTCCCCCTTGCCCGTCGCTGGTATGATCCCAATGGTGGCAGGAGGAGGCCCCTAATTGGCCATTAATAGGCCACTTAAGGGCCTTAATGGGCCTCTAGGCAGGAAGGCTGTCATCGGCCTATGCTGCCCCTGGGAAGATCGCTGGGCACCGCGCACCCGCCACCCGTCGCGATACGCCGTGCTCTCCCCCGCCTCCTACCCTGCCTTGGGCAGGCCTGTAAAATCCAGCCTCGAGTTCCTGGATTACACATGGCATTAATGAAAATTCACAATAAAACATTCTTTGTTTCTTAGAAGCAAGTTAATTTAAAGATAAATTCAAAAATAGCGGTCGTCCTATTGACTATACTATTGAAATCACTGGAACAGACCTTTGCAAAGTTTTTTTCCCGAAATCTTTTTCAAGTCCTCATGAAGCCCTCATGAAGTTTGATGAATTGATATTAATATAGACTTACCCCTTCATTAGGTGGCAGGACAAGTTGAGAGAGCAGTTAATGAAGCATACAGTATTCTGGGCTTTATTAATAGGGATATAGAGTACAAGAGCAAGGAAGTTATGTTGAACATGTATAAGACACTAGTTTGGCCTCAGCTAGAGTATCGCGTCCAGTTCTGGGCACCGCACTGTAGGAAAGATATGAAGACATTAGAGAAGATGCAGGAAAGATTAACGAGAATGGTTCCAGGGATGAGGTACTTCAGTTATGAAGATAGATTGGAGTATTTGGGACTGTTTTCCTTGGAGAAGAGAAGGCTGAGAGGTGATTTGATAGAAGTATCCAAAATCATGAGGCTGGCTGGACAGAGTAGATAGCGAGAAACAGTACCCTCTCGTGAAAGCATCGAGAACGAAGTGGTTAGCACTGTAGCCTCGCAGCTCCAGTGACCCGGGTTCAATTCTGGGTACTGCCTGTGCGTAGTTTGCAAATTCTCCCTGTGACTGCGTGGGTTTTCGCCGGGTGCTCCGGTTTCCTCCCACAGCCAAAGACTTGCAGGTTGGTAGGTAAATTGGCCATTATAAATTGCCCCTAGTATAAGTAGGTGGTAGGGGAATATAGGGATAGGTGGGGATGTGGTAGGAATATGGGATTAGTGTAGGATTAGTATAAATGGGTGGTTGATGGTCAGCACTCGGTGGGCCGAAGGGCCTGTTTCAGTGCTGTATCTCTAAATAAATAAATAAAAAATAAACGAGAGGGCACAGATTACAAGTAATTGGTAAGAGAAGCAAATGTGTCATGCGGAAAAACGTTTTCACACAGCGAGTGGTTAAGGTCTGGAATGCGCTGTCTAAGAGTGTGGTGGTGGCAGGTTCAGTTGAAGCATTCAAAATAGAATTAGACTGTTATTGAGAAGGAAGAATGTGCAGAGTTACAGGGAGAAGGCGGAATGGAACTGAGTGAATTGATCTTTCAGACAACTGGTGCAGACATGATGGGCTGAATGGCCTCCTTCTGCACTGTAACAATTCTGTGATTCTGTGAAAATGATAAAAAGGTATCTAACTCAACAGATGGAGTATGTCAGGTTTTTAGAACATAAGAACTAGGAGCAGGAGTAGGCAATTCAGCCCCTCGAGCCTCCTCCGCCATTCATTACGATGATGGCTGATCTCATCTCGGCCTCAACTCCACTTTCCTGCCCGTTCTTCATAACCCTTCTATCCATTGCTAATTAAATATCTGTCTATCTCCTCCTTAACTTTACTCAATGTGTTGGCATCCACTGTACTCTGGGATAGTGAATTCCACAGGCCCATGACACTTTGAGAGAAGTAATTTCTCCTCATCTCTGTTTTAAATCTGCTACCCCTTATCCTAAAACTATGACCTCTTGTCCTAGATTGCCCCACAAGAGGAAACATCCTCTCTACATCTACTTCGTCAATCCCCTTAATTGTCTTATATACCTCAATTAGATCTCCTCTCATTCCTCTAAACTCTAGAGAGTAAAGGCCTAAACTGCTCAATCTCTCTTCATAAGACAAACCCCTCATCTCTGGAATCAATCTAGTGAACCTCCTCTGAACTGCCTCCAATGCAACTACATCCCTCCTCAAATAAGGGGACCAAAACTGTAAGCAATACTCCAAGTGCGGTCTCACTAATGCCTTGTACAGTTGCAACAACACTTCCCTACTTTTATACTCTGTTCCTTCAGCAATAAATGCCAAAATTCCATTTGTCTTCCTTTATTACCTGCTGAACCTGCAAACTAGTTTCCTGCGATTCATGCACGAGGCCACCCAGATCCCTCTGCACTGAAGTACTCTGAAGTTTCTCTCCATTTAGATAATAATTTGCCTTTTTATTCTTCTGACCAAAATGGATAACCTCACACTTATCCACCTTAAACTCCATCTGCCAAATTTTGGCCCATTCATCTACCCTATCCATATTCATTTGTAAATTTCTTATTTCTTTATTGCAACTTACTATCCCACTTATTTTAGTGTCATCTGCAAATTTTCTGTAAGTTAGCCAATCCTCTATCCAAGCTAATAAATTGCCCCTAATCCCATATGATCTTACCTTGTGTATTAACCTTTTGTGAGGCACGTTATCAAATGCCTTCTGGAAGTCCAGATATACTACATCTACAGGATCCCCATTATCCACTTTACTTGTTACATCTTTGAAGAACACTAGCAAATTAGTCAAACACCATTTACCCTTCATAAAACCATGCTGACTCTGATGGATTGCGTTTTGACTTTCTAAATGTCCTGTTATTACTTCCTTAATAATGGATTCTAAAAATTTCCTAACGACAGATGTTAAACTAACTGGTCTGTAGTTTCCTACTTTCTGCCTCCCTCCCTTTTTGAATCAGGGCATTATATTAGCATTTTTCCGATCCACTGGAACCTTCCCCGCATCCAGGGAATTTTGGAATATTATAACCAATGGATCCACTATCTCTGCTGCCACTTCCTTTAAGACCCTAGGATGTAGGCCATCAGGCCCTGGGGACTTGTCTGCCTTCAATCCCAATAGTTTGCTCAGTACTTTTTCCCTAGTGATGATGATCGTTCTACGTTCCTCCCTTTCTATAACCTCTGCATTACCTGTTACTATTGGGATGGTATGCGTGTCCTCCACTGTGAAAACTGAGACAAAATACTGATTTAGTCTCATCCCAGGGACCAATCTAGTGAACCTTTGTTGTACTGCCTCCAATGCAAGTATATTCTTCCTTAAAAATGGAGATCAAAACTGCACATAATAATCCAGATGTGGTCTCACCAAAGCCCTGTGCAGTTGTAACAAGACCTGTTTATTCTTGTACTCCACTGCCCTTGCAATGAAGGTCAACATGCCATTTGGCTTCCTAATTGCCTGCTGTAACTGCATGTTAAACTTTCTGTGTTCCTTGTATGAGCAGACCCAATTTTTCTGAATATCAACACTTACAAGTTTCACGCCTTTTTAAAAAATATTCTGCTTTTCTATTCTTATGACCGAAGTGAATAACCTCACACTTACACACATTTTTTCCATCTGCCACCTTGTTGCCCACTCACTGTCTATATCCCTTTGTAGCCTCTCTGTTTCCTCCTCACAGCTTACACTTCCACCTACCTTTATCTTATCAGCAAACTTAGATACATTACTCTCTGTCTTTTCATCTAAGTCATTAATATAGATTGTAAATAACTGAGATGCCAGCACTGATCCTTGCGGCCCTCCACTAGTCACAAGCTGCCAACTTGAAAATGCCCCATTTATGCCTACACTTTGCTTCCTGTCCATTAACCAATCCTTTATCCATGCTAATATATTACCCCCAACTCCATGAGCCCTTATCTTGCCTCTTAACCTTTTGTGTGTCACCTTGTCAAATACCTTTGGAAATCCAGGTATACTACATCTACTGGTTCCCCTATATCTACCCTACTTGTTACATCCTCGAAACTTCTAATAAATTTGTCAAACACGATTTTCCTTTCGTAAAACCATGTTGACTTTGTCTGATAATAGTATGATTTTCTAAATACATTGTTAAAACTTCCTTAATAATAGATTCCAGCACTTTCCCTGACGACTGATGTCAGGCTAACTGGCCTGTAGTTCCCTGTTCTCTCTCCCTCCTTTCATGAATTACATTTGTTACATTTTCTGGGACTGTTCCAGAATCCAGGGAATTTTGGAAAATCATAGCCAGCGCATCCACTATCTCTGTAGCTGTCTCTTTTAGCACCCTAGGATATAGGCCACCAGGTCCTCAGGATTTGTCAGATTTTAGTCCCTTAAGTTTCTCTTAAGACTTTTTCTCTACTGATATTAATTACCTTAATTCCCTCACTCTTTTTAGCCTCTAGGTTACCCTCTATTTCTGGTATGCAACTTGTATCTTCTATTGTGAAGAAGGACACAAAATATTTGTTCCATGTCTCTGCCATTTCCTCATTCCCCATAATAATTTCTTCTGTCTCTACTTCTAAGAGTTCAGTGTTTACTTTAGCTACTCCATTCTTTTGTATATACTTGTAAAAGCTCTTGAAATCTGTTTTTATATTCCTGGCCATGTTACTCTTGTATTCTATTTTTTCCCTTTTTGATCAATGTTTTGGTGGCCCTTTGCTAGTTTCTAAAATCCTCAGACTTGCTACTATTCTTTACGACATTATAAGCCTCTTCTTTTAATCTAATACTATCCTTAACTTCCTGAGTAAGCCACAGATAGATTTTTCCTGCTGAGTTTTTATTTTTCAATGGAATGTATTTTTGCTGAATATTTTGAATTGTTTCTTTCAATGTTTCCCACTGTTTATTTACTGCCAAACCTTTTAGTCTACTTAACCAACCAACCTCAGCCAGCTGTCTCCTCATACCTATGTAATTGGCTTTGCTTAAGTTTAAGATTCTTGTTTGTGATTGGAGTATGTCACTTTTACCAAACTTAACATGGAATTCAATTGTATTATGATCACTATTTCCCAGAGGATCTTTTACTATGATATTACTAATTAACCCTGCCATCATGGGAGACTTTAATCCTCATATATACTGGACAAACCAAATTTGCAGCAATACTGTGGAGGCTGAGTACATGGAGTGTGACCTTGTAGTAAGGGGGCCACTAGGGAAAAGTGACCGTAAGATGATAGAATTTTATATTGAAAGTGAAAGAGTTTGAAAGTGACTTAGTTAAATCCAAAATTAGGGTCTTTAATCTAAACAAAGCAAACTATGCATCCTGACTTGGAAATATATTGCCGTTCGTTCACTGTTGCTGGGTCAAAATCCTGGAACTCCCTCCCCTAACTGTGTGGCTCACCACCGCCTTCCCAAGAGCAACTAGGGATGGGCAATAAATACTGGCCTTGCCAGCAATGCACACGTCCCATGAACAATTAAAATCAAACTACTTCTTTGACCAAGTTTTTTGTTCACCTGCGCTGATATTTCCTTATGTGGTTCGGCATCAAATTTTGTTTGATAACGCTCCTGAGAAGCGCCTTGAGATATTTTACTGTTTTAAAGATGCTGTTGTCATACACAGAAGGAGCTGTGATGAAATAAACAATGAAATGGAAGAATTATGAATGAAAATAGTCAACTTTTAAACAAAACCACAAGAACATGGACACTTCTACCACAGTCAAAATGGAGTAGCGGTCACGAGACCCTTCCTATACTGGAAATCAACAAACCTGTCTTCAAAGATGGAACTATTAACCTCATCTGAATTAGCACTGCGGAGAGCCCCTTTGAAATTGAAAGGAGCACTGTTGCATATTCATGACTCTTATCGACATGAATGAACTAACAAAGGATTCTTGAGACAGACTAACTGACAGCCCAAACCAAGATGAACAGGTATAAAGTAGCACAGTGTTACCAGAATGATCCCCATTCAGACATCAATCAATAGCCATAGTTATCATACACTGGCTGATTGTGTGGTCACACCAGGTGAGAGAGCCATGTGTCTCCTAACAGCAACTCTAATGTGATGGATTTTTAAACTTAAAAAAGTAGCCCTTTGGAGAAAGAGGGGAGATCAAGCCAACACCTTCAGAAAGCAGTCCAGCCAGAGGCTGTGCAAGAAATCCAGCAAGCAAGAAGAACCCTGCTGACCAATAACTAAACAGCCACTACAGCAGTGACATCACAAAGTGACTAAGACTCTCCATCTGCAAAGGAAATAAAATTCACACCAGCAGCTTTGTGCCATGTTGTAACCACTAGAACTCTACAACACCTCAACAAGTTTAAGACTACAAACACCCAGACCTGCACCTTGAAAGGAGACTGCCATCCTGAGAAGATTCTACAGGTTCACCGTAAACCATGAATACTTACCTCACTTTGGACTTTAAACAACCTACCATTTTCTCTCTATCTATTTGCGTGTGTGTGTGTGTGTGTGTGTGTGTGTGTGTGTGTGTGTGTGTGTGTGTGTGTGTGTGTGTGTGTGTGTGTGTGTGTGTGTGTGTGTGTGTGTGTGTGTGTGTGTATGAGGTTGCAACTATTTCGGGATTTGTGTAAAAATAAATAGGTTTTCTGGTAAGTTTTAAAAAACACATTATTGGTATGTTTATTTGACCCTAAAAAACACTCAGGGACTAACTCACCATTTTTAACAAAACACGATTGCAGTCAGTTGGGAGGTGAACAGTGGGAACCACCTGCACCCCTTTCCACCTGTCTGTAACACTATATAAATATAAGTTGTTGTTATCTGAAGGTGATAACCTGAGTTCTGTGAATGGTGAGTCTCTGGTACCTCAGTCAAGTGGCCATCCCACATTTCTCAGTCCAGACTGTGATTGCGCATGTGGGGGCGGGGACAATTGTGCACCAGACAAGATCTGAGCTGAACCATTGCCCAGTTGCATCTATATGTTCACTTCCAGCAGATGTTGGTGGATAACAATCAAGATGAGGAACTCTAGATTAATTTATTTTCTTAACCTGGGGTGCTAAGGTCAAATGCAACACCCGTTCTACTCCCTGGCTGAAGTCACTTGACTTCAGAGGCCAAGGATCAAATTTGGGACTTTTCTGTTGTTGATGCTCAGCACTGCAACATGAGGTGCATTTACACTCTTGCGTCTGGCAAGGAACTAGCTGTCCAAACATTTTTCATACTCCTTTGTTTCCCTGCTGTTATCAACATGTAGAATCATAGAATCGTAGAACGTTTATGGCACAGAAAGAGGCCATTTGACCCATCGTGTCTGCGCCAGCCAGATAAAAATTGCCACGCAGCCTAATCCCACTTTCCAGCATTTGGTCTGTAGCCCTGCAGGTTACGGCACTTCAAATGCACATCCAAGCATTTATTCAATGAAATTAGGTTTTCTGCCTCTGCCACCCTTTCAGGCAGTGAGTTCCAGACCCCCACCACCCTCTGGGTGAAAGAAAAAACTTCCCACATCTCCACGTATTGCCTTATTGCAACATGTATTTACCTCATTCCCTCTTTCCTCCATATATTGCCACTACTTGGAAAAACTTTTGGTTTTTCCAATCCATCCAGTCAGCATGAAGCTACTGACTTGATCTGTAACTGATCTATGCTCTTTCCCTCAGATCTTTGAATTTTTCACAACATGTCCTACCTCAGATTTTCCTCCTTTCTGGGCTGGATTGTCTATTGCTGGTGCTTTGTAGTCAACCCCACATTAAACCAAGGTGGATTTGAGTGCCTCACTGCTTCCCCCCTTTAGTGGTCTGCTGTTATAATAACTCTGCTGTTGCTTTTCCTCATAGAACACCCTCCCCTTCACTTACGTTAATGAAAAAATGTGACAGATAAAAGGAAACTTCTTAATGGATTGAGCAAGGTCACTAAATGGTTAAAATAAAAAAAAAATTGTGATTACATTAAACTACCCCCTTACCTTAACAGTACTTCTAGATACTGAGAAGAGATCCTGTCGAAGAATTTTTTCTATTTGCAGGAGGAAAGGTCTGATGCAAACTGGTTTTGTGACCTATTTGACCTACCTGTAACTTAATCAGAAATAAAAGCAAAATACTGCGGATGCTGGAAATCTGATATAAAAACAGAAAGGAACCCCCCCCCCCCCCCCATCCTGCCACCATCTCACCTGATTTTATGGTCTTCCTGTCTCCAAACCCGCCGTGGGGGAGAGCAGAATATTTCCCCCTCTGTTTCCCTCTCCACAGATGCTGCCAGACCTGCTGAGTATTTCCAGCATTTTCTGTTTTTATTTTTGTAACTTATTCGGAATTGGTTACTTACCAAGCCACAGTTTGCAGGGAGTGTTGGCATTGTAAGGACTATTAATACTGAAACAAAATCAGAAAATACCAATATTGAAAATGCACAAAAGGCCAACATTTTGTTAGAGTATGTCCTTTTTTTAATGCTCAGAAGGCAGCAATACAATTCTGAACAAATTTGTGAGATTGTGTACTTTTGAAAGGAGTAGAAGTATGGATTGCACTTGCCTTAAGCTGTGTTTATGTTCCAGAAGTACTGCCTGTTGAAGGGGTTCTTTAATATCCTGACTCCAGTCTTGTGGAACTCGGGTATTGTTCTAAAGCACTGGTAAGAGACTAATGGTGCTGACGTATCTAGCTGTATGATGGATGGGGAAGTCATGTACAGACCTGCAATGGTGAAAACTACATCGCTGAGTGCTCAGCCTGATCAGACAAAAATAACAAACGGCACTCCACATAACCATTGCTGTCCTGCGCCACTACTTCTGGAGCCACCAAACCAAACCATCTTTTAAGATGAGTCTCTGTGCTTCCGCAGGTACCTTGTAGCCCTGTCTGGTGACTGCGCCATAAAATTACTGAATGAGAGTAGCCAATGAACCATTGAACCAATTTAGGACACAACCTTTCATGCAACCTATCTTATTGCATTGGTTACTGTCCCACTAAAGGGAATTGCATTTTTCTTGAATACTCAGTCCCGAATGTTAGGATTTTTAGTGCCTCTCAGTGCTTCCTTGTTCCTATAGTTGGTGTTGTCTACAGTTCTGGATCTGCTTTTACAATGTTGGTGGAATGAAACTTCATGATCACGCTGAAGAGAAAATTCTGCACAACATGTTTGCTGTTCACTGACAGCTTTAAAATCCCAAATGTGAAACCAGGGAGAACAAAACTGCGATATTTCCTAATTTATTTCTTCTGTCCCACCTCCCCACTCCTCAAGCAATTTTACAGTTCTCTTGTTGATGGTAAAGCAAATAGTGTTAGCTGCTCTTTGGTCTTCTATTCACCATGTTGTTTGCAACCTTCATAAGCCTCTCAGTGGTAGTCACAATCAATCCTGTGCAAATAGTTGTTTTCCAGCAGTTTGTATGGATGGTGATACATCACTGCTGATACGCCAATGTGCTTTGTTGAGTGATAATTTTCTTTAATCCACTGACTGGAGATCTGAACTTGTTTTTTTTTATTTAAAACAACATTTTTAAAAAGAATTTAAAATATTGACTTTGCCAGCAGCTTAAGATGAGCACCTAGTTTGCTCTCTCTCTCTGTCGCTCTCTCTCTCTCTCTCTCTCTCTCTCTCTGTCGCTCTCTCTCTCTCTCTGTCGCTCTCTCTCTCTCTGTCTGTCACTCTCTCACTCGTTCTCTCTGTCTGTCACTCGCTCTCTTTGTCTGTCGCTCTCTCTCTCTCTCTCTTTCGCTCGCTGTCTCTCTCTCTGTCTGTCATTCTCTCTGTCTGTAGTTCTCTCTCTCTGTCTGTCGCTCTCTCTCTGTCTGTCGC
Source organism: Heterodontus francisci (assembly GCF_036365525.1). Taxonomy (NCBI): domain Eukaryota; kingdom Metazoa; phylum Chordata; class Chondrichthyes; order Heterodontiformes; family Heterodontidae; genus Heterodontus; species Heterodontus francisci. Next base: position 78,755,086 of record NC_090372.1, read on the forward strand.
TCTCTCTCCCTCTGTTGCGCTCTCTCTCTGTCGCTCTCTCTCCCTCTGTCGCGCTCTCTCTCTCTCTGTCTGTCGCTCTCTCTCTGTCTGTCGCTCTCTCTCTGTCTGTCGCTCTCTCTCTGTCTGTCGCTCTCTCTCTGTCTGTCGCGCTCTCTCTCTCTCTGTCGCTCTCTCTCTCCCTCTCTCTGTCTGTCGCTCTCCCTCGCTCTGTTGCTCTCTTTGTCTGTCGCTCGCTCTCTCTCTGTCTGTCGCTCTCTCTCTCTCTGTCTGTCGCTCTCTCTCTCTCTGTCTGTCGCTCTCTCTCTCTCTCTGTCTTGCTCTCTCTCTCTCTCTCTCTGTCGCGCTCTCTCTCTCTCTCTCTGTCGCGCTCTCTCTCTCTCTGTCTGTCGCTCTCTCTCTCTCTCTCTGTCTGGCGCGCTCTCTCTCTCTGTCTGGCGCGCTCTCTCTCTCTCTCTCTGTCGCACTATCTCGCTCTCTGTGTCTGGCGCTCGCTCTCTGTGTCTGGCGCTCGCTCTCTGTGTCTGGCGCTCGCTCTCTCTGTCTGGCGCTCGCTCTCTGTGTCTGGCGCTCTCTCTGTGTCTGTCGCGCCCTCCCTCTGTCGCGCCTTCGCTCGCTCTCACTCTGTCGCTCTCGCTCGCTCTCACTCTGTCGCTCTCGCTCGCTGTCTCTCTCTGTCGCGGTTGCTCTCTCTCTCTGTCTGTCACGCCCTCCCTCTGTCTGTTGCTCTCGCTTGCTCTCGCTCTGTCGCTCTCGCTTGCTTTCTCTGTTGCTCTCGCGCACTCTCTCTGTCGCTCTCGCGCACTCTCTCGGTCGTTCTCGCGTGCACTCTCTCTCTCTCTCTGTCGGGGTCGCGGTCGCTCTCTCTCTCTGTCTGTCGCGCTCTCTCTCTCACTCTGTCGCGCTCTCTCTCTCACTCTGTCACGCTCTCTCTCTCACTCTGTCGCGCTCTCTCTCTCGCTCTGTCGCGCTCTCTCTCTCTGTCGCGCTCTCTCTCTCTGTCGCGCTCTCTCACTCTGTCGCGCTCTCTCTCTCTGTCGCGCCTTCCCTCTGTCTGTCGCGCCTTCCCTCTGTCTGTCGCGCCTTCCCTCTGTCTGTCGCGCCTTCCCTCTGTCTGTCGCGCCTTCCCTCTGTCTGTCGCGCCCTCCCTCTGTCTGTCGCGCCCTCCCTCTGTCTGTCGCGCCCTCCCTCTGTCTGTCGCGCCCTCCCTCTGTCTTTCGCGCCCTCCCTCTGTCTTTCGCGCCCGCCCTCTGTCTTTCGCGCCCGCCCTCTGTCTTTCGCGCCCGCCCTCTGTCTTTCGCGCCCGCCCTCTGTCTGTCGCGCCCGCCCTCTCTCTGTCGCGCCCGCCCTCTCTCTGTCGCGCCCGCCCTCTCTCTGTCGCTCTCGTTCGCTCTCTCTGTCGCTCTCGCGTGCTCTCTCTGTCGCTCTCTCGCGCGCGCGCTCTCTCTCTCTGTCGCGGTCGTTGTCGCTCTCTCTCTCTCTGTCTGTCACGTTCTCTCTCTCACTCTCTCTCTCTCTCTGTCACGCTCTCTCTCTCACGCTCTCTCTCTCTCTGTCGCGCTCTCGCACTCTCTCTCTGTCTGTCGCGCTCTCGCACTCTCTCTCTGTCTGTCGCACTCTCTCTCTGTCGCACTCTATCTCTCTCTCTCTCTCTCTGTCTCGCTCTCTCTCTCTCTCTGTCACGCTCTCTCTCTCTGTCTATCACTCTCTCTTTCTCTGTCTGTCGCGCGCTCTGTCTGTCGCGCGCTCTGTCTGTCGCGCGCACTCTCTGTCGCGCGCACTCTCTGTCGCGCGCACTCTCTGTCGCGCGCACTCTCTGTCGCGCGCACTCTCTGTCGCGCGCACTCTCTGTCGCGCGCACTCTCTGTCGCGCGCTCTCTCTGTCGCGCGCTCTCTCTGTCGCGCGCACTCTCTGTCGCGCGCTCTCTCTGTCGCGCGCTATCTCTCTCTCTCTCTCTCTGTCTCGCTCTCTCTCTCTCTCTGTCACGCTCTCTCTCTCTGTCTATCACTCTCTCTTTCTCTGTCTGTCGCGCGCTCTGTCTGTCGCGCGCTCTCTCTGTCGCGCGCACTCTCTGTCGCGCGCACTCTCTGTCGCGCGCACTCTCTGTCGCGCGCTCTCTCTGTCGCGCGCACTCTCTGTCGCGCGCACTCTCTGTCGCGCGCACTCTCTGTCGCGCGCTCTCTCTGTCGCGCGCTCTCTCTGTCGTGCGCTCTCTCTGTCGCGCGCACTCTCTGTCGCGCGCACTCTCTGTCGCGCGCACTCTCTGTCGCGCGCACTCTCTGTCGCGCGCTCTCTCTGTCGCGCGCTCTCTCTGTTGCGCTCTCGCTCTCTCACTCTCTCTTGCTCTCACGCGCGCTCTGTCTGTCGCTCTCGCGCGCGCTCTCTCTCTGCCGCGCTCTCTCTGTCTGTCGCTGTCGCTCTCTCTCTCTCTGTCTCTGTCTCTCTCTCTCTCTCTCTCTCTGTCGTGCGCTCTCTCCCTGTTGCGCACTCTCCGTCGCTTTTGCTCTCTCTCACTCTCTCTGTCGCACTCTCTAACTCTGTCTGTCTGTCGCTCTCTCTCTCTCTCTCTCTCTCTGTCGCTCTCTCTCCCTCTGTCTGTCGCTCTCTCTCTCTGTTGCTCTCTCCCCCTCTCTGTCACGCTCTCTCTCCCTCTCTGTCTGTCGCTGTCGCCCTCTCTCTCTGTCGCCCTCTCTCTTCCTCTCTCTGTCTCTCGCTCTCTCTTTCGCTCGCTCCGTCTGTCGCGCTCTCGCTCCGTCTGTCGCGCTCTCGCTCCGTCTGTCGCGCTCTCGCTCCGTCTGTCGCGCTCTCGCTCCGTCTGTCGCGCTCTCGCTCCGTCTGTCGCGCTCTCGCTCCGTCTGTCGCGCTCTCGCTCCGTCTGTCGCGCTCTCGCTCCGTCTGTCGCGCTCTCGCTCCGTCTGTCGCGCTCTCGCTCACGCTCTCTAGCGCGCTCTCTCTGTCGCTCTCTCTCTCTGTCGCTCTCTCTGTCGCTCTCTCTCTCTGTCGCTCTCTCTCTCTGTCGCTCTCTCGCTATCTCTCTCTCTCTCACTATCACTCTCTCGCCCTCACTATCACTCTCTCGCCCTCTGTCGCTCTCTCTCTCTCTCCCTCTGTCACTCTCTCTCTCTCTCTCTCGCTCTCTCTCTGTCTGTCGCTCGCTCCCTCTCTCTTTCTGTGTCTGTCGCTCTCGTGCGCGCTCTCTGTCGCTCTCTCTCTGTCTGTCACGTTCTCTCTCTCACTCTCTCTCTCTGTCTGTCACGCTCTCTCTCTCACGCACTCTCTCTCTGTCTGTCGCACTCTCTGTCTGTCGCACTCTCTCTCTGTCTGTCGCACTCTATCTCTCTCTCTCTCTCTCTGTCTCGCTCTCTCTCTCTCTCTCTGTCACGCTCTCTCTCTCTGTCTATCACTCTCTCTTTCTCTCTCTGTCTGTCGCGCGCACTCTCTGTCGCGCGCTCTGTCTGTCGCGCGCTCTGTCTGTCGCGCGCTCTGTCTGTCGCGCGCTCTGTCTGTCGCGCGCTCTGTCTGTCGCGCGCACTCTCTGTCGCGCGCACTCTCTGTCGCGCGCACTCTCTGTCGCGCGCACTCTCTGTCGCGCGCTCTGTCTGTCGCGCGCTCTGTCTGTCGCGCGCTCTGTCTGTCGCGCGCTCTGTCTGTCGCGCGCTCTGTCTGTCGCGCGCTCTGTCTGTCGCGCGCTCTGTCTGTCGCGCGCTCTGTCTGTCGCGCGCTCTGTCTGTCGCGCGCTCTGTCTGTCGCGCGCTCTGTCTGTCGCGCGCTCTGTCTGTCGCGCTCTCGCTCCGTCTGTCAGGCTCTCGCTCTCTCACTCTCTCTGTTGCTCTCACGCGCGCTCTGTCTGTCGCTCTCGCGCGCGCTCTCTCTCTGCCGCGCTCTCTCTGTCTGTCGCTCTCTCTCTCTCTGTCTCTCTCTCTCTGTCGCGCGCTCTCTCCCTGTTGCGCACTCTCTGTTGCTTTCGCTCTCTCTCACTCTCTCTGTCGCACTCTCTCTCTCTGTCTGTCTGTCGCTCTCTCTCTCTCTCTCTCTCTCTGTCGCTCTCTCTCTCTGTTGCTCTCTCCCCCTCTCTGTCACGCTCTCTCTCCCTCTCTGTCTGTCGCTGTCGCCCTCTCTCTCTGTCGCCCTCTCTCTCCCTCTGTCTGTCTCTCGCTCCCTCTCTCGCTCACTCCGCCTGTCGTGCTCTCGCTCCGTCTGTCGCTCTCTCGCTCTCTCTCCCTCTCGCTCTTGTGCGCGCTCTCTCTCTCGCTCTGTCTGTCTGTCTCTCGTTGTCTTTCTTTGTCTGTCGCTCTCCCCCCCTCTCTCTGTCGCTGTCGCTCTCTCCCCCTCTCTCTGTCGCTGTCTCTCTCCCTCTCTCTTTCGCTCTCTCTCTCCCTCTCTCTGTCGCTCTCCCTCTTCCTCTCTCTGTCTCTCGCTCTCTCTTTCGCTCGCTCCGTCTGTCGCGCTCTCGCTCCGTCTGTCGCACGTGCTCCCTCTCTCGCGCTCCCTCTCTCGCGCTCCCTCTCTCGCGCTCCCTCTCTCGCGCTCCCTCTCTCGCGCTCCCTCTCTCGCGCTCTCTCTCTCGCGCTCTCTCTCTCGCGCTCTCTCTCTCGCGCTCTCTCTCTCTCTCGCGCTCTGTCGCTCTCTCTCTCTGTCGCTCTCTCTGTCGCTCTCTCTCTCTCTCGCTCTCTCGCTATCTCTCTCTCTCTCTCACACTATCACTCTCTCGCCCTCTGTCGCTCTCTCTCTCTCGCTCTCTCTCTGTCTGTCGCTCGCTCCCTCTCTCTGTGTCTGTCGCTCTCGTGCGCGCTCTCTGTCGCTCTCTCTCTGTCTGTTGCGCTCTCTCTCTCTCTCTCTCTGTCTGTCGCGCTCTCTCTTTCACTCTCTGTCTGTCGCACTCGCTCTCTCTCTCTCGCTGTGTCTGTTGCGTTCGCTCTCTCTCTCTCTGTCTCTCTCTCTCTGTCTCTCGCACTCTCTCTCTCGAGCTCTCTCTCGTGCTCTCTCTCGTGCTCTCTCTCGTGCTCTCTCTCGCGCTCTCTCTCTCGCGCTCTCTCTCTCGCGCTCTCTCTCTCTCGCGCTCTCTCTCTCTCGCGCTCTCTCTCTCTCGCGCTCTCTCTCTCTCGCGCTCTCTCTCTCTCGCGCTCTCTCTCTCTCGCGCTCTCTCTCTCACGCTCTCTCTCTCGCTCTCTCTCTCTCTCGCTCTCTCTCTCTCTCGCTCTCTCTCTCTCGCGCTCTCTCTCTCTCGCGCTCTCTCTCTCTCGCGCTCTCTCTCTCTCGCGCTCTCTCTCTCTCGCGCTCTCTCTGTCGCTCGCTCTCTCTCTGTCACTCTCTCGCTATCTCTCTCTCTCTCACTCTCTCTCTCTGTCTGTCGCGCTCTCTCTTTCACTCTCTCTCTCTGTCTGTCACACTCGCTCTCTCTCTCTCTCTCTGTGTCTGTTGCGTTCGCTCTCTCTGTGTCTCTCTCTCTGTGTCTGTCACTCTCTTGCTCTGTCTGTCACTGTCGCGCTCTCTGTCTGTCGTTGTCGCTCTCTGTCTGTCGCACTCTCTCTCTCTCTGTGTCTGTTGCGTTCGCTCTCTCTCTCTCTCTCGCTCTGTCTGTCACTCTCTCGCTCTGTCTGTCACTCTCTCGCTCTGTCTGTCACTCTCTCGCTCTGTCTGTCACTCTCTCGCTCTGTCTGTCACTGTCGCGCTCTCTGTCTGTCACTGTCGCGCTCTCTGTCTGTCACTGTCGCGCTCTCTGTCTGTCACTGTCGCGCTCTCTGTCATTGTCGCTCTCTGTCTGTCGTTGTCGCTCTCTGCCTGTCGCACTCTCTCTCTCTGTCTGTCGCGCTCTCTCTCTCGCGCTCCCTCTCTCGCGCTCCCTCTCTCGCGCTCCCTCTCTCGCGCTCCCTCTCTCGCGCTCTCTCTCTCGCGCTCTCTCTCTCGCGCTCTCTCTCTCGCGCTCTCTCTCTCGCGCTCTCTCTCTCGCGCTCTCTCTCTCTCTCGCGCTCTGTCGCTCTCTCTGTCGCTCTCTCTCTCTCTCGCTCTCTCGCTATCTCTCTCTCTCTCTCACACTATCACTCTCTCGCCCTCTGTCGCTCTCTCTCTCTCGCTCTCTCTCTGTCTGTCGCTCGCTCCCTCTCTCTTTCTGTGTCTGTCGCTCTCGTGCGCGCTCTCTGTCGCTCTCTCTCTGTCTGTTGCGCTCTCTCTCTCTCTCTCTCTGTCTGTCGCGCTCTCTCTTTCACTCTCTGTCTGTCGCACTCGCTCTCTCTCTCTCGCTGTGTCTGTTGCGTTCGCTCTCTCTCTCTCTCTGTCTGTCTCTCGCACTCTCTCTCTCGCACTCTCTCTCTCGAGCTCTCTCTCGTGCTCTCTCTCGTGCTCTCTCTCGTGCTCTCTCTCGTGCTCTCTCTCGTGCTCTCTCTCGTGCTCTCTCTCGCGCTCTCTCTCGCGCTCTCTCTCTCGCGCTCTCTCTCTCTCGCGCTCTCTCTCTCTCGCGCTCTCTCTCTCTCGCGCTCTCTCTCTCTCGCGCTCTCTCTCTCACGCTCTCTCTCTCGCTCTCTCTCTCTCTCGCTCTCTCTCGCGCTCTCTCTCTCTCGCGCTCTCTCTCTCTCGCGCTCTCTCTCTCTCGCGCTCTCTCTGTCGCTCGCTCTCTCTCTGTCACTCTCTCGCTATCTCTCTCTCTCTCACTCTCTCTCTCTGTCTGTCGCGCTCTCTCTTTCACTCTCTCTCTCTGTCTGTCACACTCGCTCTCTCTCTCTCTCTCTGTGTCTGTTGTGTTCGCTCTCTCTCTCTCTCTCGCTCTGTCTGTCACTCTCTCGCTCTGTCTGTCACTCTCCCGCTCTGTCTGTCACTGTCGCGCTCTCTGTCTGTCACTGTCGCGCTCTCTGTCTGTCACTGTCGCGCTCTCTGTCATTGTCGCTCTCTGTCTGTCGTTGTCGCTCTCTGCCTGTCGCACTCTCTCTCTCTGTCTGTCGCGCTCTCTCTCTCACTCTCTATCTCTGTCTGTCGCACTCGCTCTCTCTCTCTCTGTCTGTTGCATTCGCTCTCTCTCTCTCTGTCTGTCACTCTCTCTCTCTGTCTGTCACTGTCGCTCTCTCTGTCTGTCGTTGTCGCTCTCTGTCTGTCGCACTCTCTCTCTCTCTCTCTCTGTCTGTCGCACTCTCTCTCTCTCTCTCTCTGTCGCACTCTCTCTCTCTCTGTCGCGCGCTCTCTCTCTCTGTTGCTGTCGCACTCTCTCCCTCTCTGTTGCTGTCGCACTCTCTCCCTCTGTCGCTCACTCTCTCCCTCTGTCGCTTTCTCTCCCTCTGTCGCTCTCTCTCTCTCCCTCTGTCGCTCTCTCTCTCTCCCTCTGTCGCTCTCTCTCTCTCCCTCTGTCGCAGTCGCTCTCCCCCTCTCTCTGTCGCTGTCTCTCTCCCTCTCTCTTTCGTTCCCCACCTCCCCTCTCTCTGTCGCTCTCCCTCTTCCTCTCTCTGTCTCTTGCTCTCTCTTTCGCTCGCTCCGTCTGTCGCGCTCTCGCTCCGTCTGTCGCGCTCTCGCGCTCTGTCGCTCGCGCTCTCGCGCACTCTCTCTCTCTGTCTCTTGCTCTCTATCTCGCTCGCTCCGTCTGCCGCGCTCTCGCTCCGTCTGCCGCGCTCTCACTCTCTCTCCCTCTCGCACGAGCTCTCGTGCTCGCTCTCTCTCTCACTCTCTCTCACTCTCGTCTGCTCTCTCTCGCGTGCTCTCTCTCTCTCGCGCTCTGTCTCTTGCTTTGCCTGTCTGTCTCTCGCTCTCTCTCTCTGTCTGTCGCTCTTTCTCCATCTCTCTCTCTCTTTCTGTCGCTCTTTCTCTCTCTTTCTGTCGCTCTCTCGCTCGCTCTCTCTGCCTGTCACGGTCCCGCTTCCAAACTCACTCTGTCTCGCTCGCGCTCTCTCTCTCGCGCTCGCGCGCGCCTCTCTCTCTCACGCTCTCTCTCTCGCGCTCTCTCTCTCTCTCGCGCTCTCTCTCTCTCGCGCTCTCTCTCTCGCACTCTCTCTCTCTCTCGCGCTCCTCTCTCTCTCGCGCTCTCTCTCTCTCGCGCTCTCTCTCTCTCGCGCTCTCTCTCTCTCGCGCTCTCTCTCTCTCTCGCGCTCTCTCTCTCTCTCTGTCGCTCTCTCGCTATCTCTCTCTCTCTCACTATCACTCTCTCGCCCTCTGTCGCTCTCTCTCTCTCTCCCTCTGTCACTCTCTCGCTCTCTCTCTGTCTGTCGCTCGCTCCCTCTCTCTTTCTGTGTCTGTCGCTCTCGTGCGCGCTCTCTGTCGTTCTCTCTCTGTCTGTCACTGTCGCTCTCTCTGTCTGTCGTCGTCGCTCTCTGTCTGTCGCACTCTCTCTCTCTGTCTGTCGCACTCTCTCTCTCTGTCTGTCGCACTCTCTCTCTCTCTATCTGTCGCGCGCTCTCTCTCTCTGTTGCTGTCGCAATCTCTCTCTCTGTTGCTGTCGCACTCTCTCTCTCCCTCTGTCGCTCACTCTCTCTCCCTCTGTCGCTCTCCCTCTCTCCCTTTTTCGCACTCCCTCTCTCTGTCGCGCTGTCTCTCTCACTCTCTCTGTCTGTCGCGCTCTCTCTCTCTCTCTCTCTCTGTCTGTCGCTGTCGCTCTCTCTCTCTGTGTGTCACACTCCCTCTCTCTGTCACACTCCCTCTCTCTGTCTGTCGTGCCCTCTCTCACTCTCTCTCTCTCTCTGTGTCTATCGCTCTCTCTTTCTCTCTCTCTGTCGCACTCTCTCTCTCTCTCTCTCTGTCTGTCGCACTCTCTCTCTCTCTCTGTCTGTCGCACTCTCTCTCTCTCTCTGTCTGTCGCACTCTCTCTCTCTTTGTCGGTCGCGCTCCCTCTCTCTGTCTGTCGCGCTCTCTGTCTCTGTCTCTCTCTGTCTCTGTCGCTCTGTCTCTCTCTGTCGCTGTCTCTCTCTGTCTGTCGCGCTCTCTCTCTGTCTGTCGCGCTCTCTCTCTCTGTCTCTCTCTCTCTGTCTCTCTCTCTCTGTCTCTCTCTCTCTCGCGCTCTCTCTCTCGCGCTCTCTCTCGCGCTCTCTCTCTCGCGCTCTCTCTCTCGCGCTCTCTCTCTCGCGCGCTCTCTCTCTCGCGCGCTCTCTCTCTCGCGCGCTCTCTCTCTTGCGCTCTCTCTCTCTCTCTTGCGCTCTCTCTCTTGCGCTCTCTCTCTTGCGCTCTCTCTCTTGCGCTCTCTCTCTTGCGCTCTCTCTCTTGCGCTCTCTCTCTTGCGCTCTCTCTCTTGCGCTCTCACTCTCTCACTCTCTCTCTGTCTATCGCTCTCTCTTTCTCTCTCTCTGTCGCACTCTCTCTCTCTCTGTCTCGCTCTCTCTCTCTCTCTCTGTCTATCGCTCTCTCTCTCTCTCTGTCTCTCTCTCTCTCTCTCTGTCTATCGCACTCTTTCTCTCTCTCTGTCTGTCGCACTCTCTCTCTCTCTGTCTGTCGCACTCTCTCTCTCTCTGTCTCTCTCTCTCTCTCTCTCTGTCTATCGCTCTCTCTCTCTCTCTCTCTCTCTGTCGCTCTCCCTGTCTGTCGCTCTCCCTGTCTGTCGCTCTCCCTGTCTGTCGCTCTCCCTGTCTGTCGCTCTCTCTGTCTGTCTCGCTCCGTCTGTCGGGCTCTCGCTCTCTCGCTCTCTCTGTTGCTCTCACGTGCTCTATGTCTGTCGCTCTCTCGCGCGCTCTCTCTCTCGTGTTCTCTCGCACTCCCTCTCTCGTGTTCTCTCGCGCTCTCTCTCTTGTGTTCTCTCTCGCTCTCTCTCTCTCTCGCGCCCTCCCTCTGTCTGTCGCGCCCTCCCTCTGTCTGTCGCGCCCTCCCTCTGTCTGTCGCGCCCTCCCTCTGTCTGTCGCGCCCTCCCTCTGTCTGTCGCGCCCTCCCTCTGTCTGTCGCTTTCGCGCGCTCTCTCTGTCGCTCTCGCGCGCATGCGCGCGCTCTCACTCTGTCGTGGTCGCTGTCGCTATCTCTCTGTCTGTCACGCTCTCTCTCGCTCTCTCTCTCACTCTCTGTCTCTGTCTGTCGCACTCTCTCTCACTCTCTCTCTCTGTCTGTCGCACACTCTCTCTCTCTCTGTCTCTCTCTCTCTCTCTGTCTGTCTCGCTCTCTCTCTCTGTCTGTCACGCTCTCTCTCTCTGTCTATCGCTCTCTCTTTCTCTCTCTCTGTCTATCGCTCTCTCTTTCTCTCTCTCTGTCGCGCTCTCTGTCTGTCGCGCTCTCTGTCTGTCGCGCTCTCTGTCTGTCGCGCTCTCTGTCTGTCGCGCTCTCTGTCTGTCGCGCTCTCTGTCTGTCGCGCTCTCTGTCTGTCGCGCTCTCTGTCTGTCGCGCTCTCTGTCTGTCGCGCTCTCTGTCTGTCGCGCTCTCTGTCTGTCGCGCTCTCTGTCTGTCGCGCTCTCTGTCTGTCGCGCTCTCTGTCTGTCGCGCTCTCTGTCTGACGCGCTCTCTGTCTGTCGGGCTCTCGCTCTCTCTGTTGCTCTCACGCGCGCTCTGTCGCTCTCGCGCGCGCTCTTTCTCTCTGCCGCGCTCTCTCTCTCTCTCTCTCTCTCTCTCGCGCTGTCTCTCTGTCGCGCTGTCTCTCTCTCTGTCGCTCTCTCTCTCTCTGTCGCTCTCTCTCTCTCTGTCGCTCTCTCTCTCTCTCTGTCGCTCTCTCTCTCTTTCTGTCTCTCTGTCGCTCTCTCTCTCTCTCTGTCTGTCACACTCCCTCTCTCTGTCGCACTCCCTCTCTCTGTCTGTCGTGCTCTCTCTCTCTGTCTGTCGCGCTCTCTGTCTCTGTCTCTCTGTCTCTGTCTCTCTGTCTCTGTCTCTCTGTCTCTGTCGCTCTGTCTCTCTCTGTCGCTGTCTCTCTCTGTCTGTCGCACTCTCTCTCTCTGTCTCTCTGTCTCTCCCTCGCGCTCTCTCTCTCTCCCTCGCGCTCTCTCTCTCTCTCTCGCGCTCTCTCTCTGTCTATCGCGCTCTCTGTCTGTCGCGCTCTCTGTCTGTCGCGCTCTCTGTCTGTCGCGCTCTCTGTCTGTCGCGCTCTCTGTCTGTCGCGCTCTCTGTCTGTCGCGCTCTCTGTCTGTCGGGCTCTCGCTCCGTCTGTCGGGCTCTCGCTCCGTCTGTCGGGCTCTCGCTCTCTCTGTTGCTCTCACGCGCGCTCTGTCTGTCGCTCTCGCGCGCGCTCCCTCTGCCGCGCTCTCTCTCTCTCTGTCTGTCGCTGTCGCTCTCTCTCTGCCTCTGTCTCTCTCTCTCTCTCTGTCGCGCTGTCTCTCTCTCTCTGCCTCTGTCTCTCTCTCTCTCTCTGCCTCTGTCTCTCTCTCTCCCTCTGTCGCGCTGTCTCTCTCTCCCTGTTGCGCACTCTCTGTCTGTCGCTCTCTCTCTCTCTGTCGCTCTCTCTCTCTCTGTCGCACTCTCTCTCTCTCTCTGTTGCTCTCTCTCTCTGTCGCTCTCTCTCTCTCTCCCTCTCTCTCTCTCTGTCGCACTCTCTCTCTCTCTCTCTCTCTCTGTCGCACTCTCTCTCTCTCTGTCGGTCGCGCTCCCTCTCTCTGTCTGTCGCGCTCTCTGTCTCTCTGTCTCTGTCGCTCTGTCTCTCTCTGTCGCTGTCTCTCTCTGTCTGTCGCGCTCTCTCTCTGTGTCTCTCTCCCTCGCGTTCTCTCCCTCGCGTTCTCTCCCTCGCGCTCTCCCTCGCGCTCTCTCTCGCGCTCCCTCTCGCGCTCTCTCTCGCGCTCTCTCTCTCGCGCTCTCTCTCTCTCTCTCTCTCGCGCTCTCTCTCTCTCTGTCGCACTCTTTCTCTCTCTGTCTGTCGCACTCTTTCTCTCTCTGTCTGTCGCACTCTTTCTCACTCTGTCTGTCGCACTCTCTCTCTCTGTCTGTCGCACTCTCTCTCTCTGTCTGTCGCACTCTCTCTCTCTGTCTGTCGGGCTCTCTCTCTCTCTCTGTCTCGCGCTCTCTCTCTCTCTGTCTCGCGCTCTCTCTCTCTCTGTCTCGCGCTCTCTCTCTCTCTGTCTCGCGCTCTCTCTCTCTCTGTCTCGCTCTCTCTCTGTCTATCGCTCTCTCTCTCTCTCTGTCTATCGCTCTCTCTCTCTGTGTCTATCGCTCTCTCTCTCTCTCTGTCGCGGTCTGTCGCTCTCTCTGTCTGTCGCTCTCTCTGTCTGTCGCTCTCTCTGTCTGTCGCTCTCTCTGTCTGTCGCTCTCTCTGTCTGTCTCGCTCCGTCTGTCGGGCTCTCGCTCTCTCTGTTGCTCTCACGCGCTCTCTGTCGCTCTCTCTCGCGCTCTCTCTCTTGTGTTCTCTCTCGCTCTGTTGTGTTCTCTCTCGCTCTCTCTCTCGCGTGCTCTCTCTCTGTCTGTCGCGCCTTCCCTCTGTCTGTCGCGCCTTCCCTCTGTCTGTCGCGCCTTCTCTCTGTCTGTCGCGCCTTCCCTCTGTCTGTCGTGCCTTCCCTCTGTCTGTCGCGCCCTCCCTCTGTCTGTCGCTCTCGCGCGCTCTCTCTGTCGCTCTCGCGCGCAGGCGCGCGCTCTCACTCTGTCGCAGTCGCTGTCGCTCTCTCTCTGTCACGCTCTCTCTGTCTGTCACGCTCTCTCTCACTCTCTCTCTGTCTGTTGCACTCTCTCTCACTCTCTCTCTCTGTCGCACTCTCTCTCTCTCTCTGTCTCGCTCTCTCTCTCTCTCTGTCTGTCACGCTCTCTCTCTCTCTCTCTGTCTATTGCTCTCTCTTTCTCGCTGTCTGTCGCGCTCGCTGTCTGTCGCGCTCGCTGTCTGTCGCGCTCTCTGTCTGTCGCGCTCTCTGTCCGTCGCGCTCTCTGTCCGTCGCGCTCTCTGTCCGTCGCGCTCTCTGTCCGTCGCGCTCTCTGTCCGTCGCGCTCTCTGTCCGTCGCGCTCTCTGTCCGTCGCGCTCTCTGTCCGTCGCGCTCCCTGTCGTGCTCTCGCTCCGTCTGTCGGGCTCTCGCTCTCTCTGTTGATCTCACGCGCGCTCTGTCTGTCGCTCTCGCGCGCGCTCTCTCTCTCTGTCTGTCGTTGTCGCTCTCTCTCTCTCTCTGTCTCTCTCTCTCTGTCGCGCGCTCTCTCTCTCCCTGTTGCGCACTCTCTGTCTGTCGCCCTCTCTCTCTGTCGCGCTCTCTGTCGCTCTCTCTCTCTCTCTCTCTCTCTGTCGCTCTCCATCTCTCTCTGTCGCTCTCCATCTCTCTCTGTCGCTCTCCATCTCTCTCTGTCGCTCTCTCCTTCTCTCTGTCACACTCCCTCTCTCTGTCACACTCCCTCTCTCTGTCTGTCGTGCTCTCTCTCACTCTCTCTCTCTCTCTCTCTGTCTATCGCTCTCTCTTTCTCTCTGTCTCAGTCTCTCTCTTTCTCTCTCTCTCTCTGTCTGTCGCACTCTCTCTCTCTCTCTGTCTGTCGCACTCTCTCTCTCTCTGTCGGTCGCACTCCCTCTCTCTGTCGGTCGCACTCCCTCTCTCTGTCTGTCGCGCTCTCTCTCTCTGTCTCGCCCGCTCTCTCGCCCGCTCTCTCGCCCGCGCTCTCTCTCGCGCTCTCTCTCGCGCTCTCGTGCTCTCTCTCTCGCGTGCTCTCCCTCTCTCGCGCTCTCTCACTCTCTCTGTCTGTCGCACGCTTTCCCTCTCTCTGTCTGTCGCATGCTTTCCCTCTCTCTGTCTGTCGCACTCTTTCTCTCTCTCCGTCTGTCGCACTCTCTCTCTCTTTCTCTATCACGCTCTCTCTCTCTCTGTCTATCACTCTCTCTCTCTGTCTATCGCTCTCTCCCTCTCTCTGTCTATCGCTCTCTCCCTCTCTCTGTCTATCGCTCTCTCCCTCTCTCTGTCTCGCTCTCTCCCTCTCTCTGTCTCGCTCTCTCCCTCTCTCTGTCGCGCTCTCTCCCTCTCTCTGTCGCGCTCTCTCTGTCTGTCTCGCTCCGTCTGTCGGGCTCTCGCTCTCTCTGTTGCTCTCACGCGCTCTCTGTCTGTCGCTCTCTCGCGCGCTCTCTCTCTCGTGTTCTCTCGCGCGCTCGCTCTCTCGTGTTCTCTCGCTCTCTCGCGCTCTCTCGCTCTCTCGCTCTCTCGCGCTCTCTCGCTCTCTCGCGCTCTCTCGCTCTCTCGCGCTCTCTCTGTCTGTCGCGCCTTCCCTCTGTCGCGCCCTCCCTCTGTCTGGCGCTCTCGCGCGCTCTCTCTGTCGCTCTCGCGCGCACGCGCGCACTCTCACTCTGTCGCGGTCGCTGTCACTCTCTGTCTCTCGCTCTCTCTCTCGCTCTCTCTCTCGCTCTCTCTCTCGCTCTCTTTCTCGCTCTCTCTCTCACTCTCTGTCTCTGTCTGTCGCACTCTCTCTTTCTCTCTGTCTCGCGCTCTCTCTGTCCTGTCACGCTCTCTCTCTCTCTGTCTATCGCTCTCTCTTTCTCTCTCTCTGTCGCGCTCTCTCCCTCTCTGTCTGTCGCGCATTCCCCTTTGTCTGTCGCGCATTCCCTCTGTCTGTCGCGCCTTCCCTCTGTCTGTCGCGCCTTCCCTCTGTCTGTCGCGCCTTCCCTCTGTCTGTCGCGCCTTCCCTCTGTCTGTCGCGCCTCGCCCTCTGTCTGTCGCGCCCGCCCTCTGTCTGTCGCCCTCCGCGCGCTCTACGCTCTCGCGCGCTCTCTCTGTCGCAACTCGCGCAGCGCTCTCTCTCTGTCGCGGTCGCTGTCGCTCTCTCTCTCTGTCTGTCACGCTCTCTCTCTCACGCTCTCTCTCTCTCTGTCGCGCTCTCGCACTCTCTCTCTGTCTGTCGCGCTCTCGCTCTCTGTCTCGCTCTCTCTCTCTCTCTCTCTGTCACGCTCTCTCTCTCTCTCGCTCTGTCTGTCGCGCGCTCTGTCTGTCGCGCGCTCTGTCTGTCGCGCGCTCTCTCTGTCTGTCGCGCTCTCGCTCCGTCTGTCGGGCTCTCGCTCTCTCACCCTCTCTGTTGCTCTCACGCGCGCTCTCTCTCTGTTGCTGTCGCTCTCTCTGTCTCTTTCTCTCTCTCTGTGTCTCTGTCGCACGCTCTCTCTCTCCTTGTTGCGCACTCTCTGTCGCTGTCGCTCTCTCTCTGTTGCTCTCTCTGTCACTCTCTCTCTGTCTGTCGCTCTCTCTCTGTCGCACTCTCTCTCTCTCTCTGTCGCACTCTCTCTCTCTCGCTCTCTCTCTCTCTTGCTCTCTATCTCTCTCGCTCCGTCTGCCGCGCTCTCGCTCTCTCTCCCTCTCGCGCGAGCTCTCGTGCTCGCTCTCTCTCTCTCTCGCTCTCGCGTGCTCTCTCTCGCGTGCTCTCTCTCCCGCGCTCTGTCTCTTGCTTTCTCTGTCTGTCTGTCGCTCTTTCTCCCTCTCTCTCTCTCTTTCTGTCGCTCTTTCTCTCTCTCTCTGTCTCTCTCTCGCGCTCTCTCTCTCGCGCTCTCTCTCTCGCGCTCTCTCTCTCGTGCTCTCTCTCTCGCGCCCTCTCTCTCGCGCCCTCTCTCTCGCGCCCTCTCTCTCGCGCCCTCTCTCTCGCGCCCTCTCTCTCGCGCCCTCTCTCTCGCGCTCTCTCTGTCGCTCTCTCTGTCGCTCTCTCTCACTATCACTCTCTCGCCCTCTGTTGCTCTCTCTCTCTCTCTCCCTCTGTCACTCTCTCTCTCTCGCTCTCTCTCTGTCTGTCGCTCGCTCCCTCTCTCTTTCTGTGTCTGTCGCTCTCGTGCGCGCTCTCTGTCGCTCTCTGTCTGTCGCTGTCTCTCTCTCTCACTCTCTCTCTCTGTCTGTCGCACTCTCTCTTTCACTCTCTCTCTGTCTGTCGCACTCGCTCTCTCTCTCTCTCTCTCTCTGTGTCTGTCACTCTCTCGCTTTGTCACTGTCGCGCTCTCCGTCTGTCGTTGTCTCTCTCTGTCTGTCGCGCTCTCTCTCTCACTCTCTCTCTCTGTCTGTCGCACTCGCTCTCTCCCTCTGTGTCTGTTGCGTTCGCTCTCTCTCTCTCTGTCTGTCACTCTCTCTCTGTCTGTCGCACTCTCTCTCTCTCTGTCTGTCGTGCGCTCTCTCTCTCTGTTGCTGTCGCACTCTCTCTCTCTCTCTCTCACTCTCTCTCTCTCCCTCTGTCGCTCACTCTCTCTCCCTCTGTCGCACTCCCTCTGTCGCGCTCTCTCTCTCTCTGTCGCGCTCTCTCTCACTCTCTCTCTGTCTGTCGCACTCTCTCTTTCACTCTCTCTCTCTGTCTGTCGCACTTGCTCTCTCTCTCTCGGTGTCTGTTACGTTCGCTCTCTCTCTGTCGCTTTGTCTGTCACTCTCTCGCTTTGTCTGTCACTGTCGCGCTCTCTGTCTGTCGCACTCTCTCTCTCTGTCTGTCGCACTCTCTCTCTCTGTCTGTCGCGCTCTCTCTCTCACTCTCTCTCTCTGTCTGTCGCGCTCTCTCTCACTCTCTCTCTCTGTCTGTCGCGCTCTCTCTCTCACTCTCTCTCTCTGTCTGTCGCACTCGCTCTCTCCCTCTGTGTCTGTTGCGTTCGCTCCCTCTCTCTCTGTCTGTCACTCTCTCTCTCTGTCTGTCGCACTCTCTCTCTCTCTGTCTGTCATGCGCTCTCTCTCTCTGTTGCTGTCGCACTCTCTCTCTCTCTCTCTCTCACTCTCTCACTCTCTCTCTCCCTCTGTCGCTCACTCTCTCTCCCTCTGTCGCTCACTCTCTCTCCCTCTGTCGCCCTCCCTCTCTCTGTCGCGCTTTCTCTCTCTGTCTCTGTCGCGCTGTCTCTCTCTCTCTGTCTCTGTCGCGCTCTCTCTCTCTCTCTGTCTGTCGCGCTCTCTCTCTCTGTCTGTCGCGCTCTCTCTCTCTCTCTCTGTCTGTCGCTGTCGCTCTCTCTCTGTCTGTCGCTGTCGCTCTCTCTCTGTCTCTGTCGCGCTCTCTCTCTCTGTCTCTGTCGCGCTCTCTCTCTCTCTGTCTCTGTCGCGCTCTCTCTCTCTCTCTGTCGCAAGCTCCTCTCTCTCTCTCTCTCTCTCTGTCGCGCTCTCTCTCTCGCGCTCTCTCTCTCTCTGTCGCGCTCTCTCTCTCGCGCTCTCTCTCTCTCTCTCTCTCTCTCTGTCGCTGTCGCTCTCTCTCTCTGTCTGTCACACTCCCTCTCTCTGTCACACTCCCTCTCTCTGTCTGTCGTGCTCTCTCTCACTCTCTCTCTCTCT
Organism: Heterodontus francisci; assembly: GCF_036365525.1. Lineage (NCBI taxonomy): Eukaryota > Metazoa > Chordata > Chondrichthyes > Heterodontiformes > Heterodontidae > Heterodontus > Heterodontus francisci. The sequence goes on from NC_090372.1 coordinate 78,772,112, forward strand.
GTCTATCGCTCTCTCTTTCTCTCTCTGTCTCACTCTCTCTCTGTCTGTCGCACTCTCTCTCTCACTGTCTGTCGCGCTCTCTCTCTCTCTCTCTGTCACGCTCTCTCTTTCTCTCTCTCTGTCGCGCTCACTCCCTCTCTGTCTGTCGCTCTCTCTGTCTGTCGCTCTCGTGCGCACTCTCTCTCTCTGCCGCGCTCTCTCTCTCTCTGTCTGGCGCTGTCGCTCTCTCTCTGTCTCTGTCTCTCGCTCTCTGTCTCTCTGTTGCGCACTCTCTGTCTGTCGCTCTCTCTCTCTGTCGCGCTTTCTGTCGCTGTCGCTCTCTCTCTCTCTCTGTCGCTCTCTCTCTCTCTCTCTGTCTGTCGCTCTCTCTCTCTCTGTCTGTCGCTCTCTCTCTCTCTGTCTGTCGCTCTCTCTCTCTCTCTCTGTCTGTCGCTCTCTCTCTCTCTCTGTCTGTCGCTCTCTCTCTCTGTCTGTCGCTCTCTCTCTCTCTCTGTCTGTCGCTCTCTCTCTGTCGCTGTTGCTTTCTCTCTCCCTCTCTGTCACGCTCTCTCTCCCTCTCTGTCTGTCGCTGTCGCCCTCTCTGTCTGTCGCTGTCGCCCTCTCTGTCTGTCGCTGTCGCCCTCTCTCTCTGTCGCCCTCTCTCTCTGTCGCCCTCTCTCTCTGTCGCCCTCTCTCTCCCTCTCTCTGTCTCTCGCTCTCTCTCTCGCTCACTCCGCCTGTCGCGCTCTCGCTCTCGCGCACTCTCGCTCTCTCGCTCTTGCGCGCGCACTCTCCCTCTCTCTGTCGCTCACCCTCTTCCTCTCTCTGTCTCTCGCTCCGTCTGTCGCGCTCTCGCTCCGTCTGACGCGCTCTCGCTCCGTCTGTCGCGCTCTCTCGCTCCGTCTGTCGCGCTCTCTCGCTCCGTCTGTCGCGCTCTCTCGCTCCGTCTGTCGCGCTCTCTCGCTCGCGCTCTCTCTCATGCGCGCTCGCTCTCTGTCGCCCTCTCTCTCTGTCGCCCTCTCTCTCTGTCGCCCTCTCTCTCTGTCGCCCTCTCTCTCCCTCTCTCTGTCTCTCGCTCTCTCTCTCGCTCACTCCGCCTGTCGCGCTCTCGCTCTCGCGCACTCTCGCTCTCTCGCTCTTGCGCGCGTTCTCTCTCTCGCTCTGTCTGTCTGTCTCTCGCTGTCTCTCTGTCGCTGTCTCTCCCTCTCTCTGTCGCTCACCCTCTTCCTCTCTCTGTCTCTCGCTCCGTCTGTCGCGCTCTCGCTCCGTCTGTCGCGCTCTCGCTCCATCTGTCGTGCGCTCTCTCTCTCTGTTGCTGTCGCACTCTCTCTCTCTCTCTCACTCTCTCTCTCCCTCTGTCGCTCACTCTCTCCTTCTGTCGCTCTCTCTCTCTCCCTCTGTCGCACTCCCTCTGTCGCGCTCTCTCTCTGTCTGTCGCACTCTCTCTTTCACTCTCTCTGTCTGTCGCACTTGCTCTCTCTCTCTCGGTGTCTGTTACGTTCGCTCTCTCTCTCTCGCTTTGTCTGTCACTCTCTCGCTTTGTCTGTCACTGTCGCGCTCTCTGTCTGTCGCACTCTCTCTCTCTGTCTGTCGCACTCTCTCTCTCTGTCTGTCGCACTCTCTCTCTCTGTCTGTCGCGCTCTCTCTCTCACTCTCTCTCTCTGTCTGTTGCACTCGCTCTCTCCCTCTGTGTCTGTTGCGTTCGCTCTCTCTCTCTCTGTCTGTCACTCTCTCTCTCTGTCTGTCGCGCTCTCTCTCTCACTCTCTCTCTCTGTCTGTCGCGCTCTCTCTCTCACTCTCTCTCTGTGTCTGTCGCACTCGCTCTCTCCCTCTGTGTCTGTTGCGTTCGCTCTCTCTCTCTCTGTCTGTCACTCTCTCTCTCTGTCTGTCGCACTCTCTCTCTCTGTCTGTCATGCGCTCTCTCTCTCTGTTGCTGTCGCACTCTCTCTCTCTCTCTCTCTCACTCTCTCTCTCTCTCTCTCTCACTCTCTCTCTCCCTCTGTCGCTCACTCTCTCTCCCTCTGTCGCTCACTCTCTCTCCCTCTGTCGCTCTCTCTCTCTCCCTCTGTCGCCCTCCCTCTCTCTGTCGCGCATTCTCTCTCTGTCTCTGTCGCGCTGTCTCTCTCTCTCTCTGTCTGTCGCGCTCTCTCTCTCTCTCTCTCTGTCTGTCGCTGTCGCTCTCTCTCTGTCTGTCGCGCTCTCTCTCTCTGTCTCTGTCGCGCTCTCTCTCTCTGTCTCTGTCGCGCTCTCTCTCTCTCTCTCTCTCTGTCGCACTCTCTCTCTCTCTCTGTCGCGCTCTCTCTCTCTCTCTCTCTCTGTCGCGCTCTCTCTCTCTCTCTCTCTCTCTGTCGCTGTCGCTCTCTCTCTCTGTCTGTCACACTCCCTCTCTCTGTCACACTCCCTCTCTCTGTCTGTCGTGCTCTCTCTCACTCTCTCTCTCTCTGTCTATCGCTCTCTCTCTCTGTCTGTCGCGCTCTCTCTCTCTGTCACGCTCTCTCTCTCTCTCTGTCGCTCTCTCTTTCTCTCTCTCTGTCGCGCTCACTCCCTCTCTGTCTGTCGCTCTCTCTGTCTGTCGCTCTCGCGCGCACTCTCTCCCTCTGCCGCGCTCTCTCTCTCTCTGTCTGGCGCTGTCGCTCTCTCTCTGTCTCTGTCTCTCGCTCTCTGTCTCTCTGTTGCGCACTCTCTGTCTGTCACTCTCTCTCTCTGTCGCGCTTTCTGTCACTGTCGCTCTCTCTCTCTCTCTGTCGCTCTCTCTCTCTCTGTCGCTCTCTCTCTCTCTCTCTCTGTCTGTCGCTCTCTCTCTCTCTGTCTGTCGCTCTCTCTCTGTCTGTCGCTCTCTCTCTCTCTCTCTGTCTGTCGCTCTCTCTCTCTGTCTGTCGCTCTCTCTCTCTCTCTGTCTGTCGCTCTCTCTCTGTCGCTGTTGCTTTCTCTCCCCCTCTCTGTCACGCTCTCTCTCCCTCTCTGTCTGTCGCTGTCGCCCTCTCTGTCTGTCGCTGTCGCCCTCTCTCTCTGTCGCCCTCTCTCTCTGTCGCCCTCTCTCTCTGTCGCCCTCTCTCCCTCTCTCTGTCTCTCGCTCTCTCTCTCGCTCACTCCGCCTGTCGCGCTCTCGCTCTCGCGCACTCTCGCTCTGTCTGTCTGTCTCTCGCTGTCTCTCTGTCGCTGTCTCTCTCCCTCTCTCTGTCGCTCACCCTCTTCCTCTCTCTGTCTCTCGCTCCGTCTGTTGCGCTCTCGCTCCGTCTGTTGCGCTCTCGCTCCGTCTGTTGCGCTCTCGCTCAGTCTGTCGCGCTCTCTCGCTCCGTCTGTCGCGCTCTCTCGCTCCGTCTGTCGCGCTCTCTCGCTCCGTCTGTCGCGCTCTCTCGCTCGCGCTCTCTCTCATGCGCGCTCGCTCTCTGTCGCCCTCTCTCTCTGTCGCCCTCTCTCTCTGTCGCCCTCTCTCTCCCTCTCTCTGTCTCTCGCTCTCTCTCTCGCTCACTCCGCCTGTCGCGCTCTCGCTCTCGCGCACTCTCGCTCTCTCGCTCTTGCGCGCGTTCTCTCTCTCGCTCTGTCTGTCTGTCTCTCGCTGTCTCTCTGTCGCTGTCTCTCTCCCTCTCTCTGTCGCTCACCCTCTTCCTCTCTCTGTCTCTCGCTCCGTCTGTCGCGCTCTCGCTCCGTCTGTCGCGCTCTCGCTCCGTCTGTCGCGCTCTCTCGCTCCGTCTGTCGCGCTCTCTCGCTCCGTCTGTCGCGCTCTCGCTCGCGCTCTCTCTCATGCGCGCTCGCTCTCTCGCGTGCTCTCTCTCTCGCTCTGTCTGTCTGTCGCTGTCTCGCTCTGTCTGTTGCTCTCTCTCCATCTCTCTGTCGCTGTCGCTCTCTCTCCCTCTCTCTGTCTCTGTCGCTCACTCTCTCCCTCTCTCTGTCGCTCTCTCTCTCCCTCTCTCTGTCTCTTGCTCTCTGTCTCGCTCACTCCATCTGCCGCGCTCTCGCTCCGTCTGCCGCGCTCTCGCTCTCTCTCTCTCGCGTGCTCACTCTCGCGCACTCTCTCTCTCGCTTTCTCTGTCTGTCTGTCTCTCGCTCTCTCTCTCTGTCTGTTGCTCTTTCTCCCTCTCTCTCTTTCTGTCGCTCTTTCTCTCTCTTTCTGTCGCTCCCTCGCTCGCTCTCTGCCTGTCGCGGTCCCGCTTCCACTCTCGCTCTGTCTCGCTCGCTCTGTCTCGCTCGCTCTGTCTCGCTCGCTCTCTCTCTCTCTCTCTCTCTCTCTCGCGCTCGCTCTCGCTCGCTCGCCTCACTCTCTCGCGCGCACGCACTCGCTCTCTCCCTCTGTGTCTGTTGCGTTCGCTCTCTCTCTCTCTCTCTGTCTGTCACTCTCTCTCTCTGTCTGTCGTGCGCTCTCTCTCTCTGTTGCTGTCGCACTCTCTCTCTCTCTCTCTCTCTCTCTCTCTCTCTCTCTCTCACTCTCTCTCTCCCTCTGTCGCTCACTCTCTCTCCTTCTGTCGCTCTCTCTCTCTCCCTCTGTCGCACTCCCTCTCTCTGTCGCGCTGTCTCTCTCACTCTCTCTCTCTGTCGCGCTCTCTCTCTCTCTCTGTCTCTGTCGCGCTCTCTCTCTCTCTGTCGCGCTCTCTCTCACTCTCTCTCTCTGTCTGTCGCACTCTCTCTTTCACTCTCTCTCTCTGTCTGTCGCACTCGCTCTCTCTCTCTCTCGGTGTCTGTTGCGTTCGCTCTCTCTCTCTCTCTCTGTCTGTCACTCTCTTGCTTTGTCACTGTCGCGCTCTCTGTCTGTCGCACTCTCTCTGTCTGTCGCACTCTCTCTCTCTGTCTGTCGCGCTCTCTCTCTCACTCTCTCTCTCTCTGTCGCACTCGCTCTCTCCCTCTGTGTCTGTTGCGTTCGCTCTCTCTCTCTCTGTCTGTCACTCTCTCTCTCTGTCTGTCGCACTCTCTCTCTCTCTCTGTCTGTCGTGCGCTCTCTCTCTCTCTCTTGCTGTCGCACTCTCTCTCTCTCTCTCTCACTCTCTCTCTCCCTCTGTCGCTCACTCTCTCTCCCTCTGTCGCTCACTCTCTCTCCCTCTGTCGCTCACTCTCTCTCCCTCTGTCGCTCACTCTCTCTCCCTCTGACGCTCTCTCTCTCTCCCTCTGTCGCACTCCCTCTCTCTGTCGCGCTCTCTCTCTCTCTCTCTGTCGCGCTCTCTCTCTCTCTCTCTCTGTCGCGCTCTCTCTCTCTCTCTGTCTGTCGCTGTCGCTCTCTCTCTCTGTCTGTCGCGCTCTCTCTCTGTGTCTCTGTCGCTCTCTCTCTCTGTCTCTGTCGCGCTCTCTTTCTCTCTCTCTGTCGCGCTCTCTTTCTCTCTCTCTCTCTGTCGCTCTCTCTCTCTGTCTGTCACACTCCCTCTCTCTGTCACACTCCCTCTCTCTGTCTGTCGTGCTCTCTCTCACTCTCTCTCTCTCTGTCTATCGCTCTCTCTTTCTCTCTCTGTCGCACTCTCTCTCTCTCTGTCTGTCGCACTCTCTCTCTCTCTCTGTCTCGCTCTCTCTTTCTCTCTGTCTGTCGCTCTCTCTGTCTGTCGGGCTCTCGCTCTCTCTGTTGCTCTCACGCGCGCTCTGTCTGTTGCTCTCGCGCGCACTCTGTCTCTCTGCCGCGCTCTCTCTCTCTCTCTGTCTGGCGCTGTCGCTGTCGCTCTCTCTCTGTCTCTCGCTCTCTCTCTCGCGCGCTCTCTCTCTCCCTGTTGCGCACTCTCTGTCTGTCGCTCTCTCTCTCTGTCGCGCTTTCTGTTGCCGTCGCTCTCTCTCTCTCTGTCGCGCTCTCTGTCGCTGTCGCGCTCTCTGTCGCTGTCGCGCTCTCTGTCGCTCTCTCTCTGTCTGTCTGTCGCTCTCTCTCTGTCGCTGTTGCTCTCTCTCCCCCTCTCTGTCACGCTCTCTCTCCCTCTCTGTCTGTCGCTGTCGCCCTCTCTCTCTGACGCCCTCTCTCTCTGACGCCCTCTCTCTCTGTCGCCCTCTCTCTCTGTCGCCCTCTCTCCCCGTCTCTCACTCTCTCTCGCTCTCTCTCTCGCTCACTCCGCCTGTCGCGCTCTTGCTCCGTCTGTCGCGCTCTCGCTCTCGCGCTCTCTCGCTCTCGCGCTCTCTAGCTCTTGCGCGCGCTCTCTCTCTCGCACTGTCTGTCTGTCTCTCTCCCTCTCTCTGTCGCTATCTCTCTCCCTCTCTCTGTCGCTGTCTCTCTCCCTCTCTCTGTCGCTCACCCTCTTCCTCTCTCTGTCTCTCGCTCGCTCTGTCGCGCTCTCGCTCCGTCTGTCGCGCTCTCTCGCTCGCGCTCTCTCATGCGCGCTCGCTCTCTCGCGTGCTCTCTCTCTCGCTCTGTCTGTCTGTCTGTCGCTCTCTTGCTCTGTCTGTCGCTCTCTCTCCATCTCTCTGTCGCTGTCGCTCTCTCTCCCTCTCTCTGTCTCTGTCGCTCACTCTCTCCCCCTCTCTGTCGCTCTCTCTGTCTCTTGCTCTCTGTCTCGCTCACTCCGTCTGCCGCGCTCTCGCTCCGTCTGCTGCGCTCTCGCTCTCTCTTGCTCTCGCGCACTCTCTCTCTCGTGCTCTCGCTCTCGCGAGCTCTCGTGCTCGCTCTCTCGCTCTCTCTCTCTCGCGCACTCTCTCTCTCGCTTTCTCTGTCTGTCTGTCTCTCGCTCTCTCTCTCTGTCTGTTGCTCTTTCTCCCTCTCTCTCTCTCTTTCTGTCGCTCTTTCTCTCTCTTTCTGTCGCTCCCTTGCTCGCTCTCTGCCTGTCGCGGTCCCGCTTCCACTCTCGCTCTGTCTCGCTCGCTCTGTCTCGCTCGCTCTGTCTCGCTCGCTCTGTCTCGCTCGCTCTCTCTCTCTCGCTCTCTCTCTCTCTCTCTCGCTCTCTCTCTCTCTCACGCGCGCTCGCTCTCGCTCACTCACTTACTCTCGCGCACTCGCTCTCTCTCTCTCGCGCTCTGTCTGTCTGTCTCTCTCTCTCTCTCTGTCTGTCGCTCTTTCTCCCTCTCTCTCTCTCTTTCTGTCACTCTTTCTCTCTCTTTCTGTCGCTCCCTCGCTCTCTCTCGCGCTCTCTCTGTCTGTCGCTTGCTCTACCTCTCTCTCTGTCGCTCGCTCTCTCTCTGTCGCTCGTTCTCTCTCTGTCGTGCTCGCGCGCTCTTTCTCGCTCTCTCTCGCGCTCTCTCTCGCGCTCTCTCTCGCGCTCTCTCTCGCGCTCTCTCTCGCGCTCTCTCTCGCGCTCTCTCTCGCGCTCTCTCTCGCGCTCTCTCTCGCGCTCTCTGTCTCGCTCGCTCTCTCTCGCTCTCGCTCTCTCTCTCTCTCTCTCTCTCTGCGCGCGCTCTCTCTCTGCGCGAGCTCTCTCTCTGCGCGCGCTCTCTCTCTGCGCGCGCTCTCTCTCTGCGCGCGCTCTCTCTATCGCGCGCTCTCTCTCTGTGCGCGCTCTCTGCGCGCGCTCTCTCTCTGCGTGCGCTCTCTCTCTGCGCGCTCTCTCTGTGCGCGCGATCCCTCTCGTGCGCGCGATCCCTCTCGTGCGCTCTCTCGCGCTCTCTCTGTCTCTCGCTTGCTCTCTCTCTCTCTGTCTGTCGCTCGCTCTACCTCTCTCTCTCTCTCTGTCGCTCGCTCTCTCTGTGTCGCTCGCTCGCTCTCTCGCTCGCTCGCTCTCTCGCTCGCTCTCTCTCGCGCTCTATCTCGCGCTCTCTCTGTCTGTCGCTTGCTCTCCCTCGCTCTCTCTCTGTCGCTCGCTCTCTCTCTGTCGCTCGTTCTCTCTCTGTCGTGCTCGCGCGCTCTCTCTCGCGCGCTCTCTCTCGCGCTCTCTCTCTCGCGCTCTCTCTCTCGCGCTCTCTCTCTCGCGCTCTCTCTCTCGCGCTCTCTCTCTCGCGCTCTCTCTCTCGCGCTCTCTCTCGCGCTCTCTCTCGCGCTCTCTCTCGCGCTCTCTGTCTCGCTCTGTCTCGCTCGCTCGCTCTCGCTTTCGCTCGCTCTCGCTCTCTCTCTCGCTCTCTCTCTCTCTCTCTCGCGCGCTCTCTCTCTTGCGCTCTCTCTCTCTCGTGCTCTCACTCTCTCGCATGCCCCCTGTGTCTGTCGCCCCCTGTGTCTGTCGCCCCCTGTGTCTGTCGCCCCCTGTGTCTGTCGCCCCCTCTGTCTGTCGCCCCCTCTGTCTGTCGCCCCCTCTGTCTGTCGCCCCCTCTGTCTGTCGCCCCCTCTGTCTGTCGCCCCCTCTGTCTGTCGCCCTCTCTCTCTCTCGCCCTCTCTCTCTCTCGCGCTCTCTCTCTCTCGCGCTCTCTCTCTCTCGCGCTCTCTCTCTCGCGCGCTCTCTCTCTGCGCGCGCTCTCTCTCGCTCCCTCTCGCGCTCTCTCTGTCTCTCGCTCCCTCTCGCGCTCTCTCTGTCTCTCGCTCGCTCTCGCGCTCTCTCTGTCTCTCGCTCGCTCTCGCGCTCTCTCTGTCTCTCGCTCGCTCTCCCGCTCTCTCTGTCTCTCGCTCGCTCTCTCTCTCTCTGTCTGTCGCTCGCTCTACCTCTCTCTCTCTCTCTGTGTCGCTCGCTCTCTCTGTGTCGCTCGCTCTCTCTGTGTCGCTCGCTCTCTCTGTGTCGCTCGCTCTCTCTCTGTCGTGCTCACTCTCGCTCTCACTCTCGCTCTCACTCTCGCTCTCTCTCTCGCTTTCACTCTCGCTCTCTCTCTCTCGCTCTCTCTCTCGCTCGCTCACTCTCGCGCACTCGCTCTCTCTCTCTCGCGCTCTCTCTCTTTCACGCTCTCTCTATCGCGTGCTCTCGCTCTCGCGCCCCCTCTGTCTGTCGCCCCCTCTGTCTGTCGCCCCCTCTGTCTGTCGCCCCCTCTGTCTGTCGCCCCCTCTGTCTGTCGCCCCCTCTGTCTGTCGCCCCCTCTGTCTGTCGCCCCCTCTGTCTGTCGCCCCCTCTGTCTGTCGCCCCCTCTGTCTGTCGCCCCCTCTGTCTGTCGCCCCCTCTCGCGCTCTCTCTCTCTCGCGCTCTCTCTCTCTCGCGCTCTCTCTCTCTCGCGCTCTCTCTCGCTCTCGCGCTCTCTCTCGCTCTCGCGCTCTCTCTCGCTCTCGCGCTCTCTCTCGCGCTCTCGCTCTCTCTCTCGCGCTCTCGCTCTCTCTCTCGCGCTCTCGCTCTCTCTCTCGCGCTCTCGCTCTCTCTCTCGCGCTCTCGCTCTCTCTCTCGCGCTCTGTCTCTCGTTTTCTCTGTCTGTCTGTCTCCCTCTCTCTCTCTGTCTGTCGCTCTTTCTCCCTCTCTCTCTCTTTCTGTCACTCTTTCTCTCTCTTTCTGTCGCTCCCTCGCTCGCTCTCTCTGCCTGTCGCAGTCCCGCTTCAGCTCTCGCTCTGTCTCGCTCTGTCTCGCTCTGTCTTGCTCTGTCTCGCTCTCTCTTTTTCACTCTCTCTCTCTCTGACTCGTGCGCTCTCTCTCTCTCGTGCGCTCTCTCTCTCTCGTGCGCTCTCTCTCTCTCGTGCGCTCTCTCTCTCTCGTGCGCTCTCTCTCTCTGCGCGCACTCACTCTCGCTCGCTCTCTCTCTCTCGCGCTCTCTCTCTCGCGCTCTCTCTCTTTCACGCTCTCTCTATCGCGCGCTTTCTCTCTGCGCGCGCTTTCTCTCTGCGCGCGCTTTCTCTCTGCGCGCGCTTTCTCTCTGCGCGCGCTCTCTCTCTGCGCGCGCTCTCTCTCTGCGCGCGCTCTCTCTCTGCGCGCGCTCTCTCTCTGCGCGCGCTCTCTCTCTGCGCGCGCTCTCTCTCTGCGCGCGCTCTCTCCCTGCGCGCGCTCTCTCCCTGCGCGCGCTCTCTCCCTGCGCGCGCTCTCTCCCTGCGCGCGCTCTCTCCCTGCGCGCGCGCTCTCCCTGCGCGCGCTCTCTCCCTGCGCGCGCTCTCTCCCTGCGCGCGCTCTCTCCCTGCGTGCGCTCTCTCCCTGCGCGCGCTCTCTCACTGCGCGCGCTCCCTCTCTGCGCGCGCTCCCTCTCTGCGCGCGCTCCCTCTCTGCGCGCGCTCTCTCTCTGCGCGCGCTCTCTCTCTGCGCGCGCTCTCTCTCTGCGCGCGCTCTCTCTCGGCGCGCGCTCTCTCTCGGCGCGCGCTCTCTCTCTGCGCGCGCTCTCTCTCAGCGCGCGCTCTCTCTCAGCGCGCGCTCTCTCTCAGCGCGCGCTCTCTCTCTCCGCGCGCTCTCTCTCTCCGCGCGCTCTCTCTCTCCGCGCGCTCCATCTCGTGCGCTCTCTCGCGCTCTCTCTGTCTCTCGCTCGCTCTCTCTCTCTCTGTCTGTCGCTCGCTCTACCTCTCTCTCTGTCGCTCGCTCTCTCTGTGTCGCTCATTCTCGCTCTCTCGCTCGCTCGCTCTCTCGCTCGCTCTCTCTCGCGCTCGCTCTCTCTCGCGCTCTATCTCGCGCTCTCTCTGTCTGTCGCTTGCTCTCCCTCGCTCTCTCTCTGTCGCTCGCTCTCTCTCTGTCGCTCGTTCTCTCTCTGTCGTGCTCGCGCGCTCTCTCTCGCTCACTCTCGCGCTCTCTCTCTCGCGCTCTCTCTCTCGCGCTCTCTCTCTCGCGCTCTCTCTCTCGCGCTCTCTCTCTCGCGCTCTCTCTCTCGCGCTCTCTCTCTCGCGCTCTCTCTCTCGCGCTCTCTCTCTCGCGCTCTCTCTCGCGCTCTCTGTCTCGCTCTGTCTCGCTCGCTCGCTCTCGCTCTCGCTCTCGCTCGCTCTCGCTCTCTCTCTCGCTCTCTCTCTCTCTCTCTCGCGCGCTCTCTCTCTTGCGCTCTCTCTCTCTCGTGCTCTCTCTCTCTCGCATGCCCCCTGTGTCTGTCGCCCCCTGTGTCTGTCGCCCCCTGTGTCTGTCGCCCCCTGTGTCTGTCGCCCCCTGTGTCTGTCGCCCCCTGTGTCTGTCGCCCCCTGTGTCTGTCGCCCCCTGTGTCTGTCGCCCCCTGTGTCTGTCGCCCCCTCTCTCTCTCGCGCTCTCTCTCTCTCGCCCTCTCTCTCTCGCGCGCTCTCTCTCTCGCGCGCTCTCTCTCTCGCGCGCTCTCTCTCTGCGCGCGCTCTCTCTCGCTCCCTCTCGTGCTCTCTCTGTCTCTCGCTCCCTCTCGCGCTCTCTCTGTCTCTCGCTCGCTCTCGCGCTCTCTCTGTCTCTCGCTCGCTCTCCCGCTCTCTCTGTCTCTCGCTCGCTCTCTCTCTCTCTGTCTGTCGCTCGCTCTACCTCTCTCTCTCTCTCTGTGTCGCTTGCTCTCTCTGTGTCGCTCGCTCTCTCTGTGTCGCTCGCTCTCTCTGTGTCGCTCGCTCTCTCTGTGTCGCTCGCTCTCTCTGTGTCGCTCGCTCTCTCTGTGTCGCTCGCTCTCTCTGTGTCGCTCGCTCTCTCTGTGTCGCTCGCTCTCTCTGTGTCGCTCTCTCTCTCTGTGTCGCTCTCTCTCTCTCTCTGTCGTGCTCACTCTCGCTCTCACTCTCGCTCTCACTCTCGCTCTCACTCTCGCTTTCACTCTCGCTCTCTCTCTCTCGCTCGCTCACTCTCGCGCACTCGCTCTCTCTCTCTCGCGCTCTCTCTCTTTCACGCTCTCTCTATCGCGTGCTCTCGCTCTCGCGCCCCCTCTGTCTGTCGCCCCCTCTGTCTGTCGCCCCCTCTGTCTGTCGCCCTCTCTCGCGCTCTCTCTCTCTCGCGCTCTCTCTCTCTCGCGCTCTCTCTCTCTCGCGCTCTCTCTCGCTCTCGCGCTCTCTCTCGCTCTCGCGCTCTCTCTCGCTCTCGCGCTCTCTCTCGCGCTCTCGCGCTCTCTCTCGCGCTCTCGCTCTCTCTCTCGCGCTCTCGCTCTCTCGTTTTCTCTGTCTGTCTGTCTCTCTCTCTCTCTCTGTCTGTCGCTCTTTCTCCCTCTCTCTCTCTTTCTGTCACTCTTTCTCTCTCTTTCTGTCGCTCCCTCGCTCGCTCTCTCTGCCTGTCGCAGTCCCGCTTCAGCTCTCGCTCTGTCTCGCTCTGTCTCGCTCTGTCTCGCTCTGCCTCGCTCTCTCTTTTTCACTCTCTCTCTCTCTGACTCGTGCGCTCTCTCTCTCGTGCGCTCTCTCTCTCTCGTGCGCTCTCTCTCTCTGCGCGCACTCACTCTCGCTCGCTCTCTCTCTCTCGCGCTCTCTCTCTCGCGCTCTCTCTCTCTCGCGCTCTCTCTCTTTCACGCTCTCTCTATCGCGCGCTTTCTCTCTGCGCGCGCTCTCTCCCTGCGCGCGCTCTCTCCCTGCGCGCGCTCTCTCCCTGCGCGCGCTCTCTCCCTGCGCGCGCTCTCTCCCTGCGCGCGCTCTCTCCCTGCGCGCGCTCTCTGCCTGCGCGCGCTCTCTGCCTGCGCGCGCTCTCTGCCTGCGCGCGCTCTCTGCCTGCGCGCGCTCTCTCCCTGCGCGCGCTCTCTCACTGCGCGCGCTCCCTCACTACGCGCGCTCCCTCTCTGCGCGCGCTCTCTCTCTGCGCGCGCTCTCTCTCTGCGCGCGCTCTCTCTCTGCGCGCGCTCTCTCTCTGCGCGCGCTCTCTCTCTGCGCGCGCTCTCTCTCTCCGCGCGCTCTCTCTCTCCGCGCGCTCTCTCTCTCCGCGCGCTCTCTCTCTCCGCGCGCTCCATCTCGTGCGCTCTCTCTCGCTCGCTCGCTCTCTCGCGCTCTCTCTCTCTCGCGCTCTCTCTCTCTCGCGCTCTCTCTCTCTCGCGCTCTCTCTCTCTCGCGCTCTCTCTCTCTCGCGCTCTCTCTCTCTCGCGCTCTCTCTCTCTCTCGCGCTCTCTCTCTCTCGCGCTGTCTCTCTGCGCGCGCTCTCTCTCGCTCCCTCTCGTGCTCTCTCTGTCTCTCGCTCCCTCTCGCGCTCTCTCTCTTTCACGCTCTCTCTATCGCGCGCTTTCTCTCTCTGCGCGCACTCACTCTCGCTCGCTCTCTCTCTCTCGCGCTCTCTCTCTCGCGCTCTCTCTCTCTCGCGCTCTCTCTCTTTCACGCTCTCTCTATCGCGCGCTTTCTCTCTGCGCGCGCTCTCTCCCTGCGCGCGCTCTCTCCCTGCGCGCGCTCTCTCCCTGCGCGCGCTCTCTCCCTGCGCGCGCTCTCTCCCTGCGCGCGCTCTCTCCCTGCGCGCGCTCTCTCCCTGCGCGCGCTCTCTCCCTGCGCGCGCTCTCTCCCTGCGCGCGCTCTCTGCCTGCGCGCGCTCTCTGCCTGCGCGCGCTCTCTGCCTGCGCGCGCTCTCTGCCTGCGCGTGCTCTCTCCCTGCGCGCGCTCTCTCACTGCGCGCGCTCCCTCACTACGCGCGCTCCCTCTCTGCGCGCGCTCTCTCTCTGCGCGCGCTCTCTCTCTGCGCGCGCTCTCTCTCTGCGCGCGCTCTCTCTCTGCGCGCGCTCTCTCTCTGCGCGCGCTCTCTCTCTCCGCGCGCTCTCTCTCTCCGCGCGCTCTCTCTCTCCGCGCGCTCCATCTCGTGCGCTCTCTCTCGCTCGCTCGCTCTCTCGCGCTCTCTCTCTCTCGCGCTCTCTCTCTCTCGCGCTCTCTCTCTCTCGCGCTCTCTCTCTCTCTCGCGCTGTCTCTCTGCGCGCGCTCTCTCTCGCTCCCTCTCGTGCTCTCTCTGTCTCTCGCTCCCTCTCGCGCTCTCTCTCTTTCACGCTCTCTCTATCGCGCGCTTTCTCTCTCTGCGCGCGCTCTCTCTCTGCGCGCGCTCTCTCTCTGCGCGCGCTCTCTCTCTGCGCGCGCTCTCTCTCTGCGCGCGCTCTCTCTCTGCGCGCGCTCTCTCTCTGTGCGCTCTCTCGCGCTCTCTCTGTCTCTCGCTCGCTCTCTCTCACTCTGTCTGTCGCTCGCTCTACCTCTCTCTCTGTCGCTCGCTCTCTCTGTGTCGCACATTCTCTCTCTGTCGCGCTCGCTCGCTCTGTCTCGCGCTCTCTCTGTCTGTCGCTTGCTCTACCTCTCTCTCTCTGTCGCTCGCTCTCTCTCTGTCGCTCGTTCTCTCTCTGTCGTGCCCGCGCGCTCTTTCTCGCTCACTCTCGCGCTCTTTCTCGCTCACTCTCGCGCTCTTTCTCGCTCACTCTCGCGCTCTTTCTCGCTCACTCTCGCGCTCTTTCTCGCTCACTCTCGCGCTCTTTCTCGCTCACTCTCGCGCTCACTCTCGCGCTCACTCTCGCGCTCTCTCTCGCGCTCTCTGTCTCGCTCTGTCTCGCTCGCTCTCTCTTGCTCTCGCTCTCTCTCTCTCTCTAGCGCGCGCTCTCTCTCTGCGCGCGCTCTCTCTCTGCGCGCGCTCTCTCTCTGCGCGCGCTCTCTCTCTGCGCGCGCTCTCTCTCTATCGCGCGCTCTCTCTCTCCGCGCGCTCTCTCCGCGCGCTCTCTCTCTCTGTCGCTCGCTCTCTCTCTGTCGCTCGTTCTCTCTCTGTCGTGCTCGCGCGCTCTTTCTCGCTCACTCTCGCGCTCTCTCTCACGCTCTCTCTCGCGCTCTCTGTCTCGCTCGCTCTCTCTTGCTCTCGCTCTCTCTCTCTCTCTCTGTCTGTCGCTCGCTCTACCTCTCTCTCTCTGTCGCTCGCTCTCTCTGTGTCACTCATTCTCTCTCTGTCGCGCTCGCTCACTCTCGCTCGCTCTCTCGCTCGCTCTCTCTCGCGCTCTCTCTGTCTGTCGTTTGCTCTACCTCGCTCGCTCTCTCTCTGTCGCTCGCTCGCTCTCTGTCGCTCGTTCTCTCTCTGTCGTGCTCGCGCGCTCTCTCTCGCTCACTCTCGCGCTCTCTCTCTCACGCTCTCTCTCGCGCTCTCTGTCTCGCTCTGTCTCGCTCGCTCTCTCTCGCTCTCTCTCTCTCTCTTTCTCTTGCGCGCTCTCTCTCTTGCGCGCTCTCTCTCTTGCGCGCTCTCTCTCTTGCGCGCTCTCTCTCTTGCGCGCTCTCTCTCTTGCGCGCGCTCTCTCTCTCGCGCGCTCTCTCTCTCGCGCGCTCTCTCTCTCGCGCGCTCTCTCTCTCGCGCGCTCTCTCTCTCGCGCGCTCTCTCTCTCGCGCGCTCTCTCTCTCGCGCGCTCTCTCTCTCGCACGCCCCCTCTGTCTGTCGCCCCCTCTGTCTGTCGCCCCCTCTGTCTGTCGCCCCCTCTGTCTGTCGCCCCCTCTGTCTGTCGCCCCCTCTGTCTGTCGCCCCCTCTGTCTGTCGCCCCCTCTGTCTGTCGCCCCCTCTGTCTGTCGCCCCCTCTGTCTGTCGCCCCCTCTGTCTGTCGCCCCCTCTGTCTGTCGCGCTCTCTCGCTCGCTCGCTCGCTCTCTCGCGCCCTCTCGCTCTCTCGCGCCCTCTCGCTCTCTCGCGCTCTCTCGCTCTCTCGCGCTCTCTCGCGCTCTCTCTCTCTCGCGCGCGCTCTCTCTCGCTCCCTCTCGTGCTCTCTCTGTCTCTCGCTCCCTCTCGCGCTCTCTCTGTCTCTCGCTCGCTCTACCTCTCTCTCTCTCTCTGTGTCGCTCGCTCTCTCTGTGTCGCTCGCTCTCTCTGTGTCGCTCGCTCTCTCTGTGTCGCTCGCTCTCTCTGTGTCGCTCGCTCTCTCTGTGTCGCTCGCTCTCTCTGTGTCGCTCGCTCTCTCTGTGTCGCTCGCTCTCTCTGTGTCGCTCGCTCTCTCTGTGTCGCTCGCTCTCTCTGTCGCTCACTCTCTCTCTGTCGCTCGCTCTCACACTCGCTCTCACTCTCACTCTTGCTCTCTCTCTCGCGCTCTCTCTCTCGCGCTCTCTCTCTCTCTCTCGCGCTCTCTCTCTCTCTCTCGCGCTCTCTCTCTCTCTCTCGCGCTCTCTCTCTCGCGCTCTCTCTCTCTCGCTCTGTCTCGCTCGCTGTCGCTCTCTCTTGCGCCCCCTCTGTCTGTCGTCCTTGAGAACCTTTAACTTTCTTTTTAACTGATGGTAAAGCTTCACTGAGTGACCTACTTTGTCCCGTAATCTACTCAATTTCTCATCTATGTGTGGGATTGGGGCTTGCTCTGACTCTTTATAATCCTGGAGGTGATCGTGGAGCTGATCAGTTGCATTAATGGTTTCCAGCCCCCACTGCTGATCTAAATTATCCGGGCTTGTCCTATAGTGACTGGTCATTGAGAGGTAAAACAGAAGTCTGGGTATGGTATGGGACAGCGTAAACCTCCGTAGCAGTATGATGTTTCAGTGGTGGACACGCAGTACTTTCCATTTCCCTGGTACCCCGACCTTGCAAAGTCTCTGTCAGATAATATCGGAGGGAGGTATTGCCCTGTCAATCAAATCTGGTACCTCCCCACCTTTTGGAGCTGATCAAGGTTGTGTCTCATTTGTTCCACCATCCACAGTCCATAAGCGTGGCACAATTGTCCCTGCCGGGTCCGGCGTCCTAATCATTAATGGTTTCGGCATGGGTCTCCAGCACCGCTGTCCCATTTGATTGTATTTCCATTGTTCTCTGCCCCAAACCTGTTTGATTGGGCCCCCTCAGCTTGAATTATGAGCTCCCTTATAACTCTTGAGTTGTTCCACATTCTCGTTTACCCCTTGTGTATCTAAAGAATTGATTAAAGAAGCCCCTGTATTGATCCCTGTTACTTCATCATTTAATATTTTTTTCCTCTTGTATCTATGAAATGGGTTATGCCCCCTTATCCTTGTGGCCCCTGTGGTATCAGCAGCTTGTCGCAATATTACAGTGGCTAACATACTATACATATTCTTAGCCTGTTCTGAACAATACTCTGACATCCGGATACCTGAGACATTGATCAACACAGGCACAATTTCATGTTTTTTCACCATGTATTTTGCATGTTAGTTGCTCTGCATGCAACAAATCACATCTGCACACCTACACTGGTATCCCAATGTCATGCCACACATTCTCATCTCTCAGGTGATCTTATCAAAAGATCAAAAATGGCCAGACTTTCAAATGTAGCTCTCTTTAAAAACTCATATCTCCAAGAGAAAACTATCAATTGCCAGTCTTATCTACACTTTCCTGACTTTCACTGGAAAATTCTAGGCTTCTTGGAAATTCCACACTATATTAATTCAGCTGTTTGAATTCAAATTTCACCATTTGCTTATCCCCAGAATTCCTTTATTAGCTCTTGCATCAGCCAGATCTAATTGCCAATTCCCATTATTTATAATTTTATTTCATTTTGACCCCTGGAGAACCTTTACAATCAATATTCATAATTCCTTAAAACAGAAATCAAACATTTACGTTTGATTCCAGGCATTACTATATATTGTTTGTTTTTGTTTTACCTTAGGTGACATTTTAATTCCTTAAATAACTTGCCAAATTAAACTGGATTTTCGACATCTCCGATTATTCCAAATTCAAATAACAGTAAGTTTCCCTTTGAGTGCTTTAAATAACCACTCATATCAATTTAATTTTGTTTATCGATTCCAATTTCTTATGCCCAGACTTGGTGATACTGCATTTTTTTAAATTAAAAACAGAAGTGCTTGCAACTATCCTTCTCAAGCACTTTGTCTCATTGATAGCTGCAGCAAGGTTAATTTCTTTGCTTGTCTCCAAGGGGGTAGAGCAAAGCATTCTCTTTAAGGACCCCTTTTTTTTCCTTAACGAAAAGAACTAAACTCCATTTTAAAAGTTTTTTTGGTATCCTTAGGATTTTAAAACAATAAAATCTTTAGAAACATTATCAACTTCAAAGGAAACCATCTCCATCAGGAAAGACAGCATTTTAGATGAAACTCCAATTGTTTACAAACTTTTAGCATCTTTTGTAGGAGGTTTCTAATCCAAGGATTTTTATTATACGACCAAGATGATTCCAAGTTCCAGTTCACGTCAATAAACATTGAAAAGTTTTCCTTAATTTAACAGGTTAGTTAACCTTAACAGTATAAATTTAATTCAGCCTTATTAACTTATAATACTTAGCAACTACACACATGACAGAATAGCACGTGCTTTTTTTTAAAAAGATAGGTGAATTACATCATTTTTCTTGTTCTTTCTTCAGACGCCTTTCAAATGACTGTAATAAAACCAAAAACTAAAGAAAAAGTTATTTAATATTCTTACAACAAAATACTTAACACCAGCTCCTTACACAAACTTTAATCTTTCCCATATCTCCTTTGCTTATCCAATTTTTTGACATTTGCTACTTAAAAACTGTCAGTAAAACATGTCTTCAAGTTCAGACTGCAAAATAAAGCAATAGCAGAGTTTCCAATTAAAGTAGTGTTTTAAACTTCAAATTGGATTTCTGCCAGACAGACCTTCAAGTCTGAAGCTTATCTCTTTAAAAGATTGTTCATTGCCTTTTCACAGTTGCAAAACCAACTTAAAAAAATAAATAAAACTTTAACTTAAAATATAATTCAAGTTTATATCCCATTCCTGGGTGTACAATCTTAAATTAAAATGCACACACTCAACAATCACTTTTCACACTCATTCAATTCCAAACAACTTAATAGACTCATGCTTTCAACATTAAAGCCAGACAACAAAGAGTTAACAACAGTCAATTCTACAGAACACAAGCTGTACATCCCAGGGACGTTCAATTCATTCGTCGAAGCTTCCAACATTCACACATTTGAATCAAAAGACACAGTAACTTGTTTTTTACTCTAAAACATAGTCTTTTATGTCACTCTGCCATAAACTTAGTGAATGCTTTTCTTCTTTTTTTCACCACTCCCTTTGTTTTGTGGCAGGATCGTGGGGATTCCAATTAGATTAAATCATCTTATCAATAAATTTCTGGTTCTTAACAGCCAAATGGCACGTAAGGGACCCCTCCGGTCCCCGGTCGAGCTCTGCTTTTTCATTGGCCGTACTTGGGTAGGATCAGCACTGTTTTTTACTCTACTCTCAGAGGTTCGCCTTTCAGTCTACTCTCCGAGGTCCGCGACTTGTCGTAACTATCCCCAGTGCGACTTGTAATGAACAATAATTGTATACTCTCAGAGGTCCGCCTGTCAGTCTACTCTCAAAGGTCCGTGACTTGTAGTAGTTAACCCCAGCGCGACTTGTAGTGAACTATTCACTCTCAGAGGTCCATGACTTCTAGTGAACTAGTAACAGTCCACTCTCAGAGGTCCACCTGTCAGTCTACTCTGAGGTCCGTGACTTGTAGTAAACTAACCCCAAAGCGACTTGTAGTGAACTGTCAACTCCACCGACTATTGGGTCACAAGCCTATCACAACTTTACAACAAACTTATGGTAACTCATACAATACCCGATAACGCGTTCTAATGAGCTGCCTACCACCGTTTGGTGACTGGTCAGACCCCTCTGCAATTTGGATATCCTAGTCGCTGAACACCACCACCCGGTCCCGGGGAAAATGAGTAAATATACTCACCCAGTACTCCGTTGATGGTGGGCGCTCTTCGATATCCTGTTCATCCTAAGTTCGGGATCAGGCTCCAGCCAACTTATCCTGGCAGTCACATGGGACTAAGTCCTCTTAATTCAGGCTCAGGCGCGGGATTACAGAAGAGCTGACTTACACCTGATCCTGCCGACTATGCCAATTGTTAGAGTGGAATTGACTAAAATGAACCACTCGATGCTCGGGTCGGTTCCAATCGTCAAAGGCTATTATTTTACACTGGTGGGAAGTAGGACGCTGGGCTTACCATGCGCTTCTTCACTGAACAAAGGAAAATCCACAACAGATATACAGTTACTCAGCCCATCCCGGCTGGACACAATCCAATCATAACAGTTATTGATTACATACATTACATTGATTACCAATAAGATTACTAATTAGGTATCATGTGGTTGTGGGGATAGCTCGTGGTACACCCCTGACTATCTCAGGATGTTTACCAGGCTCCCTTATCAACTATCCTTGAGTCTTCACAATGAATCTTTCTACCTCTGTCAGGCCTGCTTTCCTAGCTGCTTTGTGCAGTCTGCAATTAGACAGAGCAGCTGTCTTATGCACTGATATGAGGGGCCCTCTTTGGTCAGCCTAATTGCCTGTGCGAAGCAGCACCATGCTCAAGGCTGCAAGCTAACTAACCTGTCCCACAATGCCTTGGGTAAATACTCCATTTTGTAACAACATGTGGCGACACTTTCATCTTGTATATATGTGTATATTTATTTAGCTGCATCGGCCACAATTTTCCCCCTACAGTATGTTTATAGATGTGATCATCCCACAGCTTAAGAGTATGCTTGGAGAGAGGGAATGGGTGATTGCCAGGCACTCAAAAAGAATCAGGCAAGTAGTGCAGAACACCTGTGAGTGCATATCACTCTTCAACAGGTATTCAGTTCTAAATACTGATGAGAGTGATGGTTAACCTGGGGAGTACAGCCAGAGCCAAGTCCAGTGCACCACGGGTGGCTCAGCTGCACAGGAGGGTACAGGAAAGACTGGAGGAGCCATAGTAATAAGTGATTCAATAGTCAGTGGAACAGACAGGCGTTTCTGTGGCTGCAGACATGAATCCAGGATGGTGTGTTGCCTCCCTGGTGCCAGGATCAAGGATATCACTGAACGGCTGCAGAGCATCCTGAAGGGGGAGGGTGAACAGCCAGCAGTCATGGTCCACATCGGAACCAATGACATAGGTAGAAAGAGAGATGTGGACTTGCAGTCAGAATTTAGGGAGCTAGGTAAGAACTTAGCAAGCGGGACCTCAAAAGTAGTAATCTCTGGATTACTCCCAGTGCCACACGCATGTGATTACAGGAATAGAAGAATAGTCAGATGAATGCGTGGCTGGAAAGATGGTGCAGGAGGGAGGGCTTTAGATTCTTGGGACATTGGGACCGGCTCTGGGGGAGATGGGACTTGTACAGGCCGGACAGGTTGCACCTGAACAGAGCCAGGACTGAGTTCCTTGCAGGACATTTGTTAGTGCTGTTGGGGAGGGTTTAAACTAAGGGATGGGAACCTGAGGGTAGATTCAGTTGGGACAAAATCAGAAATGAAAATGGAAGGTAGAAAATTACTGGATGAGTCTGGAAAACAGAGGAAACAAAAGTTAGAAAATAAAAAACAGAGTTTGGCAGTGCTTATGAGCATCTATTTCAATTCAAGGAGTAGAGCAAATAAAGCAGATGAGCTGAGGGCACAGATAGACACGTGGCAGTATGATGATATAGCTTTTACAGAAACATGGCTTAAGGGACAGGAATGGCAGCTCAATGTTCCTGGTTACAGGGTTTTCATATGTGATAGGGAGGGGGATAAAAAGGAGGGGGAGTGGCAGTTTTGGTCAAAGAAACAATTACAGCTGTGAGGAGAGATGATATGCTGGAAGGTTCATCAAATGAGGCCATATGGATCGAGCGAAGGAAGAAAAAAGGGGCAATCACATTGCTGGGAGTGTACTATAGACCCCCAAACAGTCAGAGGGAGATAGAAGAGCAGATATGTAGGCAAATCTCTGAGAAGTGCAAGAACAATAGGGCAGTAACAGGAGATTTTAACTACTCCAATATTAACTGGGATAGTTTTATTGTGAAAGGAATTGAGGGAGCAGAATTCTTGAGGTGCATTCAAGAGAACTTTTTTGGCCAGAATGTTGCAAGTCCAACAAGAGAGGGTGCAGTTTTAGACTTAGATTTAGGAAATGAAGATGGGCAGGAGGAAGGAGTGGCAGTGGAGAGCATTTTGGTGGTAGTGATCATAATTCGGTGAGTTTTAACATCTTTATAGAAAAGGACAGAGATAGACCAGGGGTTCGAGTCCTCAGTTGGAGCAAGGCCAATTTTACCAAGTTGAGGAGTGATTTAGTGAAAGTGGACTGGAAACAGCTATTTGAAGGTAAATCAGTGTCAGAGCAGTGGGAGGCATTCAAAGGGGAGATTCGAGGGGTTTAGAGTAAACATGTTCCCACAAAAAAAAAAGGGTGGGACGGCCAAATCTAAAGCCCCACGGATGTCAAGGAGCTTATGGGATAAGATGAGGCAGAAAAGGAAAGCTTATGTCCGACACCGAGAACTCAATACTACAGAAAGCTGAGAGGAGTATAGAAAGTGGAGAAGTGAAATCAAAAAGGAAATTAGAAAAGCTAAGAGAGGGCATGAAAGTATTGGCAAGCAAAATCAAGCTGAACCCAAAGATGTTTTATCAATATATTAAGAGTAAGAGGATAACTAAGGAAAAAGTAGGGCCCATAAAAGACCAAAAAGGTCACCTGTGTGTTGGTATTGTTAATGAATACTTTGAGTCTGTCTTCAGAAAAAAGGAGGATGATGCAGATATTGTAGTTAAGGAAGAGAGGTGTGAAGTATTGGATGCGATGAACATAGGGTGAGAGGAAGTATTAATGGGATTAGCATTCTCGAAAGTTGATAAATAACCAGGGCCGGATGATATGTACCCTAGACTGTTAGAAGTAGCAAGAAAGGGAATAGCAGAAGGTCTGACCATCATTCTCCAGTCCTCACTGGATACAGGTGTGGTGCCGGAGGATTGGAGAACTGCTAATGTTGTACTTCTGTTTAAGAAGGGAGCGAGGGATAGACCGAATAATTACAGGCCAGTCAGTCTAACTTCAGTAGTGGGCAAATTATTGGAATCAATTCTGAGACAGGGTAAACTGTCACTTAGAAAGGCATGGATTAATTAAGGACAGTCAGCATGGATTTATTAAGGAAAGATGTTGTCTGACCAACTTGATCAAATTTTTTGAAGTAGTAACAAGGAAGATCGATGAGAGTAGTACAGTTGATGTGGTCTACATGGATTTTAGCAAGGCTTTTGAGAAGGTCCCACATGGCAGACTGGTTTAAAAAAAAATCGCATGGGATCCAGGGAAATGCAGCAAGATGGATACAAAATTGGCTCAGTGGCAGGAAACAAAGGGTAATTGTTGGTGGGTGTTTTTGTGACTGGAGGGCTGTTTCCAGTGGGGTTCTGCAGGGCTCAGCACTGGGTCCCATGCTTCTTGTGGTAATATATTAACGATTTGGATGTAAATGTAGGGGGCATGATCAAGAAGTTTGCAGACGACACAAAGATTGGCCATGTGGTAGATAGCAAGGAGGATAGCTGTAGGCTGCAGGAAGATATTGATGGTCTGATCAGATGGGCAGAAAAGTGGCAAATGGAATTCAACCTGGAGAAGTGTGAGGTGATGCATTTGGGGAGGTCAAACAAGGAAATGAAATACATGATCAATGGGAAAATACTGAGAAATATAGAGGGAGTGAGGGACCTTGGAGTGAATGTCCACAAATCCCTGAAGGTAGCAAGACAGGCTGATAAGGTGATTAAGAAGGCATATGGGATCCTTTCCTTTATTAGCTGAGCTATAGAATACAAGAGCAGGGAGGTTATGCTGGAACTGTATAAATCATTGGTTAGGCCACAGCTTGAGTATTCTGTGCAGTTCCGGTTACCTCATTGCAGAAAGGATGTAATTGCATTAGAGAGGGTACAGAGGAGATTTACAAGGACGTTGCAGGGACTGGAAAAATGCAGCTATGAGGAAAGATTGGATAGACTGAGGTTGTTCTCCTTGGAACAGAGAAGGCTGAGGGGAGATCTGATTGACACATACAAAATTTTGAGGGGCCTGGATAGAGTGGAGGTGAAGGGCCTATTTACCTTAGCAGAGAGGTCAGTGACTAGGGGGCATAGATTTAAAGTGATTGGTAGAAAGATTAGAGGGAGATGCGGAAAATCCTTTTCACCCAGAGGGTGGTGAGGGTCTGGAACTCACTGCCTGAAAGGATAGTAGAGGCAGAAACCCTCAACTCATTTAAAAGGTATCTGGATATGCACCTCATGTGCCGTAATCTGCAGGGCTATGGACCAAATGCTGGAAGGTGGGATTAGGCTGGGTGGATCATTTTTCGGCGGCACAGATGTGATGGACCAAGTGGCCTCTTTCTGTGCCGTAAACTTTCTATGATTCTATAACCTTCCTCATTTGACATTAACACTGCACACGGCACAGTGGCGCAGTGGTTAGCACCGCAGCCTCACAGCTCCAGCGACCTGGGTTCAATTCTGGGTACTGCCTGTGTGGAGTTTGCAAGTTCTCCCTGTGTCTGCGTGGGTTTTCTCCGGGTGCTCCGGTTTCCTCCCACAGCCAAAAGACTTGCAGGTTGGTAGGTAAATTGTCCATTATAAATTGCCCCTAGTATAGGTAGGTGGTGGGGGAATATAGGGACAGGTAAGGATGTGGTAGGAATATGGGATTAGTGTAGGATTAGTATAAATGGGTGGTTAATGGTCGGCACAGACTTGGTGGGCCGAAGGGCCTGTTTCAGTGCTCTAAATCGAAATCTAAAAAAAATCTAAAAAGTTATATCAAATAAAGGAGTGGCATAATATAAAATGCATATCTCTTTTCTGAATGGTTTTTTAAAAATTAACCAATCGACCAACTATCCTGCTGTGTATGTATTTATGCTCTGATTTTCAAGGGGGATTGTCACTGTTTGGAAGAGGGAGGGAACCCAGAATCATTTTCATTGTGGTTTGCATGCAGTTCTGTCTTTTTGGGACTGAATTTCAGGAACCTATTACTGCCATTACATCATGGGTTGGCAAGCTGAGCCAATGTTTTGTCATCCATGACAATCTCCCTTCAGTCATTGGACCACCTAATGCAAAATTGTAATATTATCTATGTTTCTTTTTCCTATTTGTGTGCACACTTGATGAAGATTGATATGGCAACTCTTCTAAGATCAACTTGCAACACTTTTATGAAGACATTGGAAGAATGCATGCAAATTGCAAATGCCACCTTTAGGCCTGAACTGTTGCAACCTACACCTCCAGGTTCCCCGCACGTGGCTGTCATAAAACCAAACAGAGTATGTTTTATTTTTAAGCAAATAGATTTTGTTTTTGCATTCTAATGTGACTTTGACATAAGTAATAGGATATCTTCAAATGAACTGATGCTACATGCTGATTAAATATATTTACCTTAACTTGCCATGGCCGTTCAAATGGAGTGCAGGACACATTGCAGGAATCCTGAACAATTTATTAACAAATGCATGAGATTCCTACTTACTAAAGTTATATATGATTTAATATATTTATTTCTGTGACCTAGTTTTGTTTCATTAATTTGCTACCTGGATACTGCTAAAAAGATAGTAACAGGCAAAGTGAAAAGAGAAAGCTAATACCCAGAGGGAGAAAAAGTGATCCCTGTGTTAATGCTCCCTGGTTTTTCAGTGAGAAAGGTTTTCATCCAGGTTAAAAGAGGTATTTGATGAGAGGAATTCCTATAATAGCCTCATTTTGAGTTTTTTTTAGTCGTGTGTATTAAACGCAATGTAATAATCGTGGAGGACTTTAATCTTCATATAGACCAGACAAATCAAATTGACAAAAGTATTCTGAAAGATGAGTTTGTACAATGCCTTTGGACACTTTTCTGGAACAATCCATTACATGGTTATGATTTTCCAAAATTCCCTAGATTCCAGAACAGTCTCAGCAATTGGAAGTTGGAGGATATAAAGAGACTGCAAAGAGAGATAGACAGGTTAAGTGAGTGGGAAACAAGGTGGCAAATGGAGTATAATGTGGGGAAGTGTGAGGTTATTCACTTTCATAGTAAGAATAGAAAAGCAGAATATTTTTTAAAAGGCGTGAACGTAGTAAATGTTGATGTTCAGAGAGACTTGGGGGCACTCGTACAAGGGACACAGAAAGTTAGCATGCAGATAGAGCAAGCAATTAGGAAGACAACTGACATGTTAGCCCTTAGTGCAAGGGGTTTGGAGTACAGGAATAAGGAAGTCTTGCTACAATTGTATAGGGCTTTGGTGAGACCACACATTGAGTAATGTGTGCAGTTTTGGTCCCCATATTTAAGGAAGGATATACTTGCCTTGGAGGCAGTACAGCAAAGCTTTACTAGATTGGTTCCTGGGATGAGAGGATTGTCCTATCATGAGACGATGAGTAAATTGGGCC
Organism: Heterodontus francisci; assembly: GCF_036365525.1. Classification (NCBI taxonomy): domain Eukaryota; kingdom Metazoa; phylum Chordata; class Chondrichthyes; order Heterodontiformes; family Heterodontidae; genus Heterodontus; species Heterodontus francisci. Next base: position 78,797,832 of record NC_090372.1, read on the forward strand.
TATACTGTGGAGTTTAGAAGAATGAGAAGTGATCTCATTGAAACATACAAGATACTGAAGAAGCTCGACAGGGTAGATACTGAGAGTTTGTTTCCCGTGGATGGGAAATCTAGAACATTGGGGTGCAGTCTCAGGATAAGAGGTGGATCATTTTGGGCTGAGATGAGAAATTTCTTCACTCAAAGTTGTGAATCTTTGAAATTCCCTACACAAGAGGGTTGTGAATGTTTCATTGTTGAGTACATTTAAGGCTGAGATATAGATTTTTGGTCTCTTAGGGAATCAAGGGATATGAGGAGCAGGCAGGAAAGAGGAGTTCAGCAGATGATTAGCCATGATCACATTGAATGGGTGAGCAGGCTCGAAGGGCCATATGGTCTACTCCTATTTCTTATGTTGTTATTGCATTGAAAATAAAGTCATCTTGCACGAAGTCAGCAGTTTTCTCAATTGGGAGTGTCATCTTTAGAAATTCAGATACAAGGGTACTGAAACATTCATACGAACATACGAATTAGGAACAGGAGTTGTCCACTCGGCCCTTCGAGCCTGCTCCACCATTCAATACGATCATGGCTGATCTGATCGTAACCTCAACTCCACATTCCCACCTACCACCAATAACCTTTCACCCCCTTGCTTATCAAGAATCTATCCACCTCTGCCTTAAAAATATTCAAAGATGCTGCTTCCACCACCTTTTGAGGAAGAGAGTTCCAAAGACTCATGACCCTCTGAGAGAAAACATTTCTCCTCATCTCTGTCTTAAATGGGCGACACCTTATTTTTAAACAGTGACCCCCCTGGTTCTAGATTCTCCCACAAGAGGAAACATCCTTTCCACATCCACCCTGTCAAGACCCTTCAGGATCTTATATGTTTCAATTAAGTCGCCTCTTACTCATCTAAACTCCAGCGGATATAAGCCCAGCCTGTCCAACCTTTCCTCATAAGACAACCCACACATTCCAGGTATTAGTCTAGTAAACTTTCTCTGAACTGCTTCCAACGCATTTACATCCTTCCTTAAATAAGGAGACCAATACTGTACACAGTACTCCAGATGTGATCTAATCGATGCCCTGTATAGTTGAAACATAACCTCCCTACTTTTGTATTCAATTCCCCTTGCAATAAATGATAACATTCTATTAGCTTTCCTAATTACTTTCTGTACCTGCGTACTAACCTTTTGCGATATATGCACTATGACACCCAGATCCCTTTGCATCTCAGAGCTCTGCAATCTCTCACCTTCTCTCATCCAGCATGTCCTCTCCATTGGCTACTTGTTTTAAGCACTGATGTACAGGGAGAGCTGCAAGCTGAGGCTCATTAATGTGACCTATTTCTGTAGTGCAATCCTGGACCACAGAAAACACTAAAATAAAGTGATATCTCCAGCAGATCAGCCAGACTGTTGAATTTGTTTTTAAGTGGTTTAAATAGCCTTCTCAGATGACCTTGTATGCAAGTTAACATTAAGGTGTTTAATGTTCCTACACTATTATATTTAGACTTATCTATATATCTACTGAACCCTCTATATATGCATACAATCTTCATTCCATCATAAGGCAAAATTGGCTGTGTGTGTTGGAAAGAAATGGTTTTTCATTTTGGCATATTGTCTTATGACCCAAATGCTGAGGGTGCAAACTGTCCGATCCTACACTAAGGAGCCTTTGTACTGAGGAAGGGTTAACTAATGCTTTGTTCAGTTTCAAACCTAACCAACAGCAATGAAAAGAATGTGATCAGCATTAACAGAAAGGAGCAGCTTTTAATAACATTTGAGGGAATTGCATATCAAAAATGTAGATAATGTAATGCTGATGCATGATTTTTATGTGCATTGGATACATTATTTTAGGAGACATACCATATTTGTATGGCAACTGTTTGTATATAATTTTTAATGTCCGTGTACATATTTATTATTTTCCCAGGTTCAATTTGTAGCCTCGGCTAGTTGCCTGATCTCAGGGGCAGGGGTGGATGTGCTACAGTTACATTCAGTTTGATCCAAGAACACTGAAGCTAACTCGGCAGGCGCGTCAACCCCTTCCAGTTAGTTGAAGAGAAAAGAGGTTGAGAAAGGGGCATCCACTAAGGCAGCAGCATTAAATAGGCGCAGCTTACACCACTTCACAGTCTTGCCTGCCTCATGTTACAGCTCCTGGTTAGTCCCTCACACAAATCAGATGCTCATTTCCAAAGAAGTGCTTTTAATAAATGCAGGATGTGCTATTGTCAAGGTCTAAATGTGTAACTCCTGTTCATAAAATTGTCTCAAAGTCTCTTCCTCTTTCATTTTCGACCTTCAGTGAGGTTTGGTTAACACCTCTCATTATGCATATGTTTGAAGGTCATGCAGTTGCTCAGTGGCTCTACATGAAAGCTTCTCTTCTCCTAAACTACATAAAAAAACCTATCTCTCTGAAAAAGAAAAGCTGAAAGGAATAGTTACTGGACGATCTTAACATGTACTCCCCACAGCAGAAATTGATACATATTTGGCAGCTTCCATCTGTCTACAAGGTTGGCCTGTGTGTGAAATTCAAGTATGAAAATATTGCTATACTAGTCACACTCAAACTTGGGGTGAGGCCCAATTGATAATGGCAAAATATCAATGAAACAAACAATGAAGCATTGAAGTCAAGAAGATAGTTACTATAAAACTCATCAGCAACATTTTATAATTTGCTTATGTAATGGATGTGGGCATGTTGCCATTTTATTGTAATTTGTGTTCTTTTATAATTTTTTGCAGATAAAACGCCATCATCTAACTAGTTACAGTTGCACAAAAAGGTAAGAATTTATAGGGTATGGTTCCATGGAAAATGTATTCCATAGATCAGTAACAATTGGCATGCAATGTTAGACTTGCAGTGCCTTGCATTCAAATTTAGCAACCAATATTTGTTAAAGAGCTCCATATAATGAATGAATAACTTTTTCAGTGATTGATACTAAGTAAATATGACAAGCTTTCTATGTTAGCAATGTTTCACAGCAATAAAATGAATGATCAAGATGTTTTAAAATGTTATTGATTGAGTTGCTGCTATCGAACTATCTTGCTGCTGCCACTGTTAAGAATTTAAAATGTCGTGTTTGGCCCTGCAGACCTAAAGTAGCTGAGTAGAAACTAGTCCTTTCCTTTCTTTTTCATTTCCCCTTCCTCAATAGGGAGGGATGATTTCTTCCCTTCAAATATTTCCTGTAAGTTAATCTTTGGAATGATATTGAAGGTTTGGGAAGCAGGTTCTTTGTCACTACTCACTTGGGAATGGCACATGGTGCGGTTATCTGGAAGTGTAGGGGGAAAAACCCTTTTTTTAAAAAATGTGGAGATTTATTTGAAGGTCATTATTTGCTTGAAAATGCAGAGTCTGGAATTTGCTGAGTTGTAGCACCATAATAATGGTGAAATAATTGTGAATGCCTTACTAAAACCACTGAAATCCCCACAAATTATAGTGTTAGTGAATAATGCCACTATTATGGTAAATCCATAATTTCCTGTGACTTGTGATGCTGCTCTACCGGAACCCGGAAGGGATCATTATTTAGGTAATTAAATCATTTTTACAATTTTTCTTAAATAAAACTTGTTTACAGCAGGAATGAGCTGAATAACTGCCAGAATGGATCATCAGCAGAAAAGGCCAACGTTAAGACTCAGAAAAATTCAGAGTCAGAAAATGACGATCAGCATGAAATAAATTCAAGAAGAGAAAGCACAGAAAAGGCAGGGGGTATGTTTTCAAATATAAAGGAGTAAAGGTAGCACATCAAGCTGTTCGAGAGCAATATTGGCAAAGCCATTGAAGTAGAATTACTTGGGTGTGATCTTGATTTGAATGTTGTTTGATAACAGAAGAACCTAATGAATGAAGTACACAATAACAACATACTCGGCTTTCAAAAATTAATTAAGTACAAGTGTGTCGCTGTAGAAACACTAAACATGTCAAAGGTTTGTTTTATTTTTCCCATCCCATCAAAAGATGAGAATTTGATTGCATCTACCTGAATGCAGTTTTCAAAAAAAAAGAATGGAAGGAAATCAAGAGCTGATACTGTTTAGGTTTATGAAATCCTAAGGTCAAAGTTTTCCTCAAGAGCACCCTGTGACTTTTTTTTACCTATAAAAGTGAATGGGTGGATAGTTGTTGCATGACGAGCGCAGAAGTGCAAACCCCTGCTCCCCATCCACTCTGCCATGACTTTTTATTGACCTCCTCGGCTATGAATTCATTGTAATACTGCATTGTGTTTTGGAATTTTCTGACCTTACTGGAACCTTTTTTTTGTTGAGAAGCTACTGTGGATGTAATTCTTGCAGTGATCTGGCACTGCCTTGTAAAATTAATCCCAATTTAGCCTGTAGTTTGCATAAGAACCTTATCTTTTCAAGTACATGATAATTCTTTTATGCATGTGTTGCTCTTATAGCTATTGCATAATGGTTCAGACCTTTTGTAGAGAAATTAATTTTATAGTATGGTTTACAAAAACAGTAAATATTCTTATCAATATTCAAAGCTCAGTAAACATTCAAAAAGCATTTACATATGTTTCAAAGTAACACAACAAAAGGAATAAAAACATAAAGTGCTGGGAATACTCAGCAGGTCAGGCAGCATCTGTGGAGAGAGAAGCAGAGTTAACGTTTCAGGTCTGTGACTTTTCATCAGAACTGGTGAAAGGTCACAGACCTGAAACGTTAACTCTGCTTCTCTCTCCACAGATGCTGCCTGACCTGCTGAGTATTCCCAGCACTTTATGTTTTTATTTCAGATTTCCAGCATCTGCAGTATTTAGCTTTTATTTGCAACAAAAGGAATATTGTACAACCTAAATGATCTATCCATCTAAACAAGTGCATTTTCTATTCATTTCCCATTATCTTTTGTTCTCTATGGATGAGATTGGAGAATAAAAGCACTGTACTTTATACCATCACAGTATGCAAATTCCTAAGCTGTGCATGGTGCAACTGAGCATCACTGTGCACCGCTGAAACTGCCCTTGTAGTACAGGCTCTGCTTCTGCCATGAATGCTGGTCCTTGTTTTCTGCAAATACACTTGGCTAAAGCTGAATGGAGACAGTTGTAGCTCAGTTTTTTTAAAGTAATCTTACCAGCTACCAAGAGGCTATAAAGTCCTTTCCTTAGAATAGTAACATTTCATTTACAAGCAATACTTGGTCTTATCAGGATTTCCACTGAACCTCTTTTCAAGTATGTTAAAACCATTCATCTACAAGATGGTACAACAAATAAGTAAATGATCTTGATTGTTTTGGGGACATTGCTATTTCTACAGGAAACATCAGAAGTTTATGTTAAAACTTCATTTTAAAAATGTACATTGGATACCCAATTCAGCTGAGTCTGTTGTTTTTATGTTGCCTAATTCAAACGATTTAAAAAAAATGAAAAACTGACATCTGTAAAGTCTTGTCTAATTCTGTGTTTTTCCTTTCCCTCATTATGTAAGCAGAGAGGATGGACAACTCTGAATTAGTAGATGCAGCTGCTGAAGAGACTGGTGTGAATATTGAACTTCAACCTTCTGCAGCTGAAGATGAGATTGAGGGTAGCGAGGAACTGGGTGGTACAAGTACAAATCTTCATGCAGAAAAGGAAGAAATTCAGACATTCTTCAGTGCAATGGATCAAAGGTATGAACTGTCCGAGAATCACCATGTGTTACAAAAGATGTGTTTCCTTCCGTGAAAACAATATTTCAATTAGTTTGTGCCTTTTGGAATCAATATACTTGCCTGGTTTTAAACAAAAGGCTGAAGTTTGGCATATTTGTCCTATATCCAGTTATACTCTTTAAATAAACTTAAGTGGTTAGTGATCATTTGGAACACAGATTTTTTTCCAGAGCTTGAAATCCTCTGGATATGATGAGATGGTGTGACTTGCGTGTACCTGTATTGCAGATTCACAACTATTTTCCTTTGGAGATCTTCAGTGATCTCTGAAATGTTTTCAAAAAATATTGATAGAATTTTTTTTGGTAGAAGGATCAGGGTTCGTGCAGAATGATGGGGGGGGGGGGGGGGGTGGTGGGTGGGGGGTGCATGTTCCTCAATCTATCACTGTAACTTCAGTGAAATCCCTAGAGAAATGGCATAAGCAGCCATTTATGCAATTTCTACAGGAGATTGGAAGAACCGCCATGTAAATGACTGCTGATAATGTAAATGGGCATTTACAGTTGTGAACTAAAATTACAGTTCTATAGCCACAAACAAAACATTGAAAAAAATCCATTCTTTTGCTTCAAAGTTAGTCTCTAACAACCAAATGTTATAATCAGACCGTGAATACATGTTTCAGCTAATCAGAAAATTGATCTCGTGCTCATAGCAATCTCCACAGATGTAAACGAATTCTAATTTTGGCTATATGATGCAATTCATTTTTTTAAATTTATTTGTACAGTGATTCTTCTTAAACTAATAACCAGTCAGGTAGCATTGAAGTCTACTTTTTGATTTGTTTTGATTTTTACCAATTACACATGATATTAGAATTTGTTGCAGTGGCAATATTTGTGCCATTCCGAGTTCTCCAAGGTAGCATATCCACTTATTTATTAATTTTTATTTGAGTTTCCCTTTGTACACAGTGTTGCCTGGATTTTATTTTCCTAATCTTTTGATATTTTCCAACAGTATACATGTAAGTCTATTTTCATTTTCAGATTTAATGATATTGAATTTGAAGAAGACAATGGTATCCCTACTCTGCCATTTCTGGAATCTTGTTATGCAATAGTTCCAGTATTAGGTAGGAAATTACACATTCATTTCTGAAATATTCTTGTAGATCAATTTTAAGGAATCCACATGTTCAGTCATGGAGGTATTTGGGGACAGCTGCAGCATTTCATTCCCACCTTCCTTTAATCTTGAATTTGTTTTCTCTTGCCGGCAAATACATTTTTATCTCATAAGCACATCATAACAAATATAATTGTGCTATTATTGTATAGGTATCATTTAACCTTTTGTGATTTCTTTTTTTGTGAATAAAATTTTGTTGCCCCATATCAGCTCACAATTTACTTCCCCACCAAGTTCCTGGTGTATTATTAGTGTATGGAGATGTTGAAATGTGCAGCTGATATTGGATTACTCTTGTGAAAAAGTACTTGATTCACTTAATTTTTTGTTTAACAGACTGTCATGAGACAAATATTAATTTTGGAATTCTACTTTATACTTTATAGGGCGGCACAATGGCGCAGTGGTTAGCACCGCAGTCTCACAGCTCCAGCGACCCGGGTTCAATTCTGGGTACTGCCTGTGTGGAGTTTGCAAGTTCTCCCAGTATCTGCGTGGGTTTTCGCCGGGTGTTCCGGTTTCCTCCCACAACCAAAAGACTTGCAGGTTGATAGGTAAATTGGCCATTATAAATTGCCCCTAGTATAGGTAGGTGGTAGGAGAATATAGGGACAGGTGGGGATGTGGTAAGAATATGGGATTAGTGTAGGATTAGTATAAATGGGTGGTTGATGGTCAGCACAGACTCGGTGGGCCGAAGGGCCTGTTTCAGTGCTGTATCTCTAAATAAATACATAAGTAAACATGTCAGTAAAAGCAGCATTTGACTATTAGATTTGTCTCAATAATTAATTTGATCTTTTGCTTAATTCTAAGAAATGTTCAGTATTTAAATGGTAAGCTGCAACTGTGCATGCACTTAAAACAAGTTTGGTTTTATTGTCTTAACTACTAAATTCTACAGGAAGCTATAGATAAGAACACTTATAATTGATGATTGATACTTGCAGTGGTTCCATTGATGTGAAAGGAAGTACTGAAAAAGGCCGTTTTAGAATGTTTCTATCAAAACAGTTAACATTTTAAGGAATCAATGAGTGATTTGGTGGAAAATTTTGAAACCCACACAATCAGATTTGACATTTTAAATCTGGTACGTAAGCAAAAGGACTGTGCAGAATTATGTTATTCAGAATTATGTTATTGAGAATTATTAAAAGCAGTGCATATGAGGTACTCAAAATGAAGACCTTTATTTTTTTTATTTAGAGATACAGCACTGAAACAGGCCATTCAGCCCACCGAGTCTGTGCGGACCAACAACCACCCATTTATACTAACCTTACAGTAATCCCATATTCCCTACCTACACTAGGGGCAATTTACACTGGCCAATTTACCTATCACCTGCAAGTCTTTGGCTGTGGGAGGAAACCGGAGCACCCGGCGAAAACCCACGCGGTCACAGGGAGAACTTGCAAAGTCCGCACAGGCAGTACCCAGAATCGAACCCGGGTCCTGGAGCTGTGAGGCTGCGGTGCTAACCACTGTGCCACCCCTGGCTAATAGCTGAGCAATTCTTAATGACTTTGCTTAAGTTAATTTCTTAACAAAATAAGCAGTAGCGCCTGTTGTCTGAAGGTTGACTTAGGCATGATGTCATCAGGATGCCAGAAGTATGTCACTCCCCATTAAAATGTAAGCTGAATAAATATGTGTTGTGATTCTTGCTGTCTCATCACTTTCCCCTCCACCCCCATGAGGACATATGGTCTTCGAACACTGAACTCTTTACAGCCCTCTTGTGGACCTTAATGTGTAGTGCCCTTTTTTGGCAATATATTATGCCTAACATTGTGAAGTTAACATATGAAATAATTTAACTTATTTGAAATGCATATTGGAATGCTGTTATATATAGTAACTCTAGGAATACAAAAATAATCTAAAGTAAGGAAGGAAAAGAAACTGCAGTTCTGTTTGCAAATTCTGATAGCAGATGGACTTTTGGGACCAATTTCCTATCATGCCATAATGCAGCGAATTTTTGGCAGCAGGATTTTCCTGCACTTCTGACCTCAGCCCATTTCTTGCAATCAAGTTCATCTAAATAATTAGAGGGGTGCCAGGATCATTTATGACGTCTTTTAAGTGGCTCATCTCAGGTGTGTTGGGGAGGGAAATTGCTGCAGCACCTTCCGTGACTGGTGGTCCTGGCTGAAGATGAGTGAGAAATTCTCAAGTTGGAATTATTAAATTTGCTGCTTGAACTAATGCAATCCATTGCTCAAGTCAAAACGATCATCTCAAATGTAACCCCCACTACCCGTGGTCCGAACCAGGCTGCATGCCAGAATTACATAGAACTTATAGCACAAACGGACCATTCAGCCTATCTGATCCATGCTATTGTTTACGTTCTACACCGAGCCCCTTAAAATTACTAAGGCACAGATGGTGGGAGATGTATTGTATAATTTTATGGTATCATTTGCATCTTTTTCATTGCATTAAAAACATAGGGCTGAATTTGAACTGAAAAAACAGGTGGGTTTGAGTCAGTTGGGGGTGGAGGGGATTAAAGTGTTAGAAATCTGTTTCCTGACCCAAACCTGCCTTTAACCCATTGATTTCCGGCTTTAACTGAAGCTGGAAGGTGGACGGGCGGCCAACCCGATCCAAGGAGGTGGGTTGCAACTTTAAACATGATGATAAGGCAGTGAACCTCATTGTCATGTAGCTTTCAATCTTTTACTGCTGTTTCCCGACGTCATGTTCCCCTGGCAGTTTTCTCAGGTGAGAACTTGACAGATTGAGATTTACCCACTGGATAGCTGCCTGAGGAGCCTCTGATCGCTCCCCCTGCCCCATCAAAATAGACTTGCCTCAAGGCCAACAACCTGCCCCCCCAGCAAACAGACCACAATTCCTCCCCCTCCCCACACCACAGACCTCTAATCTTCTCCTAAAATAAAAGCAAAATACTGCAGATGCCATAAATCTGAAATAAAAACAAAAAATGCTGGAAATACTCAGCAGGTCTGGCAGCATCTGTGGAGTGAGAAGCAGAGTTAACGTTTCATATCAGTGACCCTTCATCAGAACTGAATGAGGTCCTGGCTCCATGGTGTCGGCTGGACTGCAGTCCCAGCAGTGGCCATCCCTCCTGGTGGCGCTGCTGGGACAAAGAGCCGCTGGCCCGCTGATTGGCGGTCAGCTCACTGAGGCCGGACCTCCTCTCAAACGGATGGAAGTCCCGCCTCGGGACACTTAAAGCCTGGGGACCTGTAAAATATGGGTCGGATCCCTGGGCTAGGCGGAAGGGGGCTCGCCACCAACTTTTATGTCGGTGGCGAAGTCCTGTCCGCCTGTGGTAAAATACAGCACCTTGGTGTCTGTCCTGGATGCTACTGTGACATCAGTCAGCTGAACGGACTAATGTAATGCCAGGATACCAAACTTGGTCAATGCATGTGCAGACAGCATCTTTGTTAATCACTCCTGAAACAACAAGCATTATGAAGCAGGATGGGCTCTGTTCTGGGGCTGTTTAAAGATCCACTCAACAAGTTGTTTTTTGACTTGCTTTTGCGAAGGCAAAGTTTGTGGAAGCACTGTGTTCAGTTTCTGGAGCAATTTGGAGATCTTTTTGATGGACACAATCAGGGAGGAAACACCAATGCCTTACCCAGGTATGGGGGTAATTGTTACAGTATACCACTTGCTCTGCAACATGACCAGGACAAGGAGAGGAGGAGGCAGAGAGGAGAAGGAGCATTCTCCATAGAAGGCCCTAGCCACAAAGGGTCTTATTGCAGCATCATTGCTTGAGGAGGCTATGCTTCACCAAGGAGGTCATAATGGAGTTGTGCCACCTCCTTCACACCAACCTGGAGTAGGGTGACGACTGTCCTCCCAGTGAGGCCACCATCACCCTAACATTCTATGCCAGTAGATCATTAGATCATAAGATCATAAGAACTAGGAGCAGGAGTAGGCCGTCCGGCCCCTCGAGCCTGCTCCGCCATTCAATAAGATCATGGCTGATCTTTTTGTGGACTCAGATCCACTTACCCGCGTTCTCATCGTATCCCTTAATTCCTTTATTATTCAAAAAGATATCTACCTTAGCTTTAAAAACGTTTACTGAAGAAGCGTCAACTACTTCACTGGCAAGGAATTCCATAGATTAACAACCCTCTGGGTGAAGATGTTCCTTCTTAATTCAGTCCTAAATCTGCTCCCTCTAATCTTGAGGCTATGCCCTCTTGTCCTAGCTTCACCTGCCAGTGGAAACATACTCTCCACTTGTATCTTATCTATTCCCTTCATGATTTTATATGTTTCTATAAGATCCCCCCTCATTCTTCTGAATTCCAATGAATATAATCCCAATCTACTCAGTCTCTCCTCATAAGCCAACCCCCTCAACTCCGGAATCAACCTAGTGAACCTCCTCTGCACCCTCTCCTGTGCCAGTACATCCTTTCTCAAGTAAGGAGACCAAAACTGCACACAGTACTCCAGGTGCAGCCTCACCAGTACCTTATACAGCTGCAACATAACATCTCTGCTTTTAAACTCAATCCCTTTAGCAATGAAGGACAACATTCCATTTGCCTTCCTAATGACTTGCAGTACCTGCAGACCAACCTTCTGCGATTCATGCACAAGGACACCCAGGTCCCTCTGCATAGCAGCATGCTGCAACTTTTTACCATTCAAGTAATAATCCTTTTTACTGTTACTCCTACCGAAATGAATGACTTCACATTTATTAACATTGTATTCCATCTGCCAGTCCTTTGCCCACTCACTCAATGTATCTATGTTCCTCTGCAAAGTTTCACAGTCATCTGCACACTTTGCTCTGCCACTCATCTTAGTGTCATCTGCAAACTTTGACACCCTACACGTGGTCCCCAACTCCAAATCATCTATATAAATTGTAAATAATTGCGGACCCAACACCGATCCCTGAGGCACACCACTAGTGACTGATTGCCAACCAGAATAGCACTCATTTATCCCCACTCTCTGCTTCCTGTCAGAGAACCAATCCTCTATCCATGCTAATACTTTACCCCTAACGCCATGCATCCTTATTTTATACAGCAGCCTCTTGTGCGGCACCTTGTCGAAGGCTTTTTGGAAATCTCGGTACACCACATCCACTGGGTCCCCATTGTCCACCATGCTCGTAATGTCATCATAGAATTCCAAAAGATTTGTCAAGCATGACCTGCCCTTCATGAACCCATGCTGCGTCTGCCCAACGGGACAATTTCTATCAAGATGCCCTGCTATTTCTTCCTTGATAATAGACTCAAGCATCTTCCCCACTACAGAGGTTAAGCTAACCGGTCTATAATTCCCCATCCTTTGTCGACCTCCCTTTTTAAACAGTGGCATCACATCTGCTGTTTTCCAATCTGCTGGGACTACCCCAGAGTCCAGTGAATTTTGGAAAATTATCGCCAGTGCACCTGCTATCTCTCCCGCCATCTCTTTTAGTACCCTGGGATGCATTCCATCAGGGCCAGGAGACTTATCAATCCTTAGCTCCATTAGCTTGCCCAACACTACCTCTTCCGTAATAATGATTGTTTCCAGGTCCTCACCTACGTTCGTCTCTTTGTCAATTACTGGCATGTTATTAATGTCCTCCACTGTGAAGACCGATACAAAATACCTGTTCAATGCCTCGGCCATTTCATCATATCCCATAACTAAATTCCCCTTCTCATCCTCTAAAGGACCAACGTTTACTTTAGCCACTCTTTTTCGTTTCATATATTTATAGAAACTTTTGCTATCTGTCTTTATATTCTGTGCTAGTTTTTTCTCATGTTCTATCTTACTTTTCTTTATAGCCCTTTTTGTGGCTCTCTGTTGACCTTTAAAGTTTTCCCAATCTTCTAGTTTCATGCTGTTTTTGGTCACTTTGTATGCCTTCTCTTTCAATTTGATAGCCTCCCTTATTTCCTTAGACACCCATGGCAGATTACCCCTTTTCTTCCAGTCCTTCCTTTTCACTGGAATATACTTCTGCTGAACACTTTGAAAAATTGCTTTGAAAGTCCTCCACTGCTCGTCAACTGTCCCACCATAAAATCTTTGTTTCCAGTCTAGTCTAGCCAAGTCCTCCTTCATTCTATCCTTGTTCAAGCGCAGGACCCTGGTATTGAATTTTATCTTCACACTCTCCATCTGTATTCTAAATTCAACCATACTGTGATCACTCCTTCCAAGAGGATCCCTAACTATGAGGTTATTAATTATTCCTGTCTCATTACACAGGACTAGATCTAGGATAGCTTGCTCCCTCGTCGGTTCCATTACATACTGTTCAAGAAAACTATCACGGATACACTCAACGAACTCCTCCTCAAGACTACCCTGACTGAGCTGGTTCGACCAATCTATATGTAGATTAAAATCCCCCATGATAATTGCCGTACCATTTTTACAGGCATTAGTTATTTCTTTGTTTATTGCCCGCCCCAACGTGATGTTATTATTTGGTGGCCTATAGATTACGCCTCTCAATGACTTTTTCTTCTTAGAGTTTCTAATTTCCACCCAAATGGATTCAACCTCATTCTTCATAGAACCTATATCATCTCTCAGCACCGCCCTGATGTCGTCCTTGAATATCAGAGCTACACCACCTCCCTTACCTTCCTGTCTGTCCTTCCGAATAGTCTGGTACCCCTGGATATTTAACTCCTTCTAGGCAGAAGCAGATGACATCAGTGACATTTTGCTGTTCACCAATCATAGATGCATCAGGGAGGTCACGGAGGCACTGGAAGTGAGGAAGGGGGACTTCTTCCTCTTCCCCTGAGGATTGAACAGCAGGATGAAAGGGCACATGGATTTGCCAGGATAGTGGGCTTCCTGATGGTGCAGGGCTCTATTGATTGAATGCACATGGCTCTGCGATCACCCCACGTCAATGAGGAGCAATACCACAACTCGGGAACTACTCACTCTTAATGAATGCCTGCTATTCTGGCAACACCCATAATGCTTTTACCGCATGCCGGTCCGCAATACCTACTGTGTTCAGGCCTCCAAGATGCACTAGAGGATGGCTTTTGGTGACATGTGCTTGCTGACCCCTTTCTGCCATCTCACCACACAAGGTCAAAGGGCCTTCAATGAGAGTCAAGGAGCAACCCACAAAACTATGGAGCAAGCCATGAGCCTGCAAGCAATGGTTTCACTGTCTAGATCACTCGGGGATCTCAACAGTACACACCCGAGAGGGTGTCCATGTTTTTGGTGGTTTCCTGCGTCTTCCCACACCATGCAAATCTGATAGCCCATCATTATCTCCTGGGATCTGGTGGCCACCGGAGAAACGAGAACTACATACACCACATGCTCCTGGACACAGCTAAAGGGACAGTATTGCAAGGATTTAGTTGAAAGGAACTTCCCAACCCAACAAGAACTCACTGTTCCCTAACCGTACATCCGGATTAGACTCCCCATCACGGAGTCCCCTTGACCAATCAACCAGTAAAGACAAACAGCAAATACCTTCACTTACAACCTTAAACAGCACCACATCAGTAAATCAAAAAAAGGCACTTAAGATCCTCATGCATCCCCTTAGTGCCTGGCCTAGTGCTCCTACACAGTGTTACCCCAGTGACTGCAGCACAACTGGAGAAGGGTTGCTGACTTTCACTGGGGGAGACTGTAGATGGCCTTGCAGGATCTCATCAAGCAGCTCTGGACCTGTGGGCCCAGCTTCTGACTGCACCACCCTGGAGATAGCAGTCTGGAATGATTGACTGAGAGGAAGTAGCAAGGGCACTGGTGGTGTGAGCACAAATGCTGTCATCTTGAGAGAGGACAGAAGGTTCGTGCTCCAAGGTGCCACTGCTACTTGCAAGGGGTGGCGCCTTAGTATTACTAGTAATCTGATGGAGCATAGATTGCTGGACTGCTGCGAGAGGCTGCAAGCCCTGTTGAGCACTGAGATCCCCTCTGTGATGGCAGCAGTCTGAGCCTGCATGCCAGCAACCATGGATCTCATGACCTCCATCTGACCTTTCACTGCACCACTGAAACATTGGGAGGTCTACGCCTATGCTGCAGTGGAAGCTGAGACAGCGGTCAGCAGACACACCATGATGGATCAGTTGGGCACCGCTGCCATGGAGTTGCCCACTACTTCCATGGTGGAAAGGATGGTCTCGTAGATCTACATGATCCCTGTAGCCAAGTTGAAACGGACCCCTCCATGCTTCTTGCCATTGACTGGAGTCTATATGTCAGGCCTCCCAATGCACCAAGCATCTCATGCATCGTCATCATCAGCGTTTTCCTGTAATCTGCACCAATGAGGTCCTCACCTGAGTACCCTGCAGTAAAACCCATCAGCGATCTCGTCCTCTGGGGAGTTTGCACACAAGCTGTCCTATCCCTCTGGCTTGGCTGCAACCGATGATTCACTGTGTGTCTATACTATCCTCTAAGGTATGGACAGCACCAGTATCTGAGCTGGTGGTTCACATGTAAGGTCAAGTAACGGTGCCTCCTCTTCACTGCCATCTCAGATACTGGCAATGCACAAACCTCAGAGGCTGGTACAGAGCTGTGATCAACACACAGTGAATCATTGGACATGTGTGACCTGTAGCCAGGCCAGGGGGAAAGGACAGCTTGTGTGCAAAACCCTAGAGAGCAAGTTTGCAGACGAGTTCTGCTGCAGATGGAGACCTCGTTGGCGCAGACTACAGGAAAACACTGATACCAATGCACAGTGAGATGCTTGGTGCTTTGGCTTGCTCTTCCTCCTGGCTCTTTGGAGGTTGAGCAGGCATCTGTTCTTGACTATCTGAAAGCATAAAAGTGTAAGGGGAGGATAGGAGAGAGGGGAGGGGTTGTGGTGAGGAAAGTACCACAGTCACATCTGCAGTTTCTGTTGCATGATACCTTTCAGGGCAAGGACGCTGCATAAGGCAGCAACTTACCATCATTCTCCATGGTCTTGGCAGCACCAGGTGCCATTTGCTCTCTGGCATTGGTCCCAGATTCATTGGACATTGAGGGAATGCAAGCATGCTGGTCCTCCGTCAGTCCTCTAGCTTTCCTGCCTGTTGTGTGCCACCTTCTCCTGGAAGAGAGAGGGCAGAATGTTGTTGGTTTTGCATCAGTGTACTTGGGTGATGTGCCTGCCACAGCTGAATAGCTGTAGGTTTGCAGAGGTCTGTAGAGGCTGGCACGATTGGAGGGTGTGTGTGGGTGAGATGGAGTACAAGAATATTAGGGGTGAGTCCTGAGTATTGGGGTGTGCTGCTGGGTGAGTCCTGAGTGTCAGGATGTGCTTCTGGGTGAGTGATGGGGGTGTGGTGCATTGAGCAGTGTGAGAGGTGGCTGGTGTGGTGCGTCTTAAGATGAGTGAAGTAATTAAACTTCTTTCTGCACTGCTGTCCTGTTCTGGGGGAGACACTCTTAGCATTAACCATCATTGCCGCCTGCTCCCAATCCCTAATGAGAGTTTGTCTGGAAGACTTCCTGCCCTCCAGCAGAAACGTGATCTCTTTCCTGACCTCCCACCTATCTGTCCAGTGGCTCCAGGGTGGCCATGCTGAAGCGGGGAACCCTTTCACTGGTGTGGTGTGACCTCTCCCATGATCCTGACTGTTCCAAAGTGATTATCCAGCAGCCTTTAGTCCATTCATGCAGCTTCCCTTTTATAGGAACTGCACCTTTAAAAAGTGAATGCTGCGTGGAGCACGTGGTTTGCTCACACATTACTCGGCCCCTTGTGCTGCGCAGAAGCCACCGGCATCACTGCATAAAGGAGTGAAATCTGCTCGGGGCCAGGCTACAATCATGGAAATGAGTTGGGTGCCCCAATTTTATGTGCTGCCCACCTCGTTTAAAACTGGCATGGGCAGGCCAGGAATCACCACCCCCACGCCCAAAAACCAGGGTACACTAGTTTGTAGCCATGAGTGTCTGATTTATTTCAGGATATGCCCCCACTGAGAACTAGATTGAGACTGCTAAAACTCCCTGACCCAGGTTGCTGGCAGAGAGATGACATTCTTCCTATCAATCTCAGTTTAATTCTAATCCAAGCCCCAAAGATGAATGGACATTGTGCTAATCCAAAACTCAGTCTTTTATTTTTCGACCAATTAATATGGAAGTTGGAATTTTTTTTCCCCTCTCTACTGATTACCTCACAAGCTTCCAAAAGACATGCCTGAGGGAATGGATCATATTTCTCTTTCTGTTGGAGTAACTGCCAGCTCCCCCCTTGTCTAGTACATTTCATTTTTGGAGAGACCTAATAGTGTAGCTAGGCAGTGAACAAACACTCTCATCTGATTACCATCCTGCATTAATGAGCTGCACTGCATCCTGATATATATACCCACCTTGGGGAATAACAGCTATCTGTCAAACTACCGGAGCATATATTCCGTTGATGAGATATTCAGTGAGTCAGCTTTTCACTTTCTTGAAGATGAAGGATAGTTTGATTGCTGTGAGGGAAGCAAGCCAAATCCTAACTTTGATCCCTTAGCAGAAATTTTCCTGGGTCTGTAGCCAGGCATACCAGATCGCCCAAGCATAGTGAAAAGTGGAAAACAGATGGGTCTGCACCTGTAAAAGAATTTGTACAAATTTCCTCTGCTTATATTCAAGGAGGGAATTCGGACAAGTTCCTTTACAGCGTGCACTGTGATCTGCCTGATTTTCCGATACTCGCCGCACCCAGGTGTTTCTGGACATCAACCCAAGAAAATCTCTCCTGTTGTCTTTAGATCATCAACACAAACCATGTTGAAATTGTTATTAAAATCATGTTGCCGCACTTGTCGTTTTTGATCGCCCTGATAGAATTTTAAATCTGCAGTGATTGTGATTTTGCTACTTCAAAATGTATCACTTTCTTAAAGGAGGTAACAGGAAATTCTGTCCTTGGAATTACTTTCAATGCCCATCTATTTTAATTTTGAAAGAAATACTTCTCTCTGAATCTGCCTAATTCTTTTCAAATCGGAAGGTTAGATGGGCTGCTGTGAGAGTCTATGAATTGCAGTATTTCCTTTTTATCTCTAATTGTCGTAGCAAATCCCAATGTATCAGTTTCAATATTCTATACTGAACTACTGTCACTTTTCCCCTCGTAGATAAACTTGGTCCAACAGTCTTTGCTCCTGTTAAATTAGATTTTGTGGGTAACATTAAGGTAAGTGGTTCATTATTCTATTCCTCTAGATTTTACTAATTTACTATTAGTCTTGTAATAAAATTGGATATTTAGGTTTTATGTGATTTTTAAAATCATTTAAGTTTGATCATGGCTGCAAAAAGGTATTCTAATTTCAGAAAATAAATCAGAAATACATCACTGATTCCATAAGGTTCACTACCCTTCAGAAGATAGTGCTGTATGAATTGGAAACCGATGAAGCTACAGTCAGAAACTCTGCTACTGAGGCACTCCTTTGGTTGAAGAGGTATGTATGTGTAGTTTTATTTCCTTTCTAAAGGTTTCCTAATCAGTCCTCTCCTGAAGACATTAGCTTATATTGGGAGCGTGGTTCTACACTTTGGTGCTAGCATGTTTCCTGGAGCTTATCCAAGCAACCATTCGTCATGCATCCCCCACAGATGGGAGTACCAGTCTAATTGACTATGAGGGACATCACAAGTGAGCCCAGACATTGGAAATCCACAGGCACCCATTTTATAACAAAGGCCACTGAACAACAATAAAGAGTAGTAACCTTGGCTGTTATCTCACTCTTTTCTTCTCCACACCACTGGAGGAAGCTGCAGCTACTCATTAATATCTGAGCTACAATCAGTTAACTCCACCTAGAACAAAGTTTGAAACAGAACTTTCTGAAATGTGTGGCCGAGTAATACATCAAGTTGCCTACTGAACCGCTAAGGCCTGCTAATGGAAGTATGGTCTATCATCTTGCCTGATAGATTTATCTCCTACAGTGGGGTGTGCATATATAAATCAGTAACTGGACTCCATTAATTATTTTCCTTCAGGTTTCTGATTGTAATAAATCACCATCCAGAGCTGGTCGTTCCAATACCACAGGCCCTGGAAAGCTGGGGGTGGTTGGAGGGGCGGGGGGCCTAAGCCGATGCCTACATCTACGTCTTCTATTGAGGTCTCTGCGTGGTGTCAGGTTACAAATCTCCCATAGCTAACTGCAATGTGAGATTAAAAGGGGTCATGATGTAACTGTTCTAAAGCTGATAAGGATGTTGACTAAGTTTCTAATAGATGAAGTTCCTTTACCTCTTGACTTTTTTCTGCTCAATTTTCTTTCTTTTAAAGACACTAGCTCCTGCTTGGATTCTATAAAAGTGGGCTGCCCTCTGATATTTCACCCAAGTGGGGCTTGGTCCATGAGTAGTTGACCATAAGTGGCATCAGATCTGCGCTAGTTTCTGCCCCACCCCATGTCTGATCAGATTTCCTGGCAATGGTTGAACAATGATTGGGAGTGGGATCCTGGCATCCCCCTTTGAAATCAGCAAACACTTGGATTGGGGATTGAAGTTTGTTACGACTTAGCCTTTCTCTGCAGCTCAGTGCCACATTCAACCCATCACATTTAAGTGGTTCAGTGGTTAAATATGATGGGTTGAATGTGGCACTCAGCTGCATTTGCCAGTTAACTATTAAGGAACAGGTTTTTTTCCTTCTTCCTTAAAACATTGGACAAGGAAATGAAAGTGCCTTTAAAATTTGCAAAGAAACCTGGATAGTTTATTTATCATGTGGTTATAATGAATTTGACCAGATATTGGAGGCAAAGGAGCACCATAAATGTCACTGCTTTGTTAAAATCTTACTACCTCTGATCCCATTGAACAATTTCTAATTGAGTATAAAGCTTACATTAGATATTCTTACTATGGGGTAGAAATTGGTTTTGGGTGGTAATGCAATATGCGTGGCATCGTATACAACTCGCCTGATCTTCAGTTGCATTGACCTCACTGGAACTGAATATCAGGCATGGCATCGAACAGGCAGCCCATGCAATACCACCTGTTTGTTTTATCATGTGTATGATTTGGTTCTAATCAGGGGGTGCCCATCTGCAAACTTTAATTGTTCTATCGATCTTCCATATTTGAATTCCTTAAATTTTGTGAAGGTATGCATAAAGACTTTCCAGTTCTGAAGTACAGATAGATTAACAACAACAAAAAAATCAGATTGAGTTCAATATCTATCCAGTTCTACATCTTGTCCTCTAGTGTGTATTGCAAGACTCGATCTTGCCACATCCCTTGTCCCTTGTGTTGCAGTAATGTGGAAACGTACACCAGCTTTTATCTTTGCTGATGGTATTAACTTCTGCTGGTGTACAGGGTTCAGTGCCACAGGTAGGGTTATCTTCAGTACCTTGTCCAAGTTGCCATTTTCCATACATATAAGTGTGGGCACTGAGTTGACTTCCCTTCCACCGTGAATAAGATAGTTAACAAAGATTGGACCTTGAAGCTAGACCTTCTGCTCTGTATGTCTGTTGCACACTGTTGTTGCTAACAGACCCATTGGGAGTGGTGATGTTCAAATGATATTGTGACTCCATGTTGATTGAAGTTTTCTTTTGTGGTTTGACAACATTGTTATGATCACAAACCAAAAGAATCTAATCTTCCGACTGATCGCAATTTAGGAAAAAAAACGTACAAGATTTCACCATTATAAATTTTACTTTAACACTCAAACCAAAACTAACATAAATTAAACAGAAACTAATAGTTAAATCATGATTGATATAATTATATATATATATATATATATATATATATATAGCTTAAAGATTACACGTTAATTATCAGATGCAGTGAAGATAGATCTCTCAACTTTACTGGAGAGTCCACTTAGCAATAATACCAGTTACGGCCACAAAGTCCTTCAGATCTCTGAACTTTTCAGATAGATCTCCAGATCCCATCTTCCAAGATGCAGACACAGATGTGGTGCCTTCTCGATAGCAAGCATTGAACTCTTCCCTTCAATGTTTCGGTCTTGTTGCCTCTCAAATGACCTCGGCCCTGCTCACAGCCGTCTTGATGGTGTGGTTCCACTATTAACTCTTTCAAGCATCGTAATAGCTGTAGCAACTCGTATTTGCCAACTCCCAGAAAACAGGTTCCAATCACTTGTCTTTTTTTAAAACAACAGCATGCTGCTTGCTTCAACACTGCAGTTTGTAATCTTGCAAGCTGAAATCTGAGCTCCAGTCGCATGTTTCTGGTCACAGCTCTGATCATATGACTGTTTGTTTTACCTGGTTCCATTCAGTTCTGATTTCCCCAGAACTCTGAAGCTTTGATTTCATTTTCCAGTAAAGGACTGTCTCAGAAAAAAATACAAGCTTTGAATCCAAGGTAGCAGCTAGCAGTATGTTTAGTCGGTCAGCTGTTGAGATTGCAATATGCACACGTGAATTCCAACACAACATCTAAGCCATTATGTATGTTGCTTTCTTTTAACTCACTACAAAAAACTGATGTATAAGAATTTGTTTTCTGCAACTGAAGTATACCTAATCAGCAAGAATTTCTTAACTGAAGGAAGCACAAAGAAATCACCTGTATTATCCTTCCAAAAATAGGAGAGCTATAATTACTGAGCACCAGGTCTATAAAATTTGCCCTGCATAGTGTGTATAACATTCTCTACTACAATTAGTGCATGACGCTAAAATAGTGTTGCCATAGCAACACCTGTGGCTCGTTGGCGATTTCTCTTGGGCCAGACTGATTTTTGACTCTCAACTGCTATTATTTTGATAGTTAATATACAGTATATCCATTACAGAATATTTGGGTTCAACGAGTGGGTCAGAGTACACTTTGATGATGTCAAATGCATTTAAAAAGGTGTCAAAAATGTCTAACTTTTCTTGTGTGAGGGGCATAGGAACATTGGAACAGGAATAGGCCATTCAGCTCCTCAAGCCTGTTGCGCCATTCAAGTAGATCATGGCTGATCTTGACCCCCATCTACCTAACTTGGTTCCATAACCTTTAATATCCTAGCCTAACAAACATCGATCAGTCTCAGTTTTGAAATTTCAATTGACTCAGCCTGAACACCTTTTTGGGAAGAGAGTTTCAGATTTCCACGACATCATGTATGTAGAAGTGCTTCGTGATTGCCCCGAATGTTCTAGCTCTACTTTTAAGGTTATGCCTTCTTATTCTGGCCTCTCCCACTAATCATCTTAAACACCTCAATTAGATCACTCTTTAATATTCTACACTCAAAGGAATACAAGCCTAATCTGCACAATCTGTCCTGAAAATTTAACCCTTTAAACCCTGGTATCATTCTGGTGAAGCTGTGCTGGCCAGATCCCAATTTTACACTATTAGAGCTTACATCTCTGCAAAATTTTCACTTTTGTTTACTTCTGTTTGCTCCCTACAATATAACTGCAATTCAGGGCGGCACAGTGGCGCAGTGGTTAGCACCGCAGCCTCACAGCTCCAGCGACCCGGGTTCAATTCTGGGTACTGCCTGTGTGGAGTTTGCAAGTTCTCCCTGTGTCTGCGTGGGTTTCCTCCGGGTACTCCGGTTTCCTCCCACAGCCAAAAGACTTGCAGGTTGATAGGTAAATTGGCCATTATAAATTGCCCCTAGTATAGGTAGGTGGTAGGGGAATATAGGGACAGGTGAGGATGTGGTCGGAATATGGGATTAGTGTAGGATTAGTATAAATGGGTGGTTAATGGTTGGCACAGACTCGGTGGGCCGAAGGGCCTGTTTCAGTGCTGTATCTCTAAATCTAAATCTAAATCAAATCAAAACTGATGCAACATTGGGTACAGCTGCAGCTGATGCCATGAATTCTGCAAAGGAGGACCAAGAAAAAGATTAAATTGGCAAGAAACATAAAAATGGACTGTAAAAGCTTCTCTCGGTATGTAAAAAAAAAGATTAGCAAAGTGGGTCCATAACAAGTGGGGTCAGGAGAATTTATAATGGGGAATAAGGAAATGGCAGAGAAATTAAATAAATACTTTGTGTCTGTCTTCACGGAGGAAAATACTAAAAAACCTCCCAGAAATAATGGAGAATCAAGGGACTAGTGTAAACAAGGAACTGCAAGATATTAATATTAGTAAAAAAAAAGTACCAGAGAAATTAATGGGGTTATAGTAGATAAATACCCTGGACCTGATGATTTACATCCCCGAGTGTTGAAAGAGGTAGCTGTAGAGATAGTAGATGCATTGGTAGTCATCTTTCAAAATTCTGTAGACTCTGGAATGGTTCCTGCAGATTGGAAGGTGGCAATTGTAACCCCACTATTTAAGAAAGGAGGGAGAGAGAAAACAGGGAACTACAGACTTGTTCGTCTAACATCAGTCGTAGGGAAAATGCGAGAATCTATAATAAAGGATGTGATAACAGGACACTTCAAAAATAATGGTAGGATTGAGCAGAGTCAACATGGATTTATGAAAGGGTAATGATGTTTAACAAACCTGTTGGAGTTTTTTGAGGATATAACTAGCAGAAAGATAAGGGAGTACTGGTGGGTGTGGGTATATTTAGATTTTCAGAAAACTTTTGACAAGGTCACACACAAGAGCTTAGTAAACAAAATTGGAGCACATAAGATTGGAGGGACTATACTGGCATGGATTGAGAACTGGTTAATGGACAGAAAACAGAGAGTAGGAATAAATGGGCCATTTTCAGATTGGTAGTCTGTGACTAGTGGGGTACCGCAAGGCTCAGTGCTTGGGCCCCAACTATTCAAAATCGATATCAATGAGTTGAATGTGGGGATTAAGTGTAATATTTCCAAGTTTGCAGATGACACAAAACTAGATGGAAGTGTGAGTTGTGAGGAGGATGCAAAGACAGTTCAAGGGGATTTGGAGAGACTAAGCAAGTGGCCAACAATTTGGCCGATGGAATACAATATGGAGAAATGTGAGGTTATCCACTTTGGTAGGAAAAACAGAAATACAGAGTGTTTCTTAAATGGCAAGAAACTGGGAAGTATTGAATTACAAAGGGACTTGGGTGTCCTTTGTGATGGAAACCACACCGGGAACGAATGACGGACAAGTTTGAAGCAATAGCTGGAGTTCATTTACTGTCTTATGAATTCAATGTAGAGTCTTTGATTGAAGTTAAATCTTGCCATTTCATTGGGGCCCAGTGCATGCTTTCAAGCTTGTTTCGATGTAGGAGTCTTCTCTCTTGAGGTTTAAGAGGCATCAGTGAATCTGGAACTTCATGAGTGAGAGGGAGCCAGGGAGAGAGACCTTCCTTCTCTTTTGTCTTCAAAGCAGTCTCTGTCTTGAAACTATTCTGTGAACACAATTCAAACCTCCAAGTTGGCCAGCAGATTGGTCATGTGATGGTTTTTTCAACAAACTCTCCTGCATTTCTTGTGGATTCTCCATCTTAGCAATCACCCTCAGTGGGGGGGTGGGTGGGGCTGGTGGATGGATTGCTGGCTTGTTCCACATTCAATATCTGGTGATCAAAATCCATTTGGGTTAATTGGATCAGGGAGCAGTTCCATTGTCTTTTCCTAGGCAGCAGTCTCTTAGAATGCAAATTTTTCCAGCCATTGCTCATCTTTTTAAATAAGTCATTTCTTCAGTCCAGCAACAGTTTAAATTTAATGTTTATATGATGAAATTAATATGCCTCATTCTTGACAGGTGGGGTCTTCATGACAATGTCTAAGAGCCAGCATTCCACCACCCACCCCCTCCCATCCCACCCCCACGCCCCCCCCCCTACTGAGAGAGTCTGGTAAGCTGTGAGGAATCCACAAACCTCACAGGTGAGGCTGTCTCAAGCAAAAAGCTAGTCACATGACTAACCTGCTGGCCAACCTGAAGTTAATTGAATTGTGCTCACAGAACAGTTTTTGGAAGAGACTGCAATTGAACTTCAGGAAGAGAGCACTTCCTCTTTCTCTCTCATGCAAAGTTCCAAGGACCCACAGAAGTAACTTAAGCCTCAAGGCATAAGACCAGCGAAACAAGTTTGAAAGTGTGCACTGGGCCCCAACAAGAACTGCAAGACTTAACTTCAATCAAAGACTTTACATCCAACCCAAAACCAGTAACTGAACTCTATCTATTACTTCAAACCTTTCCCCTTTAATTCTTTCTCCTCCTCTGTACCTATTAGCGTGTGTGTTTATCGTGTATGCATGCTCGAGTGGTCGTGTCATATATTCTTAGTAGTTTTACTGAATTAAAGTTTTAAGGTTAATAAACTTATACTTTTCTTGTTTAAATCTGAGAAAACCTGTCTGGTTGATTTTTTTGCAATTACAATTAGAGAACAGGGAGCAAAGACTCACTGAGAGGAAGGTATAAACACTGTTTTAAAAGTTAAACGCTGTTACGGCCAAACCAGGAAAAGGCTGAGAGGGGAGCCCTAGACCCCTTCCTCACCTGGTCGTAACACCCTGTTCGTGAGTCACTGAAAGCTAACATGCAGGTTCAGCAAGCAATTAAGAAGGCAAATGGTATGTTCACCTTCATTACAAGAGGATTTGAGTATAGGAGTAAAGATGTCTTACTGCAATTGTATAGAGCCTTGGTGAGACCATATCTGGAGTATTGTGTGCTGTTTTGATCTCCTTACCTCAGGAAAGATATACTTGCCATAGAGGGAGTGCAATGAAAGTTTACCAAACTAATTTCTGGGATGGAGGGATTGTCCTATGAGGAAAGATTAAATACATTGGGCCTTTATTCTCTGGAATTTAGAAGAATGCGAGGTGATCTCATTCAAACATACAAAATTCTTAACAGAGATCAACGGGGTTGATGCAGGAAGGATGTTTCCCCTGGGCTGGGGTGTCGAGAACCAGGGGACACAGTCTCAGATTAAGGGGCAGACTATTTAGGACTGAGATGAGGAGGAATTTCTTCACTCAGAGGATGGTGAATCTTTGGAATTCTCTACTCCAGAGTACTGTGGCGGCTCAGTCGTTGAGAATGGTTTAAGACTGAGATCGATAGATTTCTACATATTAAAAACATCAAGGGATACGGGGATAGTGCAGGAAAATGGTGTTGAAATGGAAGATCAGCCATGATCTCTTTGAATGGTGGAGCGGACTCGAAGGGCTGAATGGCCTACTCCTGCTCCTATTTCTTAAGTTCTTATATTCTTATGACCAGTTCAAATTCACTACACTCCCGCAGTAGCTCCTTTTCCTATGTTATACATGAGGACCTGGGGTTTGTTTTTCACAAAAAATGTAATCATGGAATGCGATCCCAGGTACGAAAAGAATTTTGCAATCTGATGGATTGAACAAAATCACAAAATGGTTTGGCACAGAAGGAGGCCATTCGGCCTATCGTGCCTGTGCTGGCTGTTTGAAAGAGCCATCTGCTTAGTCCCACTGCCCTATTCTTTCTCAATAGCCTTCAAATTTCCCTTTAAGTATTTATCCAATTCACTTTTGAAAGTTATTATTGCATCTGCTTCCATCACCCTGTCGATCACAACTCATTCCATTTTTTAAAAAATCCTCATGTCGCTTCTGATTCTTTTGCCAATCACCTTAAGAAATTTAACTTACTAAATACCTTAAAGCAATGGCCTTGTTCATAAACCTTGTTTAGAGTTATTTTGCACTTGTACATTGATGTTGTGGACCTTTGGGGGACTGTGCCACCTTTTTTTGAAGCAGTTTGTTAGCATTTCCATTTTTGTAGGTTGCTGTGTGTGTGTGTGTGTGTTATATATCCCACCTAGTGGCAACGTTTAGTATTGCCTTTATCAACAGAATCCAAAGCAATCTTTTTCAAATATCTAAGCAAATCTGCATTGTTGCTGTGAATGTTTCTATGAAATATATCAAGAACTAATTAGTAATCAATGTGAAAATCACCATTTTTCTCTCTTTAATGCTTATGTGACAGAGGATTGAAATTTCTGAAAGGATTTCTGGAAGAAGTGAACAATGGAGAAAAGGACATCCAAAAAGCACTAAGTAAGTCTGAGCTAAACATCTGTTTTATGGGATTGTCTTTTCTGTTGCTCTGTACATAGTAAATTGAGTGCGAAGGAGAGAGGAAAAGGACAATAAACAAGAAGGAACTTCAATTTATATAGCGCCTTTCATATTCCTGGAACATCCCAAAATATTTTACAGACAATGAACTACATTTTGAAGTCTGCTCAGTAGCTGTAATGTAAGCAGACATGACAACCAGTCTTCTGTGGCAAGGTCCTGCAAGTAGCAATCAGATATATGGAATTCATTTGATGCTGCTGTATTGGGATAAATGTTGGCCAAGACAACAGGTTGAAACCCCTGCTTTTCAATAGTTCCATTGGATCGTTTATGTTCACCTGAATAGGCAGATGATGTCTCAGTTTAATGGTTTATCCAAAGGTTGGATAAAGTAAACGAACATTCCATAGGTTGTGTTGTTGTATGGTGTGTTAACAGTTTGGGGAGTTCTGTATTTGATATTTTGATAGATAAATCTGCTTTTGATTTGCTATATCTTTAAAGGTGTCCTTTTGTTTTTGTGATAAAGGAGATGTAACTCACTGAATCAGTTCACATATTCAAAGTGAGTCAGCTAGCCGTCTTTATTGCTAATATTGTCTGAATATGGGGAGATGGTGGCATAGTGGTAATGTCACTGGACTAGGAATCTAGAGATGCAGGCTAATACTCTGGAGATATGGCTTAAAATCCCATTACGGCAACTGGGGAATTTAAATTCAATTAATAAATTCAATTAATTAATAAAAATCTGGTATTGAAAGCTGGTCTCAGTAATGGTGACCATGAAACTACCTTCAATTGTCGTAAAAACCCATCTGATTCACGAATGTTCTTCACAAAAGGAAATCTACCGTCCTTAACTTGTCTGGCCTACCTGTGACTCCAGACCTACAACAATGTGGTTGACTCTTAACGGCCCTCTGAAAGGGCCTTGCAAGCTATTCATTTGGGCGAAACCACTACACAAAATTTGAAAAGGAGTAAAACCGGACGGAACACGTGGCATCAACCTAGGCACCAGAAGTGACAACGGCAAACCATCCCTGTCGACCCTGCAAAATCCTCCTTATGAATATCTGGGGGCTTTTGCCAAAATTAGGAGAACTGATTCACAGACTAGCCAAGCAACAGCCTGACATAGTCATACTCATGGAAACATACCTTACATCTCAATGTCCCAGACACCACCATCACCATTTCTGGGTATGTCCTGTCCCACCCTCAGGACAGACTCACCAGAGGTGGTGGCACAGTGGTATATAGTCGGGAGGGAGTTGCCCTGGGAGTCCTCAACATTGATTCAGGACCCCATGACGTCTCATGGCATCAGGTCAAATATGGGCAAGGAAACCTCCTGCTGATTACAACCTACCGCCCTCCCTCAGCTGATGAATCAGTACTCCTCCATGTTGAACATCACTTGGAAGAAGCACTGAGAGTGGCAAGGGCACAGAATATCCTCTGAGTGGGGGACTTCAATGTTCATCCCCAAAAGTAGCTCAGTAGCACCACTACTGACAGAGCTGGCCAAGTCCTGAAGGATATATCTACCAGACTGGGCCTGTGGCAGGTGATGAGGGAACTAATAAGAGGAAAAAACCTACTAGACCTCGTCCTCACCAATCTACCTGTTGCAGATGCATCTATCCATGACAGTATTGGTAGGAGTGACCACCACGTAACTCTTGTGAAAACGAAGTCTCGTTGTCACGTTGAGGATACCCTCCATCGTGTTGTGTGGCACTACCACCGAGCTAAATGGAATAGATTCAGAACCGATCTGGCAGCTCAAATCTGGGCATTCATGAGGCACTGTAACCTCATGACCTGGCATATCCCTCACTCTACCATTACCATCAAGCCTGGTTTAATGAAGAGTGCAGGATAGCATGCCAGGAACAGCACCAGGCATACCTTAAAAAACCTGGTGAAGCTACAACACAGATCTACTTGCCAAAGTAGCATGCAATAGACAGAGCTAAGTGATCCCACAACCAACGGATCAGATCAAAGTTCTGCAGTCCTGTCACGTCTGGTCACATGATGGTGGACAATTAAACAACAATAGTGGAGGAGACTGCACATATGTACCATCCTCAACGATGGACAAGCCCAGCACATCAGTGCAAAAGACAAGGCAGAAACATTTACAACCATCTTCAGCTGGAAGTGCTGAGTGGATGATCTATCTCGGCGGCCTCCTGAGGTCCCCAGCATCACAGATGCCACACTTCAGCCAATTCGATTCACTCCATGTGATATCAAGAAACAGCTGAAGGCACTGGATACAGCAAAGGCTATGGGCCCTGACAACATCCCGACAGTAGTACTGAAGACTTGTGCTGAAGAACTAGCCATGCCCCTAGCCAAGATGTTCCAGTATAGCTACAACACTGGCATATACCCAACAATGTGGAAAATTGCCTAGGTATGTCCTGTCCACAAAAAGTAGGGCAAATCCAATCTGGCCAATTACCGCCCCATCATTCTACACCCGATCATCAGTAAAGTGATGGAAGGTGTTGTCGACAGTGCTATCAAGTGGCACTTACTCAGAAGTAACCTGTTCACTGACGCTCATTTTGAATTCCGCCAAGACCACAGCTTCTGACCTCATTACAGCCTTGGTCCAAACATGGACAAAAGAGCTGAACTCAAGAGGTGAGGTAAGAGTGACTGCCCTTGACATCAAGGCAGCATTTAGCGTCCACAACCTAACATTCACTCCCTCCACCACCGACACACAGTGGCAGCTGCGTGTACCATATACAAGATGCACTGCAGCAACTCACCGCACCTCCTTCAACAGCACCTTCCAAACCCGCGACCTCGTCCACCTAGAAGGACAAAGGCAGCAGACAAGTGGGCACGTCACCATCCCCCAACAAGCCACTCACCATCCTGACCTGGAAATAATATATTCTCATTCCTTCACTGTCGGTGGATCAAAATGTTGGAACTCCCTCCCTAACAGCATTGTGGGTGTATCAGCATCAGATGGATTCAGCAGTTCAAGAAGGCAGCACACTACCACCTTCTCCAGGGCAATTAGGGATGGGCAACAAATGCATGCCTTGCTAGCGACGTCCACATCTCATGAAACAAATAAAAAAAATTCAGAAATTAATTAATTTGGACAAGAAATGCTGGAAATACTCAGCAGATCTGGCAGCATCACTGAGGTCAGGTCAGGAGCTCTGATGAAAGGTCACTGACCTGAAACGTTAACTCTGCTTCTCTCTCCACAGCTGCTGCCAGACCTGCTGAGTATTTCCAGCATTTAGTTTAGTTTAGTTTAGTTTAGAGATACAGCACTGAAACAGGCCCTTCGGCCCACCAAGTCTGTGCCGACCATCAACCACCCATTTATACTAATCCTACACTAATCCCATATTCCTACCACATCCTCACCTGTCCCTATATTCACCTACCACCTACCTACACTAGGGGCAATTTATAATGGCCAATTTACCTATCAACCTGCAAGTCTTTTGGCTGCGGGAGGAAACCGGAGCACCCGGAGGAAACCCACGCAGACACAGGGAGAACTTGCAAACTCCACACAGGCAGTACCCAGAATTGAACCCGGGTCGCTGGAGCTGTGAGGCTGCGGTGCTAACCACTGCGCCACTGTGCTGCCCTAATTCTTGTTTTTATTTCAGATTTCCAGCATCCGTAGTATTTTGTTTTTATATTAATCTGGACAATGTCCTTTTCATTTCTCTACTGTTTATTTTCTAGTCAAGTGACCTTATCCTTAACTGTTCTTTCTTTATTACACTGAACCTCATTACACCATGGTGATTGTTTCCTAAATGTTGGCCTACAGTAAGGCTGTCAACTTGTTCCGATTTATCGGGCAGAGCCAGGTCAAGCAGTGTTTTCTTCCCTTTTGGAGCACCAACAGATTGGGGGCAATTTTAAGACCCCCACAATGAATGGTATAGGGTCCAATTAAAAATGTTAAATTGTGAAATGCATCCCCAACCTGCTGCGTATGCACCTGTCGGCATTTTATGGCGGTGGGTTGCTTGACATATCTGTGATCCACTCTCAAGAGGCGGGATACCTTATTGTAATATTTAAATGAAGCTCCCAATGTAGTTTTTTATACCACTGCTGATGATCCAGAAAGAGCAGGAGTGACCACCTGACCCATCAAACAAATCTACTGCTGCAATCAGCTGACCAAACCCCACCAACACTCAATCTTTTCTGTTTGAAAGAGACTGTCCCCAAAGATCTCCGACTGCAGTCTTGTGGCTCTGCCTTTCTTGCCTGCTGGCCTGTCAATCTGGCTGGCTGCTAGGTGGAAAATAGTGTAAAAAAAATGCGAATGAGATCCTGCTGTTTAAATCGGCAGGATCTCAGTTCCTGCGATTTCCAGGTTCTCCCCAGCAAACATGCTGCCCCACACCCATGGGGCGGCAGAGTGGCGCAGTGGTTAGCACCGCAGCCTCACAGCTCCTCTGACCCGCGTTCGGTTCTGGGTACTGTCTGTGCGGAGTTTGCAAGTTCTCCCTGTGATCGCATGGGTTTCCGCTGCGCGCTCCGGTTTCTTCCCACAGCCAAAAACTTGCAGGTTGATAGGTAAATTGGCCATTGTAAATTGTCCCCAGTTTAGGTAGGTGGTAAGAGAATGGTGGGGATGTGGTAGGGAATATAGGATTAATGTAGGATTAGTATAAATGGGTGGTTGTTGGTCGGCACAGGCTCGGTGGGCCGAAGGGCCTGTTTAGGTGCTGTATCTCTCTATAACACCCTCCCTATTAAGGAACAGACCTGAACACACTGAACATACAAAAAAATCATTGCAATCGTTTTCCCCACCACAATTACTTTCCTATTTTTGAATTATTAAAATCTATAATTGAGAAAGAACAAACTCATATTTAGATATCGCCCTTTATGTCCTTAGGAAGTTAAAAAGTTCTTTGCAGCCAAATAATTAACTTTAAAGCGTACTCACTGTTATTTTGTAGACAAACACAATGTGCAATTGTAGGAATAAGCTATGTCCATAATGGCTGAGGAATAAATGTTATCTCGAATGCTGGGAAAACTCTGCTGCTCTTTGCATGGTGCTGTGGGATCTTTTATGTCTATCTGACCAGGCATAGGGCTGCCATTCAATGTCTAATCCAGAAAACAACACCTCTGGCGATGCAGGACTTCCTCCAGAATGATCTGTTGTTTAATATAATTCTATTTAATTGACAAAGAACATAAGTGGATAATTGAATAATGTGATTACATACGTTGAAGATAAGTGATCTGCCCTTTCAGTGTCTTTGACTTACTGACAAAAGAATGGTATTTGCTACATCATGTTTCTCGCTGAATGACTGTGCTATCTTGAAATTTCTCTAAACCAAATAGTAAGACAGAGCCAAGCTCCTCCAGAAAGACAGTTGGTGAAGGATAGTATTGGAGCCAATTTTTAATCAGTCTAATGTTTATTTACAGAGTGAAACATTACAAGCATACATTTCCTAATTCAACCATACCACAGTTTCAGTGTCTCTTTGTATGTGCTCAAGTGAAACCCCAATTAATGCCTTCCACCTGCATATAATTATACACAATTGGTGTTCAATTAACAAGGAACTCCTGCAGCAATGTCCTGGTGCTGAATTGATTGGCTTCCAACAACCACAACTATCTTCTTTTGTGTAGGTATGACTCCAACCAGTGGAAAATTTCTCCCCTGATTTCCATTGACCTCAATTTTGCTCGGGTTCCTTCATGCCGCACTCAGTCAAATGCTGCCTTGATGTCAAGGGCAGTCACTGTCACCTCACCTCTGGAATTCAGCTCTTTTGTCCATGTTTAAAGCAAGGCTGTAATGAGATCTGGAGCCGAGCGGCCCTGGCAGAACCCAAACTGAGCATCAATGAGCAGGTTATTGCTGTTTGAATGGCGCTTGATAACACTGTCGACAACACCTTCCATCACTTTGCTGATGATTGAGAGTAAACTGATGGGGTGATAGGTAACCAGATTGGATTTGCCCTGCTTTTGTGGACAGGACATACCTGGGCAATTTTCCACATTGTCAGGTAGATGTCAGTGTTATGGCTGTACTGGAACAGCTTGGCTAGGGGTGTGGCCAGTTCTGGAGCACAAGTCTTCAGTACTACAGCCGGGATGTTTTTAGGGCCCATAGCCTTTGCCTTTACTAAACTGAACAAATTTCAATAGCTTTTAATCTAATGTTGCCTTGAAACATCATCAAACTGCTATTCTGTTTCATGCTTGTTGGTTCATATCCAACACACTTTCCAGGTATTCGGAGAACGCAAAGCAAATGCTGAACTGTTTTGCAGGAAACTGGATTAGTAAATCCCCAATAGAAATCTCTCACATTCAGGTCAAGATAATATCAACATAATGTGATGGTTTGGGGATTATAATTCCAGCTGGTGCGATTAATTTCTATTCCAAGCACTCAATTGAACAGTATGTATATTATGCTGATAGAGCTTCGGTCTTCTAAGATGCAATTTTAACCCCCAACTATAAATAGCATTATTTTCCATATCATTTGGACAGACTGGTCAAATATATCAAGATTTCCCATTTATGCAGGAAAAGGTAGAACCCCTTGAGGGATGACAAAACTAGTCAAATGGATTTTAATATTTTTTTCCTCAAGAGATCCCATTCTTCTTTCATCCAGCTATGTTACTCTTTTGATGGTTTGCTGGTAACTGCATGACACCTTGCAGTCAAAATATATGTTGAACATCGGTTTGGGTGGAAAGTTTGAATGAGCTAGATAGCTGGGTCAGTTGCATTGTCTGCAATATGTTGGAAATACCTTTTGAAATGTGACAATCCTAAAGGAAACTTGGCAGCCTTTTCATAAAGATCTGATCACGTACCTTCCCTCTGTTATAAACTCAGGAATGGGGCTGTTCGCTGAGGATTTCTCCGTGCTCAACTCCATTAAACAAAGCGTCGGAAAATGAAGTAACCTATGCAGTCCTACAGTAGGATGTGGATGACATCCAGGCTTTGCTAGAAAGGTGCCTTATAGCATTTGAGGCATAAGTGCGGCACAGTGGTTAGCACCGCAGCCTCACAGCTCCAATGACCCAGGTTCAATTCTGGGTACTGCCTGTGTGGAGTTTGCAAGTTCTCCCTGTGTCTGCGTGGGTTTCCTCCGGGTGCTCCGGTTTCCTCCCACATGCCAAAGACTTGCAGGTTGATAGGTTAATTGGCCATTATAAATTGCCACTAGTTTAGGTAGGTGGTAGGGAATATAGGGACAGGTGGGGATTGTGGTAGGAATATGGGATTAGTGTAGGATTAGTATAGATGGGTGGTTGATGGTCGGCACAGACTCGGTGGGCCGAAGGGCCTGTTTCAGTGCTGTATCTCTAAACTAAACTAAACTAAAGTGTCAAGTAATCTGCTCCAACAAGAAATGCTCAAATCCCTTACCAGCATTGCCAAATACTCCTGGTATTTGCTTTGGCGGGGTGGGGCTGGGGGTTCACCATTGATCAGAAGCTTAACTGGAACAGACCTATCAATACCAGGACAACAAGTCTAAGGCAGAAGCTGAATACTTTGCGACTCACCTTCTGACTCTTCGACATACCTCCACCATCTAGTCAGGATGGAATGTTCACTACTGTTCTTGATGAATGCAGATCCAGCGACGCTTAAGTACTCAAGAAAAATATATTGGCTTTGGAAGAGGTGCATCGCAGGTTCACCAAGATGATACTGGGCTAAAAAGATTAAATTATGAGGACAAATTGCATAGACTAGGCTTGTATTCCCTTGAGTATCGAAGATTGAAGTATTATCTATTTAAGGCGTTAAAGGAAATTATAGGGTAGATAGAACAAAACTATTTTCTCTGATGAGGAAGTCCAGAATAAGGGGGCATAGAGCTAGGCCATTTAAGAGTGATGTGAGAAAGCATTTCTTACACAAGAGTAGTAGAATCTCAAAACTCTTTCCCCAAAATTGTGTTGAGAGTTGTTCAATTAAAAATTTCAAACTTGAGATTGATAGGTTTTTGTTCGGAAGTATTATATTAAATTTAGCTTAGCTAGTTGAACTAATAATAAAAGTTCAATCAGGGTAAGGATGATAGTAAGTAAATTAATAAGAGTGTTTGCACAGGAAAGGTCTAGAGGCATTAATTAAAATAAATAGTTTATACAAAGGCTGAGAGTTTCCTTAATCGTACATTCCAGGAAGTGGCCAACCCCAGGAAGTAAGAGTTCAGGGTAGAAGGCCGTCCGGAGGAACAGGAAGGGGCAGGAAGTGCAGGAGACTTTGGGGTGTGTGCCACTCTCAAACATTGGAGACTGCTGGGAGTGACGACACCTTGAAGGAGTGCATTTCAGACCATGGCACCATTGGGCAAGGGACTGCATAGGAGGGAACAGCAAAGAGTAAAAAATGCAGTCATTTTAGGAGATTCCATAGTTAGAGGGACAGACAGGCATTTCTGTATCCTTCATCCTGAGTCATGCATGGTTTGTTACTTCCTGGTGCCAGGGTAAAGGACTTCATGCAGAGGGTGCAAAATATTCTTCAGGGGAAAGGGAGTGAGCCAGAAGTTGTGGTACACATCACTACCTATGACATAGAGAGGGCAGGTATTGAGGACCTACTATCAGATTTTCAGGAGCTAGGGAGTAAGTTTAAAAAATAGTACCTCAAAGGTAGTAATCTCTGGATTACTACCAGAGCCATGCGCTAGTGAGAGTAGAAATAGGGAGGATTAATGCAAGAGAGAGGGCTTCAGATTCTTGGGGCATTGAGACCAGTTCTGGGGCAGGAGACACCTATCCAAAAGGGACGGGTTGCTCCTCAACAGGACTGGGACTAATGTCCTCGTGGGGAGGTCCACTAAAGTTGGGGGTGGGAGGTTGAAACTAAATTGGTAGGGGGATGGGCAGCAGCATATAGAAGTAGAAAAGAGTAACAAAGTGCACAAAACAAGAATGTTAGATAGTAGTAGAGAAAGAAGTTAGCACCACATTAGATAGGAGCATACTAAGAAAATCTACAAGGAATACAAAACCATTTTAGAATGCATGTATGTGAATGCACAAAGTCTGCTGAATAAGGTTAGTGAGCCACAAGCACAAATATCCATTGTGAAAATATGATGTATTGTTGAAACAAAAAGATATGCTGTTGAAGCTTTTCATCTTGCATTCATCAGGACAGACACAAGAATACCAAATTTCAAAGGGAGCAACAACTTATACTGCATGAGAAAAGGGTGCTGATTGGTTGGCCAGTCCACTCTGGTCGAGGTGTTGCCATGGACTATTGTCTCCCAGCCTTTTAATTAATTCAAAAATGGCGTAACACCTGGTCATGCTCCTTTGCCTGCAGAGGACAGGTTCCTGCATATGAATACAAGTAGCTTCTAGTAAGCATAAGTGAGCCACATCATGAACTCAACTGATAATCATAAATTCGTTGTTAGTGTAATTCTTAGCACACTCAGGATTGTTCATTAAGTGCTGTCCAATCGCGGAATCACATCTAACGTTAGATATTTTGTACTAATATTTGCAACTATGGGCTGGTTGAGTACTGTCAGCACTCTGCCTATTGTGAACAACCAGTCGTTGGGACGTACGGCCTACATAGCTGGCACTGCACCGGCACTGGAATTCATATCCGAACATATGAATTAGGAGCAGGAGTAGGCCATTCGACCTCTTTCGTACCCGCTCCACCATTTAATAAGCTCATGGCTGATCTGATTGTGCCCTCAACTCCACTTTCCCGCCAATCCCGATACCCTTTAACTCCCTTGTTAGTCAAGAATTTATCTACTGCTGCCTTAAAAATATTCAATGACCCTGCCTCAACCGCTTTCTGGGGAACAGAGTTCAAAATACTCTGAACCCTCGGAGAGAAAACATTTCTCCTCATCTCCATTTTAAATGGGCGACCTCTTATTTTTAAACTGTGTCCCCTAGTTTTAGTCTCTTCCACAAGGGGAAGCATCCTTTCAGCATCCACCCTGTCAAGTCCCCTCAGGATCTTATAAGTTTCAATAAGATCACCTCTCATTCTGCTCAACTTCAATGGATACAGACCCAACCTGTCCAACCTTTCCTCATAAGATAACCACTGCACACCCCCCAACCCAGGTATCAGTCGAGTGAACTTTCTCTGCACTGCCTCTAATGCATTTTATATTCCTTCTTAAATAAGCACACAAACTGTACACAGTACTCCAGATGTGGTCTCACCAGTATCCTATACAACTTTAGCAAAGCATTCCTACTTTTATATTCCATTCCCCTTGCAATAAACGACAACATTCTAATATAAAAGCAAAATACTGCGGATGCTGGAAATCGGAAACAAAAACAAGAAATGCTGGAATCACTCAGCAGGTCTGGCAGCATCTGTGGAAAGAGAAGCAGAGTTAACGTTTCGGGTCAGTGACCCTTCTTCGGAACTGGAACGGACAACATTCTAATGTTTGCCTTCCTAATCACTTGCTGTATCTGCATACCAACCTTTTGAAGTTCATGTACCAGGACACCCAGACCCTTCTGTACCTCAGAGTTCTGCAATCTCTCTCCATTTAAATAATATGCTGCTTCACGATTCTTCCTGCCAAAGTGGTTAACTTCCCTTCCAGAACCTAGGGAATTTTGGAAAATTAAAACCAATGCATCAACTATCTCAGCAAGCACTTCTTTTAAAACCCTAGGATGAAGTCCCATCAGGACCTGGGAACTTGTCAGCTTTTGGTTCTAATAATTTTTTTCAGTAACCTTTCCCAGGTGATTGTAATTGTTTTAAGTTCCTCCCTCCCTTTCACCTCCTGATTCACAGTTATGTCTGGGATGTCCTCTACAATGAAGAAAGATGCAAAATATCTGTTCAGTTCATCCACCATCTCCTTATTTTCCATTATTAATTCCCCAGACAGTCTCTCTAGAGGACCAACGCTTACTTTACTTACTCTTTTCCTTTTTAAATACCTGTAGAAACTCTTATTATCTGTTCTTATATTTATAGCTAGCTTTCTCTCGTATTCTAATTCCTCCCTCCTTTTTAACCTTTTAGTCATACTTTGCTGTTCTTTATATATTGCCCAATCTTCTGACCTGCCACTCGTCTTTGCGGAATTATGTGCTTTGTCTTTTAACTTGATACTATCTTAACTTCCTTAGTTAGCCATGGATGGAGCGTCCTTCCCTTAGACTTTTTTTTATCTCACTGGAATGTATCTTTTCTGAGTATTTTGAAATATCTCCTTAAATGTTGCCATTGCATCTCTCTTGACCTATACCTTAACCTAAGTTGCCAGTTTACTTTAGCTAGCTCTGCCTTCATGCCTCATAATTGCTCTTATTTAAGTTTAAAACACTAGTCTTAGATTCAGCCTTCTCTCCTTCAAACTGAATGTGAAATTCGAACATATTATGATCACTGCTACCTAGGGGCATCTTCACTATGAGGTCATTAATTAATCCTGTCTCATTGCACAGTACCAGATCTAACATAGCCTGCTGTCTGGTTGGCTCTAGAACATGCTGCTCCAAGAGACTTTCCCAAAACACTCTATGAACTCATCATCCAGGCTACCTTTGCCAATCTGATTTGTCCAATCTATATGTAGATTAAAATCACCCATGATTATTCTTGTACCTTTTTTACAAGCCCCCAATATTTCATTATTGTATACCCCGCCTTACAATGTGCTTACTGTTAGGGGGCCTATAAACCACTCCTACAAGTGACTTCATACCTTTACTATTTCTGATCTCTACCCAAACTGATTCTATATCCAGAACTAAGGTTATCTCTCTCTATTATACCAATGCCACCCTTAATTAACAGAGCTACTCCTCCGCCTTTTCTTAGCTTCCTGCCCTTCCTAAATGTCATGTACCCATGAATATTCAGGTCCCAGTCTTTGTCATTTTGCAACCATGTCTCTGTAATGTCTATTATATCATACGTACTTTTTAAAAATTTATTCATGGGATGTGGACATCGCTGGCTATGTTAGCATTTATTGCCCATCCCTAATTGCCCTTGAGAAAGTGGTGGTGAGCTGCCTTCTTGAACTGCTGCAGTCCACATGGGGTAGGGACACCCACAGTGCTGTTAGGAAGGGAGTTCCAGGATTTTGACCCAGCGACATTGAAGGAACAGTGATATAGTTCCAAGTCAGAATGGTGGTGTGTGACTTGGAGGGGAACTTGCAGATGGTGGTGTTCCCAACCATTTGTTGCCCTTGTCCTTCTTGGTGGTAGAGGTCGTGGGTTTGGAAGGTGTTGTCTAAGGAGCCTTGGTGCATTGCTGCAGTGCATCTTGTAGATGGTACACACTCACAGTGCATCGGTGGTGGAGGGAATGAATGTTTGGGAATGGGGTGCCAATCAAGAGGGCTGCT
This sequence comes from Heterodontus francisci, assembly GCF_036365525.1. Classification (NCBI taxonomy): domain Eukaryota; kingdom Metazoa; phylum Chordata; class Chondrichthyes; order Heterodontiformes; family Heterodontidae; genus Heterodontus; species Heterodontus francisci. The sequence continues at coordinate 78,837,101 of NC_090372.1, forward strand.
TTGTCCTGGATGGTGTCGAGCTTCTTGAGTGTTGTTGGAGCTGCACCCATCCAGGCAAGTGGAGATTATCCCATCACACTCCCTGACCTGTGCCTTGTAGATGGTGGACAAGCTTTGGGGTGTCAGGAGGTGAGTTACTCACTGCAGGATTCCTAGCCTCTGACCTGCTCTTGTAGCCACGGTATTTATATGACTACTCCAGTTCAGTTTCTGGTCAATGGTAACCCCTAGGATGTTGATAGTGAGGGATTCAGCAATGGTAATGCCATTGAATGTCAAGGGGAGATGGTTAGTTTCTCTCTTGTTGGAGATGGTCATTGTCTGGCACTTGTGTGGCGCGAATGTTACTTGCCACTTATTAGCCCACGTCTTGCTGCATTTCTACACGGACTGCTTCAGCATCTGAGGAGTCGCGAATGGTGCTGAACATTATGCAATCATCAGCGAACATCCCCACTTCTGACCTTATGATTGAAGGAAGGTCATTCATGAAGCAGCTGAAGATGAATGGGCCTAGGACACTACCCTGAGGAACTCCTGCAGTGATGTCCTGGAGCTGAGATAATTGACCTCCAACAACCACAACCATCTTCCTTTGTGCTATGTATGACACCAACCAGCAGAGAGTTTTCCCCCTGATTCCCATTGACTCCAGTTTTGCTAGGGCTCCTTGATGCCATACTTGGTCAATTGCTGCCTTGATGTCAAGGGCAGTCACTCTCACCTCATCTCTTGAGTTCATCTCGTTTGTCCATGTTTGAACCAAGGCTGTAATGAGGTCGGGAGCTGAGTGGCCCTGGCAGAACCCAAACTGAGCGACACTGAGCAGGTTACTGCTAAGCAAGTGCTGCTTGACCGCACTGTCAATGACACCTTCTATCGCTTTACTGATGATTGAGAGTAGACTGATGGGGCAGTAATTGGTCGGGTTGAACTTGTCCTGCTTTTTGTGTACAGGACATACCTGGCCAATTTTCCACATTGCTGGGTAGATACCAGTGTTGTAGCTGTACTGGAACAGCTTGGCTAGTGGCACGGCAATTTCTGGAGCACAGTCTTCAGTACTATTGCCGGAATGTTGTCACGGCCCATAGCCTTTTCAATATCCAGTGCCTTCAGTCGTTTCTAGATATCACTCAGAGTGAATCACATTGGCTGAAGACAGGCATCTCTGATGCGGGGGACTTCAGGAGGAGGCTGAGATGGATCATCATTATTGCTACTTGTGCTGTTGACCACCCGCTTTCCCTTTATTTAACTATAAAATTTCTTCTTATTGATTTTGATGTCCCTTGCAAGTTTCTTTCCATAATCTCTTTTACTAGCTCTTATAAGCTGCTTTGTGACCCTTTGCTGGTCTTTGTATCGATCCCATTCGGCTGGATCTGTGCTGCGTTTTGCATTTTTGTAAGCCATTTCTTTTTGTTTTATGCTATCCCTAATCTCTTTAGTTGTCCATGGCCTCTTTTTCTGTGAAGTGGAGCTTTTTCCTCTCGGTATATACTCGCTCTGTATTTCATTAAATGTTTCTTTAAATATTCTCCACTGTTCGTCAGTCGTTTGACCCATTAACAGATCTACCCAGTTTACCATGGACAGTCTGTGTCTCATCCCGGTAAAGTCAGCTTTACCCAAGTCTAAAATTCTCGTAGCTGATTCGTTCTTTTCACTTTCAAACACTACCTTGAATTCAATCATGTTGTGATCACTATTTGATAAATGTTGACGCACAGTTAGGCTACTAATTAAATTTGGCTCATTACTCATAACTAAATCTAATATTACCTGTCCCCTTGTTGCATCTAGGACATATTGCTGTAGGAAACTATCCCGGACACATTCCAGAAATTCACTACCTTTCGGACAGGTGCTAGTCTGCCTCTCCCAATCTATGTGTAAGTTAAAATCCCCCATTAGCACTACTCTGCATTTGTTACACACTTGCCTAATTTGTGCATTTATACAATCTAACACCTCAGAACTGCTACAGTCCCGACCATCCTGCAGCCATGTCTCCGCAATGGCCACCACATGATAATCTTCCATTAGAATTTGCACCTGCAGTTCATCTAGTTTATTTCTTACACTCCGTGCATTTGTATATAGAACTCTTATTTGGGCTATACCCCCTAACCTGTACCTCAGCACTAATGCTTTATTCGCCTGTTTAGTACTTCTCTCTTCTGGTTTAACCAGTATACTTCTTGCAGTTTGGTAACAATCAGCCTCACCACTAACCTGCACTCCTGCCTTCTCCTTTATCTTCCTGTTTTTCCATGTAACTGAACCCTCCCCCCCCCCCCCCCGGCACTATTTAGTTGAAAGCCCTATCTACAGCCCTAGTTATACAATTTGCCAGGACTCTGGTCCCAACATGATTCAGGTGGAGCCCATCCCATCGGAAGAGCTCCCTCCTTCCCCAGTACTGATGCCAATGACCCACGAATTCGAACCCATTTCTCCCACACCAATCTTTGAGCCACGCATTTACCTCTTTAATCTTATTGACCTTTTGCCAATTTGCTCGTGGCTCAGGTAGTAATCCGGAGATTATTACCTTTTTTTGTTCTGCTTTTTAATTTAGCCCCTAGCTGCTCATATTCCCTCAGCAGAACCTCTAGCCTCATTCGACCTATATCGTTGGTACCAATGTGGACCACGACAACTGGATCTTTCCCCTCCCACTCCAAGTTCATCTGCAGCCCAGATAAGATATCCCAAACCCTGGCACCAGGTAGGCAACAGAGCCTTCAGGATTCTCGATCCTGGCCACAGAGAACAGTGTCTATGCCCCTAACTATACTATCCCCGATTACGACTACATTTCTGTTTTCTCCCCACACTTGAACGGCTCCCTGTACCACGGGCCGGTGGTCAGTTTGCTCATTCTCCCTACAGTCTCTGCTCTCATCCACACAGGGAGCAAGAATCTCGAACCTGTTGGACAAGGATAATGGCTGAGGCTCCTGCAGCACTACCTCCTGAATCCCTCTACCTGCCTCACTCATAGTCACACCCTCCTGTCCCTGACCAGTGGCCGAATTCATGGTAGTTAATCTAAAGGGTGTGACTCCTTCCTGAAACACAGCGTCCAGGTCACTCTCCCCCTCCCTGATGTGTCGCAGTGTCCGAAGCTCAGACTCCAGCTCATCAACTCTGAGCCTGAGTTCCTCGAGCAGCCAACACTTGCTTCAGATGTGGTCACTAGGAACCACAATGGGGTCCACCAGCTCCAACATCATGCAGGTACAACACATTGCCTGGCCCTGCATCTCTATTTTATTTAATTAGATTTTAATTTGTTTTTTTTTTATTTCCGACTGGTCTCTAGTTTTTAATCTGTAAAATATTTCTCCTATTCACCTTTAATTTGAAATCAACTTGGAATAGGTAATTCAAATTAGCAGTTACTTACCAACCAATGAACTTACGGTTTTCCTGTGATGGCACTCTTTGTTTTATTTTTCACTCTTTTTACTCCCTTAAATTACCCAAAAATTAGATTTACGCTAGGTGCCTTGATACCGCACCCCCCCCCCAAAAAAAAAACTACCTACTATATTAAAAAGAACTGTCGACCTTTCTCTTTACTTTAGTTACGAAACCAACTATTTAGAGTTATTCCCTAACAGCAGTTACTCACCAACCAATCACCTTGCAGCATTCTTGTGTTGTCACTGTTGACTTTTTTTTTTTCAAAACTCTGGCGCGCCTGGACTTTTCTCTCTCTCTCTCTCTCTCTCCCTCCCACCCTCCCTCCCTCCCTCCCTCTCTCTCTCTCTCTCCCTCTCCCTCCCTCCCTCCCTCCCTCTCTCTCTCTCTCTCTCTCTCTCTCTCTCTCTCCCTCCCTCCCCCTCTCCCTCTCTGTCTCAGTCTCTGTGTGCTCCGGCACCGCTCTCGCTGTGTCCCGCTCGCTGAATGAACTCTCTCTCTCTCTCCCGGTCTCTTTGTGCTCCGGCTCCGCTCTCGCTGTGTCCCGCTCGCTGGAAAGATGCAAGGGTCATTGAGCGGCTGCAGAGGAGATTTACCAGAATGATTCCAGGGATGAGGGATTTCAGCTACAAGGTTAGGTTGGAGAAGCTGGTGTGGTTCTCCTCGAGCAAAGGAGATTGAGGAAATTATGACAGTTTTAGATAAGGTCGATAAAGAAAAGCTTTTCCCATTAGCTGATGTTACAAGGACTATGGAACACAGCTTGGAGGTTTTGGGCAAGAGATGCAGGGGGAATGTGAGGAAGAACTTTTTTATGCAGCAAATGATAATGACCTGGAACTTGCTGCCTACAAGGGTGGTGAAAGTGGAGACGATCGATGATTTCAAAAGGAAGTTGGTTGGGCATTTGAGGGAAGTAAACTTGCAGGGCTACGCGGATAGAACGGGGGAATGGGACTGACTAGATTGCTGCATGGAGAGCTGGCATGAACTCAATGGGTTCAATGGCTTCCTGTGTTGTAACGACTCTGACTATTATGGATTACAGAACCAAGATAGGTAGGTGGAGTTAAGATATTGATCAGACATGATCTAATTGAGTGGCAGAACAGACTCGAGGATGAATGGCTAACTCTGTTCCAATGCTCCTAAGTAGCTTGACACCATGACAGAGTAGTTTGCTTGATTTGCACCCCTGACACTTGGCTCAATACATACTCCCCTCCATTACTGGCACACCATGGCTGCAGTATGTACAATCTACACGATGCACTGCAGCAAGATTACTGCAATAGCAGCTCCCTCCCCTGCAAACTCTACTATTTATGAGGTAACTTGGGAACACTACTGTTTCCAAGTTCCCTTCCAAATCTCACACCACCCTGCCTTGGACATGTATCATCTTTTCTTCAACACAGAATTCAAGAATACTGATCCGGTGGATAGCAACACATGGCGGCATCATCGGCACAATGACTGAAGTCATTCAAGGAACAAGCCCATCACCATCTTATGGCAGCTGGAGATGGACAATAAATCTGGCTATGCCAATTTTGACCATATCCAGGGATTTTTTTTTTTAAAGGAGCTAGTGTTCCTGTATACAAATGACTACTTAGTATAAGTCTGTCACAAAACAAGCAATTAAAGCCAATTAAAGATTAAGAACAAGAGCATTAAATCAGTCAATGAAGATAAACTGACCAGTGTGAATTCTTTCAGCTGCAACAAACAGCTCAATTCTTCTTTTGGACCTGTAAGTATCACGGAACACCATCTTTGTTAAAGGAGCACCACGACCAGGAGCATTAATTATGTCTTTGATAATAACCTCGATGTAACCATGATGTTCAGCAAAATCCACAGCTTTCATCTTTGCAGGACTTTTCCTGTGTTTCACATGGGCTTTAAAGATGGAGCTTGCACCCTTTCCCTGGCCTCTGATTACACGAATAGTTAGGTGCTTGATGGCCGGCACGGACACGATGGGCCAAAGGACCTGTTTCTGTGCTGCATAACTCTATGACCCATTGTGCACTACTGTAGTGGGTATCTCTGCTTTGCTAATGATCAGTCCAGTTCAAGAAGTTGAAAAATGGCTCATTTCCTGGCAATTGCACTCCTCTTTGATGCTGACATTGATTGCACTGATTAATTGGAGATTTTACTTCATTCTTATGCTAATACGTTTGCATGAAAATGTCAACATTATTTCACTTGAAAACTGGTGCAGTGTGTAATGCATTCTGGTTCCTTATTGCCAATAGCGCCTCTGAACACCCATTTGTCTATTTTCTTTGAGAATGTGAAACTGTTTTCCTGAAGGCCAATAGCCTCTGACCTTTGCATGTACCAGCACAAAAATGGTTGAGTTTTTCTGATCTCTGACCCTGTGGGGGTTAAATTCAGGCATATCTTGATTCTTGGAATAATTGTAGCTTCTGTATTTGTTGTAATTTGTTTTGTGTTTCCATGATGCCAATCTTAAACCAGTCGTGGTGAAATCTGGTAGTTTAGAAAGGGATTGGCATTACTTATCTCTGACCAATTTCCTGAAAGATTGCAGTTTGAAAAAAGAGAGAGAGAAAAGTTGTGAATTTATAGTTATCCAGCTTGTTTGGCAAATTGTTGATATAGTTTGAACTGGGTATTGTTGCCTACAGTCGTATATAAAATGCTCTGGATTTTTATTATCTTTGCACAAAATGTGTTTTTTTTTTGTTCTCTTGTTTAGATACTTCGTATGGTAGAACGTTGCGACAGTATCATGGTTGGGTTGTTAGAGGTGTCTTTGCAGTAAGTATTTTTTAAAATATACATCTAGTGCATTTTGTATAGTGCATTTTTCAGAGAAACTTTTTTTCAGAGAAACAATGAAGTAAGTGTGATTGCCTTATTCTCACATTCACAGTTGGCATTAAGAGCAGCACCATTTTATGAAGGGTTTATGGCAGCACTTGCTGTAAATGAAGGAGATGAACAGAAGGAGGCGTTCTATGAAGGAATGCAGAGAGATTTAAACCAGTATCTTCCAGCCATGGGGAAGCAAATAGAGATCTTGGATGCTTTGTATGAAGAATATAATTTAGAATCTGATGAAGTGGTATAATGATAAATCAACGCTCTTCATAATGTTGACTGAGAAGGAAGAAATGTGACCTTTTGGGGCATCATGCACCGCAAATGAAATGTGCAGCAAAACATTGGTTCATTGGTTTCAGTCAAACCCATTGCTTTCACTTGAACTCTATTCTGTTGAATTACAAAAGTTGAATATGTGTGTACTGAACAAATGGACAATGGAGGTACAATTTCTGTATATTTGTATGAAGATTGTGGTATATTTATCGGGTGTTTTAAATCCAAGCATCTTTCAGCCCAAATGTGTCACCTCCTTTCCCAAAAATAGTTACTACCAAAATGACCACCAAGGCCTCAATATTTAAAAAATGAATCCCAAGAGATTTGAAACACTAATCACTTTTTATAATAGATATCATTGTAAGTTAGTCCTGAAAATAATTGCATTGTTTTCTATTTTGTAAATTTATAAAGTCTTAAAATCTGCTAAAGTGACCAAGCCCTGAATAGAGACTTCTCTTTGCCCAGAATCTGGTTGAATTTGGCACACAAGAATCGTGCAAAAGAACAAAGTGCTTAAACAGCTGACCATTGCCCACTAATTCAGTGCAGTCTTTCATATATTCATAAAGGACTTGCCTGAAAGCAGCTCCAGCCAGTCCAAACCATCTAATAATGTATGAATTTAATATGGTTTAGGATGTGATCAAGAAGTTTGTTGATTAAAGCAAAAGACACACTTTTAATCCATTTCATAACCTTATACACAGCTATAATGTAAGGTTTTAAATCTGTTTTTTGGAGAGTACAACTGAATTTTATTTAGGGTGAAAATAACTTTTGAGGATGTTACAGCAGAACACCTCTGACCTTTTTATGGAGCTTTCAGCAGCAGATTTGTTCCTGGTCTATGCATACTAGTCCATGCAACTATTAGTTATATTTGCTCATTTTACTGTTACAGTCCAGACAGGACTAAAGTATCTCTGGAGTGAAGTGATCACAAGCTGAAAACAGTATTGTACCTCATTAAGTAAAAGGACAAGAGAATTATCAGCCAAGTATTTGCCAAAAGTAATCCATCGCTCATGAAAGCTGCATACACAGGCTTCTGCAGACCAATGACTGGGGCACTGGGTCAACTGCAAACTCCAACTTCAATGAAAAGACCTGGGCTGTAAAAGGATGTATGGAGGAAACTGACATGAACATTTTAAGATAATTGCTCAATGTTGAGAAGTTGCCAGCACTATTTTTGTGTAATCTGTTGTCATACCGACTTGTCAACTGGGGTGACTAAGCTAACCTAACTTAGTCTAGTTTTTAGAAGTCTTTCTATAATGCAGTAAATGGACAGTGTACTTAACATGCAATTATAGCCATAAGAATTTATTTAACTGAAAAGTGCACTCTGTATGCGTGTGTGTATATATATATATATATATATATATATATACACATATATATGGACATATTTTGTACTTATTTAATAAAAAGTTCCACTTTTTTATGTTGTTTGCAGTCAGAATTGTTCATAAGAATACTTGGTAGTTGTCATAAAACTTGTAGCACTTGAGAAGGGAAATAAAAGGTGGCATGTCTTAAAAAACAAACAACCTTTTGCTTCCAGAAACTGAACTGAACCAGCCACATAAATACTGTGGCTACAAAGCAGGTCAGAAGCTCAGAATTCTGCAATGAATACCTCACCTCCTGTTTCCCCAATGCCTGTCCACCATCTAGAAGGCACAAGTCAGGAGTGTGATGGAATACTCTCCACCTGCCTGGATGGGTGCAGCTCCAACAACACAAGAAACTTGACACCATCCCGGACAAAGCAACCCACTTGATTGGCACCCCATCCACCACCTTCAAAATTCACTCCCTGTGCCACCAACGTACAGCGACAGCATTGTGTACCATCTACAAGATGGACTGCAGGAGCTCACCAAGGTTCCTTCCAAACCCACGACCTCTACCACCTAGAAGGACAATGCTAGCGGATGCATGGGAACACCACCACCTACAAGTTCCCCTCCAAGCCACACACCATCCTGATTTGGAACTATATCGTCGTTCCTTCACTGTCACTGGGTTAAAATCCTGGAACTCCCTTCCTAACAGCACTGTTGGTGTACCTACACCCCAAGGACTGCAACGGTTCAAGAAGGCAGCTCACCACCACCTTCTCAAGGGCAATTGTGGATGGGCAATAAATGCTGGCCTTGCCAGTGACACCCAAATCCCATGAGCGAATAATAAAAAAAAAAAGTTTGTAAGGAAGTTTCAATTCAGAATGAAATAATAGAATGCAAGAAAAACAAACTGGTATTTGTGTACATTTTCATCTTCGGACAGCCCCTTTTTTAATATAATATTGAGATGAAGTAACTGACCCAAAATCTCAGGAGATGCACTCTACCAAGGCAGATTCAGTACAAAATTGCAGGGTGGTGAGTAACTTCACTGAGGCAGGAGTCCTGCCCTCCAGGAGTCCATCAGAGACACCCATCATAGTAGCGAGCAGGAATATTGGAGTGGTGCCATGCTGTTCTGAAAACTGGGAAGGAAGCAAAAGGTCAGTAATTTTTGTTATGCTCTTATGGGAGCAAAAGGTTGTTTTTTAGACATGCCACCTTTCATTTTTCTCCTCAGGTGCTAGATCTGCAGATTTAAGCATAACTACCTTAGTCATTCATTACCATATCTGACTGGACTGCATGAAGAACTTCATTCTCCTTTTCCAAAACCATGCATTACACTTGGATCATCCTGAAGAACTTCCTCATTGCTGTCAACCACTCTTTCCCTTCCCCTTTACTCTCACCTCTAATAAAAAACTTGAAGTGATTTCTTTGCACAGCAGTAGAGACTGTTCATTCAGCTGCCATATTGCTATTGAAAGGACACAAAAGAAAGCAACCAGAATGATTGATTGGATGGTGGGATTCGATTATGAAGATCTATTGTGTATATTGAGCATGTCTCACTGGAGAAAGGATGGTTGAGAGTTGATTTTATTGCAGTTTTTAGGATTCTAAATGGACTAAATAATGTAGACTATGATGAGCTTTTAAACCCTGTCTTGAACAGGAGAGAACCAGAGGACGTAGACTGCATTTCGAGTGATTAATTCAGAATTAATCTGCAGAAATATTAGCCCCAATATTAGCGCAGGGGCAGCTTTGGGGTCAGGAAACATGGAAGTGCAGGTTTCCTTCAGGTCCTGCTGAATTTAAAGACAGGACCTTATTACCATTGTTACGACCAGGTGAGAAAGGGGTTTAGGGGTTCCCTCAGCCTTTTCCTGGTTTGATTGGAACAGAGTTTAATTTTTAAAACACCTTGTTTTTAGCTTCCCCTCAGTGAATCTTTGTTTACTGCTCTCCAATTGTAATGGCAAAGAAATCAACCAAACAGGTTTTCTTAGATTTAAACAAGGAAGGTGTAAGTTTATTAACTTTAAAACTTTAATTCGGTTAAAACTACTGAAAATACACCACGCGACCATGCTAGCATGCATATGTGATGAACACACATGCAAATAGAGACAGAAAAGGAAAAAGAATCAAGGGGAAAGGTTTGAAGCAATGGCTGAAGTTCATTTACTGTCTTTTGAGTTTGATGTAAAGTCTTTGGTTGCAGTTAAATCTTGCCATCTCATTGGGGCCCAGTACATGCTTTCAAACTCTTTTCAATGGTTTTCCGTCTGAGCTTCCATGGGTCCCTGTCTTTGCGTGAGAGGGGGAGAGAGAGAGAGCCCAGGAGATGCTGTCTTCCTTCAAGTTCAGTTGCAGTCTAACTTCAAACTGTTCTGTGAACATAATTCAAACCAAACCAGGGCCGGCAGGCCAGTCATGTGACTAGCTCTTTTTTTCAGGACAACCCACCTGGCGAGGTTTTGTGGATTCTTTCAATCTTAGTAGACATCCTCACAAGGGGGCTGGAATGTTTACACACTCAAATCCGTTTGGTTAATTGAATCAGGGAGCTGTCCCATTGTCTTCTCCAGGCAACTGTCTCTTAGAATGCAAATGTTTCCAGCCACTGTCCTGCTAGAATACAGATGCAGCCGTGTTTTCAGTCCAGTAAGAGTTTAAAATTAACAAAATTAATATGTCTCATTCTTGGCAGGTGTGGTTTTCATTACACCATCTTTGGAGTCCATTTCCTGGTTGCAGCCAGCCATATTGAGACGCTGGCTAGCCATTGGACAGGTCAGCTTGTGGCACCAGGCCTCAACTGGGAGGAGTAGTGGAGGAAGAGATTGGGGGTGAGGGGGTGCCTTGAGAAGTTGGGGGGGGGCGACATTGATCGGGGGTGGTGAGCCAGAAGAGAGTGGAGTTGAGGGATACATCGACTGGGGGAGGTGGGAGAGGTTGGGATGATGTTGATTTGGGGGAGGGGTAGGAGAACATCGATGGAGGGAGCAGGAAATATCTAAAGTCAAGGGAACATCAATGCGGGGGATTCAGCAGGAGAGGTTGGGGGTAGAGAATATCAATGGGGAGCAGGAGCAATTGGGGGTCAGTGAGGCATCTAATGGGGGGGGGTTGGGCTGGAGAGGTCAGAGATCGAAGAGGACATCTAATGCATGGGGGGCGTTGAAGGAGACATCAATTGGCAGGAGAGGAAGAAATAGGGCCAAAGGGGTTAGGATCAAAGGGACATTGATTAGGTGGGGGGGGGGGGGGGGGGGGGTTGGTTGGAGAGATCGGGGATAGAGGCCGCCATCTATTTGGGCCCAGGAGAGGTCAGTGAGACATTGATGGGGTGGCTGGGGAGAAGATCATGGGGGATTTGTAGTGGATATCAGGAGGGTATCATATTGCAAGGGGTGGGGAGGATGCTGCAATCACTGAAGAGCTTAACTGTTTTCATTGGGCTTGGGGGGAGCACTCCTGCCTCTTCTTGCCGGTTACCTGTGCTGGACAATTACCTGGACCATGCAGCAGTACTCTCCACCCTTTATCTGCCAGGTTTCTTGAGGTATGGGAAGTCATGTTGGCTAGCTGGAGCAGAGAAAAAATTTGAAACATGCAGCCGCATTGAAATATTGAAATGACCAACCTGCCTTCGTTTAAAACCAGAAGTGGGCCATTCGATGGGGTTGGGTCAAGTTTGAGATTTTTTACATTTTTACTTCCCACTGGACCCAAACCCACCAGTTTTTAAATCCCGCCCTCCACACCGCCCCACCCTGCCCCGCCCCGCCCCATTATTTCAGTAAGCCAGTAGTAAATCTGTGGAACCGATTCCCTGGAAGACCATGGAAGCAAATGGTATTAATTCATTGGAACGCAAATTAGATTTTCTCAAAGAAAATCTATGTTTTACGTTAGTGTTTGAGCAATTTGAGACATGACATATGGTAAGTGTAGCATGCTTGGGAGGAATAGGTGACTTTGGACCTTTGGTTTCCAAAGCTGTCCACTATTGGAGGTATCCTCACCTTGTGTCTGAGTCTGCTGGAGACTAATTGATACAGATTGATTACCATGATTAATCAACAACTCCATTATCGTTGTCTCATACAACTACTAGCATGATCGAAAGCAAACTAGATGGACCATGATCTTTTATCATCTAGAAATTCTTGTGTTGATTCACTGAGCTTCCAACCTTCTATCCTCTCCATTACAAAGACTTTCCAATGAAAGGTCACAGACCTGAAACGTTAACTCTGCTTCTCTCTCCACAGATGCTGCCTGACCAGCTGGGTATTTCCAGCACTTTCTGTTTTTATTCCATTACAAAGACTGCCTACTTTTCCGTGTGTTACATTGCTGGTCTCTACACTACTTTAGTTCACCCACCAATGAAACACTCATTGTGCCATTGTAACCTCCAGATTTGACTATTCCAATATTCTCCTGCTGGTTTCCCATTCTCCACCCTCGATACTTCAACTCAGCTGAAACCGTGCCTGCATCAAGTCCCACTTGCCTTTTACCCCACAGAACCTATGTTGACTCCCAGTCCTCCAACAACTCATGTCTAAAATTGTAGAATCATAGAATGATATAGCACAGGAGGGCACTTGGCTCATTGCACCTGCAATGGTTCTTTGAAAGAGCTATCTAATTAGTCCTACTCCCCTGCTCTTTCCCCATAGCCCTACAATTTTTTTCCTACAACTATTTATCCAACTCCCTTTTGAAAGTTATTGATCTGTTTCCACCACCTTTTCAACCAGTGTGTCGGACCACAAGCACAAAATATACATCCCTATGGTTAAATCCCTTTATTGCCTTACCCTATTCCATCTCTGCAACCTCATAGATTCTTGCCTCTTTTTAAATGAGTTCAATTTTATTCTGTTCCCTCCATTTTCCTAAGTCATTTGCTTTCCTTTTTGCCTGGGGAAAGGAAGCAAATGACAGTTTTTAAGTCTGTGTTACTCTTAAACCAACTGCATTGAGAAATTCAAGTAGTTTGGGCTGGATTTTGCAGTGCCAGTAGCAGCAACGCATGCAGCGTGTCCCCCAACTTATCAGCAAGTTGTGGTAGGCCAACCAATGCTATTCCCGAGGATTCACTACTTGAAATGTTAAGTATGGAACCAGTGAGAATTTGGGCTAATTGTCCACTAATTACGCATTAATACCTACTTACAGCATGTGCGTTGTCTCTTAATAGCACAGATGAGATTTAAAACTCACTAAGTGGAAAATCTCCTGTGCTCACTGACCTACATTGGCTCCTGGTTAAGAAAACCTAGATTTTAAAATTCTCATGCCTGTTTTCAAATCCCTCCATGGCGTCACCCTTCTCTAACTCTGTAATCTCCTCATCCCGAAATTCCTCCGAGATATCTCTGCTCCGCTAATTCTGGCCTCTTGAGCATCCCCGTTGTTTTTTAAACCATTCCATCATTGGTGGCCATGCCTTCAGCTGCTTGATCCTGAAGCTCTGGAATTCCCTTCCTAACCCTCCATCTCTCTGCTTTCCTCCTGAAGACACTCCATAAAATCTACCTCTTTGACCAAGCTTTCGGTCATCTGCCCTAATATCTGCATATGTGGCTCTGTATCATATTTTGTTTTATAATGCTCCTGTGGGACATTTTATTGCATTAAAGGCACTATATAAGTAAAAGTTGTTGTTGTGTCCTAACACACTGATGCAGCATGTTGGTGCTCCATTTTGTGGCATTCCCTTTCTCTCCTTTTATTGAATTTTGTTCAAAACAGTAAATGGTTTAGAAGCTGCAGGAATTGAGTACTTGGAATTCCTCGAGATCCTATTTAATCATTTGAGTAATATAAACCTGGCTCAACCTGTTGTTAATAATGCGGCCATTGGTATGTAGCTGGTGATCCTACCGCTTACAGTTATACAGGATGTATTTCTGCTCAGTCATATGATTTCAGCACTAGAAGACAAATGATAGTTGATAAGGGTAAAGGAGAGACAGCAATGACCCTGCGATCTAGGGCTGAATTTCTGGGCCCTGCCGAGGGCAGGAATGGAGGTGGACGGGGCCGCAAATACTGGTGTTGGCCAAGGTGCTGGTTTTGCTGGCATTCGCTACATTTGCCAGGGTGGGAAGAGGGTGGAATTGTAATTTCCACCACACCCGCCACCCATCTCCCCCACCCACCCCCACACCCTGCCCCCGGCTCCTCCAGATCCCTGATTAAGGCGAATTAAGGTATTTGTGGTGCTCATTAAGAGCTTGTTAAGGAGGGGGGGAGGGGAGTTGAAAGTTTCACAGGGGAACAGAGGCTACATGCTATCTGGGCCGGAGTTGAGTACACAGTGGAAAGCATTCATGGCTGCCCCAGGGAATTACGCTGGAGCCATAAAAGTTTCAGTTGTGCAGAGGCCAGTGGGAGATAGGTGCCCTTGGTGCTGCGCAGGTCGCGGGGAGAATGAGGAGTAAGCGCTCAGGCAGTGCAGGAGGATGTCACCCTCCTGGCATCACAGAACAGAAGAGCAGGGGTAAGGCAGCCAAGGATAACTGGGCAATCAGCTGACCATAAGGAAGGCAGCAGCTGGCAAGGGGGGCACAACTCTCGGATTTTGGGCCCAGTGCTGATGAGGAGCAACACCCTCTTAAGAAAGTGCAGAGCCCTGGGCATTAGGAAGACAGAGGAGAGGAATGAGGGGCAGGAAGGACACAAAGACCATATCCTCCACATAGGATCTACTGCTGATGAAGGAGCTACCTGGAGATGACAGACACCCAGTGCCCCAGGACACTGTTCTTCTCCAGGCAGATGGTCACAGACATCTGTGTCCTTGTCGCCAAAGACTTCACACCTCACAGCACTGGTCACCATGCCCTGCCAGTAGCCGTCAAACTCACTGTAGCCTTGAACCTCTTAGCTTCTGGCTCCTTCCAAGGATCAGCTGTGGACCTTGATGCCATCTTGCAAATGACTGTACACCATGACATCTTGCAGGTCACGACTGATGCCCCATTTGCCAGAGATGGACAGCACACTCATTTCACGACATTTGAAGCCTTGCAGGCACAAAAGTGCTACCATCACCAGATTCCCCCATCATTGATTGCACCCATGTGACCATCAAGGCACCTAGTGACACTCCAATGAGATCCATCAACAGGAAGGGCTTCCAATCCCTCAACCATCCCTCAACAATAACTTTCTCCAACAAAAACAAGAAATGCTGGATTCACTCAGCAGGTCTGGCAGCATCTGTAGAAAGAGAAGCAGAGTTAACGTTTCGGGTCAGTGACCCTTCTTCGGAACTGACAAATATTAGAAAAGTCACAGATTATAAACAAGTGAGGTGGGGGTTGGGCAAGAGATAACAAAGGAGAAGGTGCAGATTGGACCAGGCCACATAGCTGACCAAAAGGTCACAGAGCAAAGGCAAACAATATGTTAATGGTGTTTTGAAAGACAAAGCATTAGTACAGATTAGGTGTGAATATACTGAATATAGAACATCAGCAAGTGCAAACCTGAAGAAAAACAACCTGAAAAAAACAGTGGGTAAGCAAACTGAACAAACTAAGATGAAATGAAATAAATGCAAAAAATGTAAAAAGGAATGCAAAAAAAGGAAGAAAAAATAACTAAAAATGACTAAAAATGAAAGTAAAGTGGGGGGCTGTCATGCTCTGAAATTATTGAACTCAATGTTCAGTCCGGCAGGCTGTAGTATGCCTAATTGGTAGATGAGATGCTGTTCCTCGAGCTTGCGTTGATGTTCACTGGAACACTGCAGCAATCCCAGGACAGAGATGTGAGCATGAGAGCAGGGGGGAGTGTTGAAATGGCAAGCAACCGGAAGCTCAGGGTCCTGCTTGCGGACTGAGCGGAGATGTTCCGCAAAGCGGTCACCCAGTCTGCGCTTGGTCTCCCCAATGTAGAGGAGACCACACTGTGAGCAGCGAATACAGTATACTACATTGAAAGAAGTACAAGTAAATCGCTGCTTCACCTGAAAGGAGTGTTTGGGGCCTGGGATAGTGAGGAGAGAGGAGGTAAATGGGCAGGTATTACACCTCCTGCGATTGCAAGGGAAGGTGCCCTGGGACGGGGACGAGGTGGTGGGGGTGATGGAGGAGTGGACCAGGGTGTCGTGGAGGGAACGATCCCTTCGGAATGCTGACAGGGGAAGGGAGGGGAAGATGCGACTGGTAGTGGCATCACGCTGGAGGTGGCGAAAATGGCGGAGGATGATCCTTTGGATATGGAGGCTGGTGGGATGAAAAGTGAGGACAAGGGGAACCCTGTCACGGTTCTGGGAGGGAGGGGAAGGGGTGAGGGTAGAGGTGCGGGGAATGGGTCGGACACGGTTGAGGGCCCTGTCAACCACAGTGGGGGGAAATCCTCGGTTGAGGAAAAAGGAGGTCATATCAGAAGCACCGTCATGGAAGGTAGCATCATCAGAGCAGATGCGTCGGAGACGGAGAAACTGGGAGAATGGAATGGAGTCCTTACAGGAGGTAGGGTGTGAAGAAGTGTAGTCGAGGTAGCTGTGGGAGTCAGTGGGCTTATAATGGATATTGGTAGACAACCTATCCCCAGAGATGGAGACAGAGAAGTCGAGGAAGGGAAGGGAAGTGTCAGAGATGGACCATGTAAAGGTGAGAGAAGGGTGGAAATTGGAAGCAAAGTTGATAAAGTTTTCGAGTTCGGGGCGGGAGCAGGAAACGGCACCGATACAGTCATCAATGTACCGGAAAAAGAGTTGGGGGAGGGGGCCTGAGTAGGACTGGAACAAAGAATGCTCGACATATCCCACAAAAAGACAGGCATAACTAGGACCCATGCGGGTACCCATAGCGACACCTTTTACTTGAAGGAAGTGCGTGGAGTTGAAGGAGAAGTTGTTCAATGTGAGAACAAGTTCAGCCAGGCGGAGGAGGGTGGTGGTGGATGGGGACTGGTTGGGCCTCTGTTCCAGGAAGAAGCGGAGAGCCCTCAAACCATCCTGGTGGGGGATGGAGGTGTAGAGCGATTGGACGTCCATAGTGAAGAGGAGGCGGTTGGGACCAGGAAACTGGAAATTGTCAAAATGACGTAGGGCGTCAGAAGAGTCACGGATGTAGGTGGGAAGAGACTGCACCAGCGGAGAAAAGATAGAGTCTAGATAGGAAGAAATAAGTTCAGTTGGGCAGGAGCAGGCTGACACAATGGGTCTGCCGGGACAGTCCCGTTTGTGGATTTTGGGAAGGAGATAGAAGCGGGCTGTCCGGGGTTGCGGGACTATGAGGTTGGAAGCTGTAGAGGGAAGATCTCCAGAGGAGATGAGGTCAGTGACAGTCCTTTGGACGGTGGCTTGATGTTCGGTGGTGGGGTCATGGTCCAGAGGGAGGTAGGAAGAGGTGTCTGTGAGTTGGCGTTGAGCTTCTGCAAGGTAGAGGTCGGTACGCCATACAACAACAGCACCACCCTTGTCTGCAGGTTTGATGACCATGTCGGGGTTAGACCTGAGAGAACGGAGTGCCTCAAGTTCAGAGGGGGACAGGTTAGAGTGAGTGAGGGGGGCAGAGAAATTGAGACGACCAATGTCTCGCCGACAGTTTTCAATGAAGAGATCAAGAGCGGGTAAGAGGCCAGGGTGAGGGGTCCAGGTAGAGGGAGAATACTGGAGGCGGGTGAATGGGTCTGCTGGTCGGGGGGAGGACTCCTGGTCAAAGAAGTGAGCCCGGAGGCGGAGGCGACGGAAGAAGAGCTCAACGTCATGCCGAGCGCGAAATTCATTGAGGTGGGGGCGTAAGGGGATAAAACTGAGTCCTTTGCTGAGTACAGAACGCTCAGCATCAGAGAGGGGGAGGTCAGAGGGTATAGTGAATACACGGCAAGGGGTCAGATCAGAAGGGGTGGGGTCAGAGGGAAGTGAAGCGGAAGGAGGATCTGGAGGGGCATTAGTCCCCATCAGCTGCTGGAGCTTGCGTTCCTTAACACCTGAAAGGAAGAAAAAAAGTTTTTTGTTAATGCGTCGGATGAGACATAAGATGAGATGAAACTGCGGAGTAGAACAGATTTGAGATAAGGTGAGACGGTGCTGCTGGAGAGAGAGGTCCAGTGTGTGCATATGGCGGCGCATAGCACTGAGTGTAGATCTCAGGATGCGGCGAGAGTAGCAGTCCGAGGAACGTTGTATTTCTCGGAGATACCTGTGATCCTGGGTGGTTTCAAAGCATGGTGGGTGAAACTGCAGTTGGAATCCACGTGGAATCAGTCGGAGCCGGAGACAGTCACTGAGGAAGGAGATGTGGCTGTGAAAACGAGTTTTGGTAGATACCTTATCAAACACCAGGAGGGAAATAGAAAGCAATGAAGGTGAACAAGGTAAAAGAGACAAACGAAAATCCCGTCGGAGAGAAGAGCAGAACTTCTTCAAGGTAGGCATTCCTGGAAGAGAAGTGGCAGTGAATTAAACATTAAAATAAAAGCAAAATACTGCGGATGCTGGAAATCTGAAACAAAAACAAGAAATGCTGGATTCACTCAGCAGGTCTGGCAGCATCTGTAGAAAGAGAAGCAGAGTTAACGTTTCGGGTCAGTGACCCTTCTTCTCCATGTGTGCGCTTGCTTTCCTGGCAGCTGCCATTACTCCTTTATCCTCTGCCAGTCAAGGCTGGCTTGAATCTTCATTCCACCCCAGCCCCCCACCAAAGTCTGTTGATGGATTCTAGGGGACGAGGGTTATCCCTTGAAAAGATGGCTATTAACCCCTCTGAAAGAGCTCCAGACAGAGGCACAGTGGCTATACAACCAAAGATGTCTGCTCACCAGGACCAGCACTGAGCAGACCATCGGGCTTCTGAAAATGCGATTCTGGTGCCTGGACCAGTTGGGTGGTGCCCTCCAATACAATCCTGCAAGGGTTGGTCATTGTAGAGGTCTACTGCACCCTCAATAGCACGGCCTAGAGAGGTGTGAACCTTGAGGACAGTGAAGCCCTGGAACCAGACAGCTCATAAGAGGAGGAGGAAGTGGAGGAGGACAGGGAGAATGAAGAACACAGGTACACAAGAAGGTTGCAGAGCCTGGCGAGGGATAAGAAAGTTTCGTCAGGATACCATCAATGTCAGGGATCTTTTGATACAGGAAAGTATCAACTGAGTCTGATCTAGGATGAAGGGCACAGGGTGCATTAGACTCTGAGGTCACTGTCCTAACACATCCATTGAAGATGAAGGCTGGAACATCTAAACTCTTACCATCACTCAAGGGGTGCACATCTGCCCAGAGCATCTGTCCGCTCTTGATCAAACCCTTGATCTCCTTCACCACCTCTTACCACTTTTTCTGTCACGCCGCCAATAACAGGAATCTCAGACATGAGCCTTGAATTATGATTATTTATAAAATGATAACAAAGGGAAACTGTGCATAGACACAGTAAGAAGATACTGTAGTGACCCACTTAGTGCTCTGTGCAACATGGTGGCCTCCACGCTTGGCCACTCCCTTGCGGTGGTCCCCTTGTGGCCTCAGTGGAGGTGGAGGTAGCCTGCTCACTGATCTTTGCCTGTGGCTGAGATGCCTGTGGTGGTCGTTCTCGTTGTGGAGGTGCCCGTGCGGCCATTTCCAGAGGCTGCAGTAACTACATCATTACTGGAGCAGCCTCCATCACTTAGCCCTGCTGCACAGAGGCTCCAACAGTCAGAGGAGCCAAGGAAGCTGAGGGTGATGAAGGCACCCGTTAAGGGAGACACTCTTATCCTCCTCCATGACATCCTCAGCCCTTGTCTGACACTCCAGATAGCTGGAGGGGGGCATCAACTGGTGCGGAACTGGCATCCACTCCTGTCATCTCTGCACCACCAGCGACACTGATTGCTCCAGGCTACACAATGTAGCATGTATTCTGTGCATGTCAGTGTGCTGCTCCTGCATCCATTCAGTGTAATTCCACATATGGCTCTCCATGAGGTTGGCCACTCTACGGAGGAACTCGTGCTCATAGCCCTGAGCCATTGACATGCACATGAGCTGGATAGATATCTCCATTCTCTACCCCTGACCTCGCTCTGCGTCAGAAACTTGGATATGTGGGAGCACACCTCCTGCTGCTGTTCCAGGCAGAGCCTCTTTTCCTGTGACTCCTGAGGCCCTACATCTGTGTCAAGCTGAGAAGGGCTGTGTCTGTCCTCTCTCCTCCAAGGGGAACTGCCCACAGCTGCCTCTGCCTCTGGCACCTCCTCCTACATGCTTGTGCTATGCTCCTCACCCAGTGCCACCCTATCTAACCGAGTGCCAGGACCCACCGAATGAGGGTGTCTGCAGTGGTGGACAGTACGCTTGTCAGGTGTGACAGTACTTCCTTGGTTTTGGGAGGTTCCTCTGGGGCCTCAGAGGGAGAGGAAAAGGATAACCTCGGGTGGATGCCTGCACTTTTGAGAGGCACAAGAAGAGATCATGAGAACCAGACTAGTAGAGCAAAAGCCACTGCAGTGTTGAGGTTACCCAATGTAACTCAGTGCTCAGCTGCTACCGGATGGTGGTGCTCACTGCACCAACCCCCCACCCCCATTGAGCGCATCACCCGCTGTAATCACTATCTGCACCATGGGGTCCCATCTCACCTGGCCCAACTTCCTCCTCTTCTGGGATCCTGGCTATCTCCATTGCTCACTCCTCCATTGGCAATATCTTTTGGTAGAAACCCACTGCCCGTCATTGATCCTTCCCATGAATTATGAGCCCGTTTCTTTTGCAATGACAAAAGAGAGTGAGATAAGGCACCGGTGTTCTCTATGGCCAATGGCATCTGCCCCTATCCATTTGAGGCTGCATGTCTCAGTGTTGACAGGTCCTCAGTTGTACTGTGGCTTTGAGCCATTCTGAGGAGTCATTAAGTGCCCTGGGCACACATCCCTCCCATGTTCAGGAGCAGTTTGTACCCTGACGGCCTGTCTTGAGGGCTGGAGGGAGCACTCGCCTTGCCACAGCGGATCAGGTCATTGATCCTCTTACGGCACTGGATCCATGTTCTTCTATTAACCAACAGAAAACAGAGAGTTGGGATAAATGGGTCTTTTTCTAGCTGGCAAGAGTAACTATTGGAGTGCCACAGGATTTGGTCCTTGGGCCCCAACTATTTACAATCTATATTAATGACTTGGATACAGGGATAGAAGGTACTATAGCCAAACTTGCAGATGACACTAAAATAGGTGGGATAGTAAGTTGCAATAAAGAAATAAGACATTTACAAATGGATATGGATAGGTTAGGTGAATGGGCCAAAATTTGGCAGATGGAGTTTAATGTGGATAAGTGTGAGGTTATCCATTTTGATCGGAAGAATAGAAAGGCAAATTATTATCTAAATGGAGAGAAACTTCAGAGTGCTTCGGTGCAGAGGGATCTGGGTGTCCTCATGCATGAATCGCAGAAAGCTAATATGCAGGTACAGCAGGTAATAAGGAAGGCAAATGAATTTTGGCATTTATTGCTAAAGGAATAGAATATAAAAGTAGGGAAGTTTTGCTGCACCAGTACAAGGCATTAGTGAGACTGCACCTGGAGAATTGCATACAGTTTTGGTCCCCTTACTTGAGGAGGGATGTAGTTGCATTGGAGGCAGTTCAGAGGAGGTTCACTAGATTGATTCCAGGGATGAGGGGTTTGTCTTATAAAGAGCGATTGAACAGTTTAGGCCTTTACTCTCTAGAGCTTAGAAGAATGAGAGGAGATCTAATTGAGGTATATGAGATGATTAAGGGGATTGGCAAAGTAGACGTAGAGAAGATGTTTCCTCTGGTGGGGCAATCTAGAACAAGGAGTCATAGTTTTAGGATAAGGGGTAGCAGATTTAAAACAGAGATGAGGAGAAATTACTTCTCTCAAAGGGTCGTGAGTCTGTGGCATTCACTATTCCAGAGTGCAGTGGATGTTGCGACATTGAGTAAATTTAAGGAGGAGATAGACAGATCTTTTAGTAGTAATAGGTTGAAGGGTTATGGAGAATGGGCAGGAAAGTGGGGGTGAGGCCGAGATGAGATCAGCCATGATCGTATTGAATGACGGGGCAGGCTCGAGGGGCTGAATTGCCTACTCCTGCTCCTAATTCTTATGGTTCTTATGTTCTATGTATTAATGCATCTGCTGCTGATGGGGGCAGCTAACTCAACCCACGCCTGTTTAGTTTTGGTGTGGTTCTGGGAAGATGACCTCCTCATTCTCCCTCACAGCCTCAAGCATCACTTCCAGATCACTATCCGCAAACCGGGTGGCTCCCCTGTCCTGGGTGCCAGGCCTCCGGCTTTCCAATGAAGCAGTCCAGTCTTCCATTTCCCACCTCCATCATGAAAATTCAGCCCTTAATGTCTGCTCCAAATGCCTACCACATTTAATAGTGTGCTCTTCTTAACAAATTAATTGGGAGTGATTGCAAAATTGCTTTAGTGGGTTTGGAGGATTTTCTAAACTTGTCAGTGTCTGAATATTTTATCCCTAGGCTGTGAGAATGTTACTGGAAATTAATGGAAAATTATCAGGAAGTGCTGAAACATTCATGTTGCACTGATTCTAAGAATGGCCTCTCTAACCTGCTATTTGTACACCAAGAAAAGCACAACACAGGACAAGCTGTTGCTATGTAACAAAGCATTTTAATGACATTTCAGCTGCCAGTCAATCTAATATTATAAGTATAATTTAGTAGATTTTATGACTTCCAGTTGTAATTCTATTGAGTAATATTTATTTTATTGAAGTTTTAAATGGAACACCCCTGGGGACTGGGTGCAGCAGTTATTTTGATAG
Organism: Heterodontus francisci; assembly: GCF_036365525.1. Classification (NCBI taxonomy): domain Eukaryota; kingdom Metazoa; phylum Chordata; class Chondrichthyes; order Heterodontiformes; family Heterodontidae; genus Heterodontus; species Heterodontus francisci. The sequence continues at coordinate 78,859,819 of NC_090372.1, forward strand.
TTGAGGCACTTAAGGGTCTCTCTCTCTCCTACTTCTATGTGAAATATGCTTAGATGTTCTCAACTTTGTTTCTAATCATAAGAACTTGGCTAAAATCTTCAGATAAACCACAGAAATTGTTGAGTGAAACCAAAGACATCACACTGGTGCTCCTTTGTGATTGGGGTCACGAGAACCAACCAGAGGCACCTTTACTCATTTTCTTTTTTCAAAAAAACCTCCTCTCCTTGTCGTGGCAGTAGCCCTTGTCTACCCCAGTTAGCAAGCATTTTTTCACCTGACCCCAGACATTAATTATTGGCAAGATGTTCAGCTGTAGGGGGCATCGCAGCTGGGTTCAGTATTGTCCTTGTCTGAAATTCATACATACATACATATTCAACACCGCTCTCCCAACCTAAACCCATCCCCACTCCCACAACCCCTTGTTGAAATATTAGCCCAGATTTTGTAGTTGCAATGACAGACAAACTGTCAGTATTCAGCCACATTACTCTGTGAAACTGGCAGCAACTTCCGGTTGTCTACACATGCGCAGTTAAACCTGGAAATCCAGAAGTTGGTGTCAGTGACTTCCATTCTTCCACAGGTGTCCTGTTGAAGTCCTCACAGGTGGAAGTCTTAGAAATTACTTGAATTGATGTGAACTTCCACTTTTTATGCTATTTGTCTCTCTGTAAGGGCCCTTAAATAGGTTATTGCCACGCTAACGAGAAGTGCAGCAATGAAAATACAGAACCAAACTAAAGAGTTATAAAAAAATTGGAGCAATTTTAAATAGACTGATACATGTGTTGGAAGACCTCTCAGCATCTCTTGCCCTCAAATCCACATCCGTGTCTACTAAGACTGAAAACCAATTAAGCCCCGCCTGCATGGAAATGTAACAAAAAATAATCACACCTGGATATAAGCTATACTCAAGCACAATAAGACAAGACCCTTTGCAGACTTCTCATCTCTGAATAACCTCCATTACAATGTAGTGTGGACCACCCTCATCTCCTTGGAATGGGGCCATCGTCAAGGCTATTATGCAGTCCAACTAGGACTGCAAACTGAAGTCACATGGGCAAAGCCAACCCTTGTGAAAATTCATCTTAAAAGGTAATTGTTTTGAGGAACAAAGGGAGAGTATTTTCAAGGCAGGATGAGAGACAACAACATCAGTCTAGTCTGTCCTCAGCTCTCACAGTACAGCAACAAAAAAGCCATTTTGAATTCCAGCAAGGCTAAGAGAGAGAGAGAGATCATTTCCAACCAACACAGTTGAATCATTCTGAGACAAGTTGGAAGCCAGCTACAGCAGAGACAAAAGAGTGTCTTTGCAAAAAAACATCTTCTCGACTGGTGAGAATTGATCTAAGACATCAGCACAGTCTTCAAACCAAAGCGAACCGCCAGGAGACTGCAACAAAAGAACAAAGAACAAAGAACAGTACAGCACAGGAACAGGCCATTCGGCCCTCCAAGCCTGTGCCGATCTTGATGCCTGCCTAAAATAACACCTTCTGCACTTCCGGGGCCCATATCCCTCTATTCCCTTCCTATTCATGTATTTGTCAAAATGTCTCTTAAACGTCGCTATCGTATCTGCTTCCACCACCTCCCCCGGCAGCAAAAACAGCCCAACATATTTCTGACTACCAGCAAACAGGCCTGCAACTTTAAAAATTCACCTTCCAAAGAGGATCCCACAAGTTATTCCTGAAACAACAGACTTTTACAACCTGAACTCTGAACACCTCTTACCCTGTACTTTTCTATCTATCTTCTTGAGGGTGCATGTGAGACTGAATGCATGCATGAGTGATGTTGCAATCATTTCGAGATTTGTTAAAAATAGTGTTTTATAACCTATGACAAAAACCTGTCATGGTCTGTTTATTTGACAAATAAAACACAAGGGGTTAAAACCCTAGTAACAAAAACACTTGTTGTGATCAGTTGGGAGGTGGACAGTGGGAACAAACCACGCCATCACCCACTTGGCTGTAACATTATACATTGTTTAATGAGGTGTAATTGGGTTTTTAACCAAAAACATTGTTTAATGAGGTGTAATTGTGTTTTTAACTATGTACTAAGTCATAATTATCACTGAACAACCTCTCTGGCCCTGAAAAAGACATTTTATATTTGTGGAATGTCAAATTTCTCCATTATGATAAATAATACTTTAAAATTTATGGCTTTTTTTAAGTTTATGTTATTTCAGTTTCTATCTTAATCCCATGTGTGTATCACAATCTTTATCTCACTCTGCAAAGTTATTAAAAAGTGAAGGACAATCAGTGCTTTTTACTTCCTGGCTGGCTGTCTGTGAGAATTCTTCAGTCTGATTGGCTGCTTAGCTTGCTTGATAACATCACTGTTGCTGGACACTGGAGATCCCCTACAGCTGACACTGGATTGAAATTAATATCAAAAAATGTAAAATCCCGACTACAGAGATTGCTAGATCCTTGAGGGCAGCTTGCTTCAAGATCAGTGGCAAGCGCTGTCACTTAGCCACTGACCACAAAATCCTGACCATTCATTGAAACCAACAGTATACCTCCACTGCCCCAACCGTGATCAGCAAACTCAGCATAAAACAAGAATTCATCCTGGAATCTTCCAGATCTGAATAGCTTAGCCTGTGTGCTGCATACACTTACTGAGCCATCTGAGGAATTGCTTTAATTAACATCCTCTTACCTGGAAGTGCTCAACATTCAAATTAATTGTAAAAGTGGCCTATTCCTCAGCACTGAGATCCCTCACTAATCGCAATAATTTTCAATTAAAAAAAGTTGGATTCCTAGTAGCATAAACTCTCATAACTGATCCTAGAACAAGCTTAGGGGTCTGTAGAATATACCAAACCAAACCTAGTGTAGTTCTGGAGCAGTTTCACCTCTTTCTGCTCAATGCAATTTTAAGCACATCAAAATTCTTCATTTCAATTGCTATCCTCATTTACTGTCATTTTTGACTATTTTATATATGAAAAAACCCTTGTTAGCTGTCCTCCCAGTTAAAATTATCAGAGGCAGATCATAAATTTGTGAACCCCACAATGATTCAAAATGTGTCTTTGCAGTTGAGGTAGGTGCATGATACTGATGAAATGCTGATATCTGTTCAGTTTCATTAATTTAGTGAAGCTTCTCATTATGTATATGTACAAGTACAGTAAAGTACTATCAATCCTGCTCCAGGGCAAGGTCATTAATGATAAACATTTTCATCTGGTGGCCTCAGCAGCAACAATCCTTTTTTCTCTTAAAAAAGAGCAAAGATTGACATAACTGCAAGCTAATATTCATTATATTATTTCACATCTTATTTTATTATAAAACTTAATTAAAAGTTATATTATTTGCCATTCTGATACGGTATAAACAGGGGAATGGGGGAATAGTAGCAGGTTGGTGCTTGAAGTGGGGACCATCCCTCTGAACACCATACCGGTGAGATGGTGGGCACTCTTAGTGCCAACCTGCTTTATTTTCCTTCTACCTGGCTCGTCAGCTGCTGGACCCATCTCCGCTCTTCTAGTTTTTCCTGTTTCCCTTTATACCTGCCTCATTCCCATACCTCTTTCAGATAATCACACATTCTCTGTGTCTTGTATATGTCTTTTTTATATATATCTTGCTTTGCCTCCTGCTAGTAGCACTTCTATCATTTAACCTCCTATTTTCCACTTAAGCATTTCACAGGTCACTCTATTCCTTTTCTCTATGTGTGTGCTCGCCTTGTGTTTAACCTTTCCCTTCCCTCTGTTCTATTTCTATTTAAATGCTGTTCGTTGGTAATATTTTCCAGTTTTGACAAAGGACCTACATCTAAAATGTTAACTTGTCTGTTTTCTCCACAGATGCTGTCTGGCCTGCTGATTGTCTCCAGTATTTGTTTGTTTCAGATTTACAGCATCTGCCAGTTGATGAGCTGATGATGCGAGCAATTGATCTGTTCTGATTTTTGAAGGCAACATTCATGACTGAGACTCCCGGCCAAAAATATTTAAACTAATTTAGCATCTGTTCCAGCGCTGATATAGTCAGCTCATTTGAACTCATCTGAGAGCAACGTGCCTCACATAGTTTCCTATAGGTCACAGTTTTCCACTTGGTTTCACTTAACAGCTGGTACCCAGGCTTCTTCCTGCGAATAAGCCGCTGCACATCACTACAACCCTGGGCCTCTATTTTCCTCAGTATCAACTTTTTACAGTTCAGTCATATGACATTTGAGCCTGGGACTCTGGTATACAACACCCTTCCAAACGTTACACAGGACTACTTTCCTACATTCACCAGTTGGCTTTCTTTTCTGATATTGTTACAGTTCAAGGCCAGTGGGTCAAAGATTAATCTTTCTCTTGGAACAGATTAAATCTTTTCAAATAAATGTGTTATTTATCCTTTCCTTCTGCATTCTAGCATCTTTAAGCCAGCTGCTCACAAACTATTACACCATGGAAAGAATGCACTTTCATAGGGCATTGATTGTGTTATATGTTATATTTAAATAATTTCTATCATGATCTTGATTTACTGCTAATTCTTCAATACTATTTTAAGCACCCTTCAAACCTTATAATAGTAGTAACAGTGAATCCAAAGACTGATAATATTAGCTATAGCTATGCAGCGATGTAAACTTGCATATTTTCTCTGTATTGAAATATTCATAGATAATAGCTGATTACAGTATACAAGTAATAAAATCAAAAGTTAATTAATGTATTCCTAAAAATGCATTGCTATACAATACTGGATGACTGATACTAAAGTACCTTTGATAGGATCAGCACTGCATTGATATACTGAACCAGTTGTTGTCCTAGAGGTTGCTGGTCCAATGTGTTTTTGAAAATTCCTATGTTGTTGACATTGAACCAAATGCTAATTAAGTTTTTCTTTTGAGCCGGTCTCCCACATTCTGCTCTCCGAAAACCTGAAGTCATCCAAAATTCAGCTGCCCGTGTCTTAATTCACACCAAGTTCTGTTCTCTGATCACTCCTGTACTTGCTGACCTACATTGGCTCCCTGTTAAGCAATATATTGATTTTAAAATTCTCATCCTTGTCTTCAAATTGCTCCATAGCCTCATTCCCCCTTATCTCTGTAATCTTCTCCAGCCTGACAATCTTTCAAGATAGCTGCGCTCCTCTAATTCTAGCCTCTTGTGCATTCCTGATTTTAACTGCTCCACCTGGAATTTTACATTTGGAGGGAAGCCCCCCTCCACCACCAGCCGAAAAGTCAGGGGCGAGGCAGCCTCCGCCAGGCCTGGGGAGCCACGCCGGGATTTTTCTCTCCCCAGGCCCTTAATTTGCCTTGGGCAGGACTTCCACCACCTTGAGGCAGGAAGTCCCGCCTAATGGAGCTGACGGCCAGTCAACGGGCTGGTAGCTCTTAGTTTCAGCAGCACCATGGGAGCAGTGGCCACTGCAGGGACTACACCTAGCAATCACAAGCAAGGTGAATAACGGCCCTGGAACCAAGGTAATCGGCATGGCCCCGGCAAGGCAAGTGGGGTCAGTAGGGGGGAGGAAGGGGTGTGTTGTGCAGTGGGGGCATTTGGGGCTTCGGGGACGGCCCTGCATGGGGCACAGGGTGCCCGATCAGGAAGGGCTCCCCCCCCCCGCGAGCCCGCAAGAAGGCTGCCAGGTTTTACCTGGCGGTGTTCTTGGGGCCTTTGCCTTCCGGCCGCCAAGGGTAAAATACCTGCGGTAGCAGGAGGAGGCCCTTAAGTTGCAGTTAATTGGCCACTTAGGGTGTTGATTGGCATGGGGCGGGCGGGCCGTTTCTCACCACTGTCACCCGCTTAAAATTGCAGCTGGGGCAGGAAGGCGAGAATAGCTCCCGCCCCCGCCTCCCACTCAATTTTACAGCCCCCCCACCGCCACCGCCATCAGCCCGCTCATCGAGGGCTGTAAAATTCCGGCCTTAGTGTCCGCTCCTTCAGTTGCCTAGGCCCATGCTCTGGAATGCCCTCGCTACACCTCTTTACCTCACTTTCTTCCTTTAAGACACTCCTTAAAACCTCCTCTTCGACCAAGCTTTCAGTCACCTGACCTAATATCTCCTTTTGTGGCTCAGTGTCCTACTTTGTTTTATAATGCTCCTGTGAAGTGCCTTGGGACATTGTATTACATTAAAGGTGCTATACAAATAAAAGTTGTTGTTGGTTCATTAGTGAAATGCTGATCCTTTGGTAATAATGATGCCTCTTTTTATTATGGACTTAAACATCTTCAGGGTGAAGATGAAACCAAATTGCGTGCACAAGTTGGTTTAAGTGGTTGCCGAGAATCATTTAATTACTTTGCCATTGTGACCCCTGTTTGGCCCTTAGTGCATGTCTACATTGGATTGACTTTGAATAAAGAAACTCTACTCCTGACATGCTACTACCAGGTTTCCCCATGGTATGTACAGAGTAAACAGGGGTATCCCTGTTGGATCTATGACGGTGCATACTTACCCTGCTAGACTAAACTGGGAAATAGACTGGTCCCTCATTTTATTTAACTGTTTCAGTATTCAGGATTGAGCACAATGATTTATAAATGGAAAATCACCAGATTTTTAATTTCATTTATAATATAAACATTCACTTAAATGAGCCTAATAACTAAACACATGTATAATGCAGAGAAAAGTAGTATAAATACTCATAGATAAAATATATTAAATACTTGGTCATTTTACTAATTTGTTTTCTTTCTAATGCTTTACATCAAATTAAGTTATGAAATTTGCATATTATTTTGTTTTAATACAAGATATTTAATGAAACATTAAATGATTTAGAAAGTGAAAATCTTAATGGTTTAGTAGAGCGGTTTTGAGACTGACCTGTTGCACTTTAAATGGAGGATATCACATGTCACTTGTTCTCAGCTTGTAATTATAGTCTTGTTTATAATGGCTCCCTTTGGGAGAGGTTTTACGTACTTATGCATACAGTTCAGTTCTTAATTATTTGTAACTGATGTTAGATAGCCACTGTAAACAGAGTCTTTCTATGTATGTTTCTTAGAATCATAGAATCTTACAGGTACAGCAGGGGACCATATGGTCTTTGAAAGCTATCCAATTTTGTCCAATTTAGTGCCAGCTTTTTTTCCCTCAAAAACCTGAAAACTAATCCTCTACAAGAACATGTCCAATTTGAAAATTACTATGGAGTCTGATTCCACCACACTTTCAGGTAGTGCATTCCAGACCTTAACAATACTCTTAATGCCCCTATTTATAAACCTAAGTTTTCATACACTTTCTTAACTTCCTTATCAACTTGCTCTGCCACCTTCAAGGATTTGTGAATATGCACCTCCAGGTCTTTCTGCTCTTCCTTCCACCCTGTCCCACTCGAAATAGGACCATTTGGATTATACTTCCCAAAGAAAATGCCAGAGACATTGAACAAATACTTTGTGTCTAATAACAGTGGGAGCTTAAGGTAACTAATATCAGCAGAGAAAAAGTATTGGAGAAACTTAAGGGACTAAAGGCTGACAAATCCCAGGACCTGATGGCCTACATCCTACAGTTCTAAAAGAGGTAACTGCAGAGATGGGGGATGCGTTAGTTATGATTTTCCAAAATTCCCCCGATTCTAGAACGGACCCAACGGATTGGAAGTTAACAAATGTAACACCTCTATTCAAGAAATGAGGGAGAGAGAAAACAGGGAACTAAGGGCCATTACCTTGATATCAGACGTTAGGAAAATGCTGGAATCTATTATTAACGAAATCTTAACAATGGACTTAGAAAATCATAGTATGATCAGACAGAGTCAACACGGTTTCATGAAAGAGAAATCATGTTTGACATATTAGAATTTTTTGAGGATGTAACTTGTAGGGTAGATAAAGGGGAACCAGTAGGGCTGTATACTTGGATATCCAAAACACATTTGATAAGATGCCACACAAACAGTTACTATGCAAGATAAGGGCTCATGGAGTTGGGGGTAATATATTAGCGTGGATAGAGGATTGGTTAATGGACAGGAAGCAAGACGTAGGGATAAATGGGGCATTTTCAACTTGGCAGGCTGTAACTAGTGGAGTGCCACAAGGATCAGTGCTGGGGCCTCAGCTATTTACAATCTATATTAATGACTTAGACAAACAGACCAAGAGTAATGTATCCAAGTTTGCTGACGATACCCAGCTAGGTGGGAATGTAAGCTGCGAGAAGGACACAACAGGCTGCAAAGAAATATGGACAGATTAAGTGAGTGGGCAACAAGGTGGCAGCTGGAGTACAATGTGGTAATGTATGAGGTTATTCACTTTGGTAGTAAGAATAAAAAAGCAGAATATTTTTTAAAAGGCGTGGAACTTCTAAATGTTGATGTTCAGAGAAACTTGGGTGCACTTGTACAAGAAACACAGAATGTTAGCATACAGGTACAGCAAGCAATTAGGAAGGAAAAAGGCATGCTGGCCTTTATTGCAAGGGGTTTGGAATAAAAGAATAAAGAAGTCTTGCTACAGTTGTACAAGGCTTTGTGAGACCACACCTGAAGTATTGTGCACAATTTTGGTCTCCATTTCTAAAGAAGGATATACTTGCCTTTGAGGCGGCCCAGCAAAGGTTCACTAGATTGGTTCCTGGGATGAGAGGGTTGCCCTATGATGAGAGGATGAGTAAATTGGGCCTATATTCTCTGGAGTTTAGAAGAATGAGAGGTGATCTCATTGAAACATACAAGATTCTGAAAGAGCTGAACTGGGTAGACACTGAGAGGTTGTTTTCCAAGACTGGAGAATCTAGAACATGGGGGCACAGTCTCAGGATAAGGGACTGATTATTTAGGACTGAAATGAGGAGAAATTTCTTCACTCAGAGGGTTCTGAGTCTTCAGAATTCTCTGCCCCAGAGAGTTGTGGACACTCCATTGCCGAATATGGTTAAAGTTGAGATTGAAATATTTTTGGTCTCGCAGGGAATCAAGGGATATGGAGAGCAGGCAGGAAAGTGGAGTTGAGGCCGAAGATCAGCCATGATCATATTGAATGGTGGCAGGCTTGAGGGGCTGTACAGTATACTCCTGCTCCTATTTCTTATATTCTTATGTTCTTAAAGTGCTGCACTCCACACTTATCTGCATTAAATTGCAGCTGCCATGTGTCTGCCCATTTCTCGAGTCTGTTGATGTTCTCCTGAAGTCTGCTGCTATTATGTTCAGTATTTACTCTGTTGCAGGTTTTGTGTCATCCGCAGACTTCAAAACTACACTCTCTGTACCTAAATTCAGGTCCTTTATATATAATAAGGAAAACAATGGACCTAATACCAACTTGTGGGGGAACCCACTGCATACTTCCCTCCAGTCAGAAAAATATCTGTTCACCAGTACTGTCTCCCTCCTATCCCTTAGCCAATTTCGTGTCCAAGTCACCACCATCTCTTTAATACCATATGCTTCTATTTTCTGAATAAGGCTTTATGTGATACTTTATCAAATGCCTTTTAAAAGTCCATCTTGAAAATTTGGACAGGGCCCGAAAACGGGTGTGACATCATGTTGCTGGGTTACCCAGTGCCTGTTTCTTCTGATGCAGGCAACATGCAAACTTCGTGATGCCTGCTAATTAAAATGATTGTAGTGTGCAGCCAGTGCTAAGCATGCTGTTGAGTGGCCACACGCCTAAGCAGAGGGCGCAAAATTCTGAGAGACTAGCAGAAGATGCAGCTTGTCTCTACTACTTAAAGTCAGTCTTCATCTCTTAAAGAGGAAGTGCATTGTGGCTGGACCATGTGCTGGTAGTCATTTTGAAAGTGATCTTGACGTGGGGAACGCTCAATAATGGCATAAAATGCTAGAGAGTGGGCCCCAAGATTTTACGACACTACACTGGAGGTCTTGGTGAAAAGGTGGAGAGGAGAGATGTCCAGGAAGCCATTCAGACAAATTTTATGAAGGCAGTGTGTCCAAATAACCGTGGTGGTCAATGCCAGCTGTCTAGCACTGAGGACCAGGATGCAGCGACACAAAAAGTTCAATGGCCTCACGAGTGGTCAAATTCAGTGAATGGATCTTCTGATACCATATCCCACCAACTGCACCACCAGTCTCACATTCCACAATGTATCACACCCCTATCATTCACCAACCAACATTCTCTATCAATTACAACTCATATCTAACCTAACATAACTTCACCTCACCCTCACACGCTTAGCATTGTTGCAAGCCTCACACCCACAGCTCACACTTTGCACACACTGTCAGTTATTCCATTATGAGCACCACATCACCCAAACAGATTGCACCACACACACTGACACACTTCCCTCTCTCTTGTTGGACAAGGTGCTGCATAACTGAAGGCAGCAGGTACTAACTGGTGGGGACAGGCACGGCTGCATGTCATTACCCAGCAACATCACCCCCCAACCCTGCTTGCCATTGCGAGTGACCATTGCTGGAACCATGGTCAACTGCAGGGCTGAAACCATCAAAGGTAATGGTATCCTCATACCTAACCCTCCTTCTCACATCTCACTTCCCCTCATCCCACAGATGTGTAAGAATGCACTTCCTACTTCCCCCTCCCCTCCCCTCATCATAAACTCATCACAAACTTACTCTTGTACGTTTCTTCTTTCAGATACCCATGAACTACAACCTGGCCAGGTGGCGGTGGAACAGCAACCAATGGAAGAACAAAAAGACTGTGATGATGAAGAAACACCATCACTCAATTTATCACGAGCAGCCACAAGCTCAGATACTGACTCTGAATGTAATTTAGAGGACAGATTAGAGGTGGGAACTGCATGTGGTGAGACACAAGGTGTCAGTGGTCTGCAGCCAGGGCAGGGGGCAAAGATAACTCCCAGAGGGCGAGGTTGCACATGAGCTCTTCTGTAGAGGACTCAGCCGAGCTGTTCGGTGGGTCAGGTTACAGAAGGCAGCTAAAATAAAAGCAAAATACTGCGGATGCTGGAAATCTGAAATAAAAACAAGAAATGCTGGAACCACTCAGCAGGTCTGGCAGCATCTGTGGAAAGAGAAGCAGAGTTAACGCTTCGGGTCAGTGACCCTTCTTCCACCCAATGTCTGGGTGCTGCTGTGGAAGCTCAGACTGATATCATGCAAGTTGAGCTTGCTACCGTGCAAACTCAGACTGCTGCCATCATGGCTCTGGATACAAAGGGGCTTGCAGGGTGTCACGCAGTCCAGCAATCTGTCCTCCAACAGACTACTAGGATTGCTGAGGTGCTGCCCAGGGAGGTATCAGTGGCTCCATGGAACAGGAGTCTGCTCTCCTCTCACAACATGGCAGCATTCATCCTCCCACCCCTGCCATTCCATTAGTGCCCTGGCTGTTGTCTGTCAGTCAGCCGCCCTAGACTGCTGCTGCCCAAGTCTAGATGGTGCAGTCTGAAGCTGGGCCTTCTATGCCCAGAGCTACTCGTCCTGCAAGACCGTCTGGAATCTCCTCCACTGAAAGCCAGCAGCCTTCTACCAGCCGTGCTGCAATCACTGCGGTAGCATTGCATAGGAGCACTAGGACAGGCAAAGACACACAGGATACAGGGATTCAAGGATGATTAGTTGGCGATTGTATGCAATGTGGCATGCTTTGATTTATACATTTGGCTTGTATTGTTTACTTATGTTGGTTTTTATTTTTGCATTGTGGCCTAATGGATTCTGTAAGTAAGTACGGTGATTATCATGGGAAAGTAAGGTGTGGGATTATTTGTGAATGAGGAATTGGGTTTGTGTTCCCTGGTATCGCAGTTGGATGAATTGTTTGTGGACAGTCCAGCGAGAAAGGGGCTGTCAGGATTGCCTCCTTCCTTCCTTTTCCTCCTCCTCCTGCTCTTTAGCTGTTTACTGTAGAGCTGTTGGCAAGGGCCGTGCCCTCATGATAGCCAGGTTGTGGAGTATGCACAGACCACTACAAATCTTGGCACGCTCTCTGCTGATTACTGCAGGGCTCCTCCAGAGTGGTCCAGACAGAAGTGTTGTTTAAGTACTCTGGTAGTCTGCTCTATCATATTTCCTGTGGCAGCATGGCTTTCACTGTATGCATGCTGCCCATGTGTGTGTGGGTTGCTCACCAGAGACATGAGCCATTTCACCAGTGGTTAGCCCTTGTCACCCAATAGTCACCCTTTGGTTATTGTGGTGGCTCAAATACAGATAGCACAGCGGACTGGCGTAGAACGAAACATCACAACTGCTACCAGGATACTGGACATTGGCCTGCATGATACTCTGAGTCTGGTCACACACCAGTTGGACGTTGGGGGAGTGAAATCTCTTTCGATTGTGATTCATCTCAGAGTTGCCATGTGGCACCCGCAAAGCGATGTGTGTGCAGGCAGTAGCACACCTTGGGGAAGCCTGCAATCCTCACAGAGCCACATGCTCACTTTGCCTGCTGCTCTCTGGCAAGAGAAAATTAAATCTATTCAGCTCGCTTAGAGTAGAGAGCCTCAGTGACTTCCCTCACCCAACAGCTGATGGCAAACTGCAAAACGTTGCTAATATCTCCAGCTCCAACCTGGAGGGAGCTTGATATGTAAAAGTTCATCGCCATTGGTCGTGTTGTCTGTTGTCTTCGCCCTGCTCTAATGTTGCAGTTGTGGCTGCAGCAGATGGTCAATTTTAGTGAAACATCCGTACTGAAGCACAGACGTCTCACACATTGTTCCTCACTGATGCTGGAAGTAGGAGAATTGTTCCCTGAAATCCCTAGGTAGATATGGCCTCCTGCTGAGAACCCTTCTCCTCCTCCCCCTTTTAGCAACTTGTCATGTACTGTGTAGTATTATGACCAAGGCGGGAGGAGTGCACTGTCTTTCTCTAGTTCCACTTCTCCACAGGTCACAACATATATTTAAATGTGTACCTAGTTACCGGTGCAGCCAATTATATACTCTCTCTACTTTAGTTTCAGAATAAAATCCACCAACTAGGTTTCTTTAATAAACATCAAAAGTATGAATTTATTATAAAACAAGACTTAGTCAATAAAGATGCAAAGCTTTAACATACAGTTTGGAATATGACAGTAAATATATATATTCCCTTCTAAATATCTAACACACACACACACACACACCGGTTAAAGGAAAAATAAAGATGCTTTGGCCAAAGTACTTGTTAATTCTTGAAGAGAAAGGATAATATATGTTATGTTCCAGATGGCATACAGTCTGGCATCCGAGTACACATAGTTGGGTCACTGGGATCTTTTCAGAAGCAGTTTGTTCAGGAGATGTCGAGAAGAAGTCTTCCAGAAGCTTCTTAGGAGAAATGCTGCTTTGGTTTCTCTGTTTCTTACACTTGATTCTTAGGGTTTCGCAAAGAGGGGGAGAAAAAATGAACTGATCTTCTCTTTTAGCAGGCTGACCTTCAACTGACTCAAAACAGTATTCAAAAATGAAACCCACTCGAGCACCATAAATCTTGACATGTCACTTCTCTTGTAAACAACTCCCATAGTCAGAAGGCACCTGTTGTTTACTTAGTTGAAGACATGTGACCCCCCAGTAAATATTGTTTTTAAACAGTCTTTCCAATGACCCTTTCGAACACAAAGTTCAGCAGCTCATGGAATCACTTCAGTCCTCCAATGAATCCATCTCCACAATTCTAAAACACAGGCCCTCAAAAAATATTTTTAAAAAGAAGCACTTTCATAACAGTAGCCTCTGCTCATTCTCCCTGTCATGCTGTATTCCAAGGGAAGTGCCTACTACTGTACCCATGTCTGGGAGCAACTGGTTTGTGCAGAAATGTTGAAGTTTGCTCAAAATTCTTTACCTGCCACACTACTCCCTGTGGATTCCAGCAACTTTAAAGGACTCTGGAAAGCACCAAACATTTGTACAACTGTAAGAGTAGCCAGTAGTAATTAATCAGCAACTAATCTGAAAATAATTGATGATACCTTTAAATAGGGCTGGTGGGAGTCCTTCCTGTTGCTAAATGCATGTTAATCCATGCGTGATTCAGAGACAGTGTTAGCTAGAGCACTGAACTCCAAAGTGGCAGCGCTGTCATCAAATCAGCATTATATGCCGATTGACATCATGATCTACCTGCTCTGCAAACATCAGGCTAACTCCCTCACCAATATAGCATCCCATGCAATTAGCACCAAAAGTGTGCATGTGTGCCATGGATGCCATTTTGGACCTCTAAGGGTTATCATAGCCACCAAAAAATTGGTGCCATGGATCCAAATTTTGTGCTTTTTGTCTTGAAGGACTGTTCAGTGGTCATTCCTACCAATGATAGTGTGGAGAGTATTGGTAAGAACAAAGTCAGGTATGTTTATAAAAAAGGAAACTCTTCTATATGGCTGTAGTTGACAATGCTATCCTTTTTGAATGTCTTTCCTGGTACTATTGTCTTAGGAGTGGAGATTCTTTAAGGGTACAGGGATTGTTGAACCAGGCAGGAAGGATATTTGGCAAGCAGATGTTTCTTGACGAAATCTGTTCTCGAAGAATTTTTCCAGAAGTAAAGAGTGTTATGAACAGTGAGAATCAACCCTTGTCTCACTATTACTGTTGGATGCGTTCAGGGAAAAGCTACAATCCCTTAGATGTAGGACAAATTGGTTTTTGAACTCGTTTGTACCTTCCTCTATCAGAACTTTTAACAGGAGCTTGATGGATGGATGAAGATATGCAGTCATGATGGGACTCATTGACTGATCATTTTAATGTATGAGAGTTAGTTTTTAACATATATATATTAAAATTAGACTTTTTGTGATAGGCTAATATTTTTGTTATTCATATGTAATATATTAATTGAGCAATGTGCCCAAAGTGAAGTTCTATATAGACAATAAATTGAAATTGAATTGAATTACTTCTTTGCATTGGTTCCCTCACCACCTGATGCAGGCCCAGTCTGACAGCTATGCCTTTCAGGACTCAGTCATTGGTCAGTGGTCATATTATCAAGTCACTATTAGTAGTGGACATTGAAGATCCACTTCCCCACCCCATCACCCCCTGCCCCCAGAGTATATTCTGTTCCCTTGTTTCCCTCAGGCTTCTTCCAATAGACACAACATGGCAGAGTAATGATTCAACCCATTTGAATATGGGTCGTAAGTTTCCTTGACCTTGTTAGATCTTGCCATTGGGCCAGGCCATACTCAAGGATGTTGTTGCCTGAAATGTTTGAGTGTACAATAAGGTTTAGATTAGCAATGGAGAAAAGTAGAACTTCTAGCTAACTTCAATGGGATGAGAGGGGATCTAGGCAGGGTAAAATGGAACTAATGATTGACAAGAAAAAATGTAATGGAGCAATGGGTGATCTTTAAGGAGGAGATATTTCAGGTACAGGCTAGGCATATTCCAAGCAGGAAAGGCAAAGGAACCAAAGCCAGTGCTTCTTGGATGACGAGGGAGATAGAGAATACGATGAAACACAAAGAGATGATGTATGATGCATGTCAGGTGAATTCTTCAGGGAAGAACTAGGCCAAATACAATAAGTTGAGAGGAGAAGTGAAGAGGAAAATAAGACTGGCAAAGAGAGAATGAGAATAGAATGGCAATCAACATAAAATGAACCCAAAAATCTTCTACCGGCATGTAAATTATAAGCAAGTAGTAAGAGGCAGGGTGGGGTCTATTAGGGACAAAGAGGGTAATATATGTTTAGAGGCACAGGGCAAGGCTAGAATACTAAATCAGTACTTTATATCAGTGTTTACTAACGAAGAGGATGCTGACAAAATATCAGTAGAAGCAGAGATGGTAGAGGCAATGGATGGGCAGGATGTACTGGAAAGGCTGGCTATGCTAAGAGTGGATTAGTCACCTGGTCCGGATGGCTTGCATCCAGGTTGCTAAAAGAAGTGAGAGTGGAGATAGCAGAAGGGCTAACCATAATCTTTCAAACTTCCCTAGATATGGGGGAGGTCCAGAGGATTGGAGAATAGCAAATTTGACACCCTTATTCAAGAAAGGGTGTAAGGACATTTCTACTAACTACAGGCCAGTCAGTTTAACATCTGTGGTGGGTAAGGTTTTAGAAACAATAATTAGGGAAAAAAATCAACAGGTGCCTGGAGAGGTTTAACTTAATTCGGGAAAGCCAACACAGATTTGTAAACGGCAGATCATACTTGACTAATTTAATTGATTTGTTTTGTTGAAGAAACAGAGAAGGTTGATGAAGGGAAAGCAATGGATGTTGCCTATATGAATTTTAAGAAAGCCTTTGACAAAGTACCACATAAAAGGCTGGTTACCAAAATTGAGGCTCATGGAATAGGAGGGTCAGTGTCAGTTTGAATAAAAAATTGACTTAATGACAGAAAACAGTGAGTGGTAAATGGTTGTTTTTACTTTATGGGAATTGCTGACTAGACAAATATTTAATGCCCATCCCTAATTGCCCTTGAACCGAGTGGCTTGCTAGGCCATTCAAGAGTCAACCACATTACTGTGGGTCTGGAGGTCACATGTATTTGTAGGCCAGACCAGGTAAGGACAGCAGATTTCCTTCTCTAAAGGTCATTAGTGAATGTCCTTTAATTGGATTTTTACAACAATCATTTCATGGTCACCATTAAACTGGCCTTTTAATTCCAGATTTATTAATTGAATTCAAATTTCATTATCTGCTATGGTGGGATTCAAACCCATGCCCCCAGATATTTTGCTTGGGCTCTGGATTATTAGTCTAGTGACATTACTACTACACCACCACCTCCCCTAAGTCTCCAAGCTTCAGTGCTGGGACCACTGCTTTTTTTGATATAGATTAATGACTTGGATATTGGAATACAGAGTAAAATTACAAACTTTGCTGTTGATATCAAACTAAGAGGTGTGGCAGACAGTGATGATGATACTAATCAACTGCAACAGGATATAGATAGGCTAGTAGAATGGGCAGACAAGTGGCAGATAGAATTTAATACAGAAAAATATGAGGTGATGCATTTTGGCAAAAGGGATAGGGAGAGGCAATATAAACTAAATGGTACAGTTCTAAAGAGTGTACAGGAACAGAGGGACCTGGGTGTTCATGATCTTTAAAGGTGGCAGGACAAATTGAGAGTAGCTAGCAAAGCATATGGGATCTGGGGCTTGATAAATAGAGGTATTGAGTACAAAAGCAGGGAGGTTATGCTGAACCTTTATAAAGCTCTGGTTCAGCCACAACTAGAGTATTGCGTCCAGTTCTGGTCATCGCACTTTAGGAAGGATGTGAGGGTCCTTGAGAAGGTGCCAGAGGAGATTTACCAGGATGGTTCCAGGGTAGCAGGGATAACCCAGGTAATTACAGGCCGGTGAGTCGAACATCAGTGGTTGGGAAAATATTGGAAAAAATTCTGAGGGACAGGATTAATCTCCACTTGGAGAAGCAGGGATTAATCAGGGATAGTCAGCACAGCTTTGTCAGGGGGAGATCGTGTCTAACTAACTTGATTGAATTTTTCGAGGAGGTGACTAGATGTGTCAATGAGGGTGAAGCAGTTGATGTAGTATACATGGATTTCAGTAAGGCTTTTGATAATGTCCTGCATGGGAGATTGGTTAAGAAGATAAGAGCCCATGGGATACAGGGAATTTGGCAAATTGGATCCAAAATTGTCTTAGTGGCAGGAGGCAGAGGGTGATGGTCGAGGGCTGTTTTTGCGATTGGAAGCCTGTGACCAGTGGTGTTCCGCAGGGATCAGTGCTGGGACCCTTGCTGTTTGTAGTGTACATTAATGATTTAGACGTGAATATAGGAGTTTTGATCAGTAAGTTCGCAGATGACAAGAAAATTGGTGGTGTCGTAAATAGTGAGGAGGAAATCCTTAGAGTACAGGATGATATAGATGGGCTGGTAAGATGGACAGAGCAGTGGCAAATGGAATTTAATCCTGAGAAGTGTGAGGTAATGCATTTTGGGAGGACTAACAAGGCAAGGGAATATACAATGGATGGTAGGACCCTAGGAAGTACAGAAGGTCAGAGAGACATTGGTGCATTTGTCCATAGATCACTGAAGACAGCAGCACAGGTAGATAAGGTGGTTAGGAAAGCATATGGGATACTTGCCTTTATTAGCCGAGGTATAGAATATAAGAGCAGGGAGGTTATGATGTAGCTGTATAAAATGCTAGTTAGGCCACAGCTGGAGTACACTATAGGAAGGATGTGATTGCATTGGAAAGGGTGCAGCGGAGATTCACCAGGATGTTGCCTGGGCTGGAGCGTTTCAGCTATGAAGAGAGACTGAAAAGGCTAGGGTTGTTTTCCTTGGAACAGAGAAGGCTGAGGGGGGACATGATTGAGGTGTACAAGATGATGAGGGGCATTGATAGGATTGCTGGGAAGGTTTAGGGGGGGATTTGAGGAAACATTTTTTCACCCAGTGGGTAGTTAGAATCTGGAACGCACTGCCTGAAGAGGTGGTGGAGGCAGGAACCCTCACAGCATTTAAGAATTATTTAGATGAGCACTTGAAACGCCATAGAATACAAGGCAATGGGCCAAGTGCAGGAATATGGGATTAGAATAGTTGGGTACTGGACGGCCAGCATAGACACGATGGGCCGAAGGGCCTGTTTCTGTGCTGTATAACTCTAACTCTATGAATCTATGAGTGATTGGATTGCTATACAGAGAGCCGGCATGAACATGATGGACCGAATGGCCTCTTTCTGTGTCGTTATGAATCTTTGACACTATGACGCTATGATTATATCAGGTTGTTGCTTGACTAGTCTGTGGGACAGTTCTTCCAGCTTGAATACTTGTCCCCAGATGTTAGAAGAGAACTTTGCAAAGTGGTCTAGGTTGAAATTGCCTAAGTCTGGTATTCATGCTACTGTTATAATGCAAATCATAATGATTTCTTATTTTAAGCACATCCCCTCTGCTATTAAACTTGCAGTTAAGCAATTTCATCAGAAGGTAATCAATGAAAATTAAATCTGCTTCTCCTGCAAAATCTAAGCTGCATTTCATGGCTCCAGTAGCAATTATCAAGCTAAATTGAATTTAATGGATCAACGAGAGTATCATATGTTATACCAAGGGAAAGTATTAAAGCATGCTTAACAGAGAAAGTAATTTAATTTCATAAACTAGCTATCTGAAACTTTTTTTTAAAAATGGCTATACTAAAGAGACATGATAATAGAATATTTTGGAGCACAAACAACTGGACCACAGAGTAATGGAATACTCTAAATGTCCAGTCTCATCCCAATATAGATTTGAATTAAAGTACTTTTCAGATAGTGATAAGATGTATCACTGATGGGGAGAAGGTGACATATCTTAAAAGCTAGACACCATGCTACAGGGACATAGAGAAGGATCATAGAATCAGACAACACAGGGAAGCATTTGGTCCATTGTGCATGTGTCAGCTCTTTGAAACAGCTATCAAATTAGTCCCACATTTCAGCAATGGGGGAGCATAGCACATAAGTGCAAAAGACAAGGCTGAAGCATTTGCGACCATCTTCAGCCAGAAGTGCCGAGTGGATGATCCCTCTCGGCCTCCTCCTAAGGTCCCCAGCATCACAAATTCCAGTCTTCAGCCAATCCCATTCACTCCACATGATATCAAGAAAAGGCTGAAGGCACAGGATACTGCAAAGACTAAAGGCCCTAACAACATTCCAGCAATAGTACTGAAGATTTGTGCTCCAGAACTTGCTGCCCCCCGAGCCAAGCTGTTTCAGTAGAGCTAAAACATTGGCATCTACCCAACAATGTGGAAATTTTCCCAGGTAGGTCCTGTACTCAAAAAGCAGGACAAATCCAATCCGGCCAATTACCGCCCCATCAGTCTACTCACGATCATCAGCAAAGTGATGGAAGGTGTCATTGACAGTGCTATCAATCAGCACTTACTCAGCAATAACCTGCTCACTGCGTTCAGTTTGGGCTCCGCCAGAGCTACTCAGCTCATGACCTCGTTACAGCCCTGGTCCAAACAGGACAACAGAGCTAAACTCAAGAAGTGAGGTGATGTGAGAGTGACTGCCCTTGACATCAAGGCAGCATTTGACCTAATGTGGCAACAAGGAGCAAAACTGGAGTCAATGGGAATCAGGGGGAAAACTCTCCTCTGGTTGGACTCATACCTAGCACAAAGGAAGATGATTGTGGTTGTTGGAGGTCAATCATTTCAGTCCCAGGACATTACTGCAGGAGTTCCTCAGGGTAGTGTCCTAGGCCGAACCATCTTCAGCTGCTTCATCAATGACCTCATAAGGTCAGAAGTGGGGATGTTCGCTGATGATTGCACAATATTCGGCACCATTTGCAACTCCTCAGATACTGAAGTAGCCCAGGTCCATATGCAGTAAGACCTGGACAACATCCAGGCTTGGGCTGATAAGTGGCAAGTAACATTCACACAAGTACCAGGTGATGACCATTTCAAAGAGAGAATCTAACCATCTCCCCTTGACATTCAATGACATTACCATTGCTGAATCCCCCACTATCAACATGCTGGGGGTCACCATTGACCAGAAACTGATGTTGAGTAGCCATAAAAATGCTGTGGCTACAAGAGCAAGTCAGAGGCAAAAATTCGGCAGTGAGTAACTCACCTCTCCACTGCCCATCTACCATCTAAAAGGCACAATTCAGCAGTGTGATGGAATACTCTCCACTTGCCTGAATGGGTGCAGCTCCAAAAAACACTCAAGAAGCTCAACACCATCCAGGATAAAACAGCTCGCTTGATTGGCACCCTATCCACCACCTTCAACATTCTGCAAAGTAGCAGCGTGAAACAGCTAGCTTCACCTGTTGCTCAAATTTTTGGGATACATTACCCTTCCAGGGTAATCTGAGATAGACTGGGCACTTTACAGGGTCGAAAATAACGGCCTTAGTCCCGTTCATAAGTTTGCGCAATATACAGCGAGAAATGATCTGATGAGGGTAACCATTGTTACACAGGATGCCTTTGATTCGCCCTATTTCAGCATCAAGCTTGCATGGTGAGCAAATGGCAAACGTGTACACATGAACATAGGAATTAGGAGCAGGAGTAGGCCACTTGGCCCTTCGAGCCTGCTCCACCATTCAATAAGTTCATGGCTGAACTGATTACTCAACATTTCCACCTACCCCCGATAACCTTCCACTCCCTTGCTTATCAAGAATCTATTTACCTCTGCCTTAAAAATATTCAAAGACTCTGCTTTCACTGCTTTTTGAGGAAGAGAATTCCAAAGACTCACGACTGTCTGCGAGAAAACATTTCTCCTCATCTCTGTCTTAAATGGGCGACCCTTTATTTTTAAACAGTGATCGCCTAGTTCTAGATTCTCCCACAGGGGAAACATCCTTTCCACTTCCACCCTCAGGATCTTGTATGTTTCAATTAGGTCACCTCTTACTCTTCTAAATTCCAGCAGATACAAGCCTAGCCTGTCCAATCTTTCCTCATAAGATAGTCCGCCCATTCCAGGTATTAGTCTAGTAAA
This sequence comes from Heterodontus francisci, assembly GCF_036365525.1. Lineage (NCBI taxonomy): Eukaryota > Metazoa > Chordata > Chondrichthyes > Heterodontiformes > Heterodontidae > Heterodontus > Heterodontus francisci. The sequence continues at coordinate 78,881,283 of NC_090372.1, forward strand.
CCTTCTCTGTACTGCTTCCAACGCATTTACATCCTTCTTTAAATAAGGAGACCAGTACTGTACACAGTTCTCCAGATGTGATCTCACCAATGACTTGTATAGCTGAAGCATAACTTCCCTACTTCTCAATGCAATTTCCCTTGCAATAAACAATAACATTCTATTAGCTTTCTTAATCATGTGTGGTATTTGTCACGAACAGGATGCTGCAGTCAAGCCAAAAAGATGTTCTGTCTATCACACAAATGAGTAATGTGATATATGAATTGCAATGCCAGTGTGATGCTAGGTATATAGGCCATATGTCCTAAAGACTGCTGAATTGTATCAAACAACATGTCCCTTCCGCTGTTCGCAACGGGCAAGGAACAGGCCGTACCCAACCAGGCCCTGCTTGCAAAACTCAATACAGTGTCAAACATTAGATGTGATTCAGCAATTGGACAACATTTGCTTAATAACCCTCAGTGTGTTAAGAATTACACTGACAACCAATTGAAGATTGTCTGTCGGGCTCGCAGTGTGGCACATTTGCACATACTGGAAGCTACATATATTAATACACAGAGCCCTGTTCTTTGCAGACAGAAAGAACATGTACACACATTGCACCTGTTTCAGCTAAACAAAATAATTGACAGTCATTCGTTGGTTCATTCCTCAAAACAATGCCTTGACCAATCAGAGTCAAGCTGCCTGGTTTAACTTTCAAACCAAACTTCGCAGTTAACTGTCAGTCACTATAAACTGGTGCATTCTCAATGGCAATGCCACTACCAATCAGAGTCCACTTGCCAACGAATCAGCACTCCCTTCTCATACAGTATAAATTTGTTGCTTCCCTTACATTGGTATTCTTGCATATTGTCCTGATGAGTGCAAGACAAAAAGTCTCTATTTTCAGCAATACTCAAGTTCTGTACTACCAAATGACTATTAATTTATAATTAATTAACCACACTACTACTAAGCCCCACTCCTAATAACCTTTGCTACTGTTGTAAACCTTACTTCTGCTAATAAAACCTTACTAGTAAATTACCGGAGTCTCAGAAGATTCTTATTCTTATTATTCCAATTAATGTTACACTAACCCCAATCAAAATTCTTTAGTCTGGATAAGAGAAAAAATGAGAAAATGTTCGCCAACCAATCAATTACCTGCTTTGCTGGACTGTCACATGTAAGTTCCTCTTTCCCCCTCTGCAGCAACTTCCCACGTGTACCAAATTCCCACCTTCACACTCTGACTACATCTCACTCCAGCAAAGTATTCACTCCATACACCTCTTACTCTGTACAATTTGTTACAACCAAATGAGAAAGTGGTCTAGGGTTCCATTTCAGCCTTCACCTGCTCTTACTGTAACAGGATTTTATTTTTAAACACACTGTGTTTGTAGTTCCCCCTTGGTGAATCTTTGTTCACCACTTTCCAATTATAAGGTAAAGCAATTAGCACAAACAGACTTTCTTAGGTTTAAAGAAGAAAGGTGAAATTTTATTAAACTTAAACTTTAATTCGGTTGACGCCAACGGATAAACAACACGCCCACGCTAACATGCATAAGTGATACACAAATGCAAATAGAGACAGAAAAGAGCAGAAGAAATAAAGTGGAAAAGTTTGAGGCAATATCGAAGAGTTTTTGTTACGGGTCTTCAAGCTCACTGTAGTGTCCTTGATTATAGTTAGTGTTTGCTTTTCATTGGAGCCCAGTATTCATCTTAAACCTTGTTTACTGTAGGAGACATTTCTCTCTTGGGGTTCATGTATCTTCAGTCAGTTTTTGGAGTTCCGTGAGAAAGAGATGGGAGCAGATAGGAGGAGAGGAGGTCTACTTCAGTCCAGCAGCATTCAGCTTTCTGCCAGTTCAAACACTGTCTCTACAATTTAAAACTCCACAAGTTGGCCAGCAGGGTGGTGACGTGAGTGACTGGTATAACCACTTCTGGCTTTGTGGTTTGAATTGGAGCAGGGAATAGCTCCTTTGTCTACAAACACTGTCTGTTAATATGCTAAAATGTCTTTCCAGCCAGGGGCCAGGCAACCCCTTGTAATAGGCCTTCTCTTCTTCCCAGCAACAATTTGAAATTTAATGTCTGTGTGGCGAAATTAATGTGCCTCATTCTTGGCAGGTGGGGGCCTGCATGATTTGCAAACCTGACTACTTTTATACAACCTCTGATGAGTCACTAGCTAGCGCTGCTACAGTAATTAACACCTATTGAACCAACTACTTTCAGCTAATTGGCAGGTAACAGCCACTGCCAGGCAGCTGTCTGTTTAGCAAGGCAATTTAAGTAATTTGAAGTTTGAAAGTTCTATGTCAAAGCCTGACTCTTAATCTAAATTGAAGTTGAGAAAAACTTACCAGAACTTACCATGTGAACCAAATTCCACTTTCACGCTCTGACTACGTCTCACTCTGGTGAAGTCTCCACTCCGTGTACCCCTTACTTACAGTCAAATCATTGATTGTAAAGTGTCATGAAACAAAATGGGATTTACATGTAGCCAAGTTACAACAATCGACACAGGCTGCCATCTCCTGTGAAAATCATATTTGGAAGACAGGTTAAGACAATGCCTCCAAGTCACCTTCTTAAGAAATCCTCCTTGATATGATAGGCTGTTAGCAAACCAAGCAAAGATGAAGACTATGCACAATAAGCACCTGGTTGTGAACTGCCACCATTGCAGATAGGGCAGAAAGTCAAGGTAATTCATCCACAAGAAAAAGTGTGGTTTTCTGCAGAAGTGTCCAAAGTCTGTAACGAACCAAGATCTTATGAAGTAACCACCCCCAATGGAGGAGTGTTAAGAAGAAATCAAAGTCAGCTAAGAGAACTAGCTAACAGCACTGTGCCTCATAACCCCATTGCATCGCAAACACAGTGTCATGCAGGCCCCCACCTGCCAAGAATGAGGCATATTAATTTTGTCATATTAACATTGATTTTAAACTGTTGCTGGGAAGAGAAGGCCTGCTACAAGGGCTTCCAATCACTTAGCTGAAAAACATTTGCATACTATCAGACAGTGCTTGTGGAGACAAAAGGACCATTCGCTGACACATTCAACCCACAATGGATCTTGATCACCAGACGTTGAAGGTGTAAGGAAGAGCATTCCAGAGACTGCTAAGGTGATACAATCCACAAAAGCCAGGATTGGTTAAACCAGCTGGTCACATGACTAACTGGCTGGTCCAGGGTTTTTTGAACTAGCCACAGAGTTTTTGAACTCAGGAAAGACTGTTTGCTCCTGGAGTGAGAAGACCACTCCTGTCTGCTTCCATCTCTTTCTCACAAGCCTCTGGCCCACTGAAGACACATGAACTTCAAGAGAGAAAAGTCTCCTCCATCGAACAAGGTTTAAAAAGAATACTGGGCCCCAACAAAATGCAAGACCTATCTACAATCAAGGACTTTATAGCAAATTCGAAGAACGGTACCCAAAATCATCTTCAGATATGGCCTCAAACTTTTCCACTTTATTTCTTCTGCTCTTTCTCTGTCTCTATCTGCATGTGTGTATCATGTCTGCATGCTAGCGTAGGTGCAGAGTGTATCCATAGGCGTTAACCGAATTAGAGCTTAAGTTTAATAAAGTTCAACCTTTTTTCTTTAACCCTAAGAAAACCTGTTTGTCTAGTTTCTTTGCCTTATAATTGGAAGTTAGTGAACACGGATTCACTAAGGGGGAGCTAAAAAAAACGTTGTGTTTAAAATTAAACCCTGTTACGGTAAGGCCAGGTGAAGGCTGAGAGGGAACCCTAGACCCCTTTCTCACCTGGTCGTAACAACAGTCACACTCAGATCTACAGAATATAGCAAGAGAAAATGACCAGTGTAACAATTAAACACAGGCTGAATGTTAGAATACACAAAAAAGCCAAGCAAACAAGATTGATAAGTCTAATTTTCCATTAAACTGCACTGTGACAGGATCAGGTTGAGTCAGTAGACCACTTGTACGGTTCAGAGACACTTGACTAAAGGACAGTAGATTCGATGCATGTGTAAATATTTGTCAAAGTCATTTAATTCCATTGTGTACATAGTTTATCTTTTGTGTACTTCCATTTTTGGAAAGGGGGATGTTGTGATATCACTTTAACAATGTAAGTACTCCACACAGCATCACCGGAAGTGATGTCATTCAACATCAGATCGGTTGCTTGGAGTTGAGCAAGACACCTCGTCATATATATATGATAGAGATCTCTTGTGTTATGCTACAATAAAGAACCCACAGTTTAATAACCACTTAACTTAAGATTGGTACCTTATTGCTACATCAAAGCAATAATGCAACACAAATGAGTTCGGATGAAAGATCACAAACCTAAAACATTAACACTGTTTTTCTCTCCACAGATGCTGCCTGACCGGCTGAGTATTTCCAGCATTTTCTGTTTTTGTAATAGCTGAATAGCTATAGGTTTGCAGAGACGCTGCCTTAGTTTGTAGAAGGCTGAGCTGGTGCAGCTGATCCGGTGTTGGATCTCCTTGCCAATGGTGGCCTTTTGAGAGAGGTGGCTGTCAAGGTATGGGAAGTGCTCAACATATTCCAAGGTGTATGTGAGGCTGACACGATTGGAGGGTGTGTGTATGTGAGTTGTGGTGCGACGATGTTAGGGGTGAGTTCTGAGTGTCAGGGTGTGCTGCTGGGTGAGTGACGGGGGTGTGGTTCATTGAATAGTGTGAGAGGTAAGTGGTGTGGTGGGTCTGAGATGTGATGTGCAGATACGGTCACTCACCTTTACAACCCCAGTGAGGTCATTAAACTTTATGCACTGCTGCCCTATCCTGGGGAGACAAACTGGGCATTTGTTGTTGGCTGTCCCTTGATTAGAGGATGTCGTCTGCTCAAGGTCATTAGTTTCTGCCATGGGTCTTCAGGTGACTGAACAGGCTGATTCTCAACCCGTAGATCTTTGGGCACATGGGGCAGGATGTCCCACAAGGTAGTGAGATTCAGAGTGCAAGGTTTGCTTCCTTTTCTCTTCTTCTCTGCCACCGCTCTGCCTCATCATTAAGGCGTTTGGACTCAAAGCATGATGCAGCTTGATAGACACATCGCCATTTTGAACGATTGGTAACAAGCTCCACCCAGTCATCAATGTTAATGTTGCCGCACTTCAAAGAGAGCTTGAGGGTGGTTTTGAAGCATTTCTTTGTCCTCCCCTGGAATGCTGGCCACTTGAGTGTTGAGAAAACAAGGCCTAATGGGAAAGACTGTTTTCAGCCATTCTGCCACAGTGTCCAGTCCATCGAAGTTGTTTTTGCAAGAGTTTTGCCTGAATGCTTGTGGAGCTGGCTTCAAGAAGGACACTCGTGTTTGTTATGGTCCTCCCATTGAATCTAGAGGATGTGGCAGAGGCATTGCTGATGGAATTTCTCTAGCGCTCTTATGTGTCGCTGATACACAGTCCAGGTCTCACTGCAGTACAGGAGTGTGGTGGCAACAACTGCTCTGTACACTGGGACTTTTGTTGACTTGCGGAGGTCTTTGTTGTCAAACACTCACTGCCTTAGTTTGTAGAAGGCTGAGCTGGTGCAGTTGGATCTCCTTGCCAATGGTGGCCTTTTGAGAGAGGTGGCTGCCAAGGTGTGGGAAGTGCTCAACATATTCCAAAGTCTCTCCTTTAACATATATGGGAGGTGGAATATTTGGCTGACCAGGTGTGGGTTGGTATATGAGTTTTGTATTGGCAACATTCAAGGACAGGCAGAGTCTCGTGTATGCAGCATTGAAGAGATCGAGAGTGGCTTACAAATCTGGTGCAGAGTGGGCAACAACACTGCAATCATCATGTATGTCTATGGTGGTCAGTTTAGTTTTGGCACAGAGGCAACTCAATTCAGGAGAATGCTGTAATGAATTCTTTTTATGTTGTCTGATGCAACATTAAAGAGATGCGTAGAGTCCAGTTGGTAGACAATCTCAAACAGGTTTGTTTACAACTAACAAGTATATACAGTGCAGAGCTATCTATTTACAGAACCTTCATCTATGTGTTACAGTTACAGAGTGATGCAGGCTCGTAGTCACATTACCACGTCCTGGCTCATTAGCATACTAAGATCTTAAAGGGATATCACTCTTAAAGGCAATCATACAACATCCCCCTTCTTTGCAAAGATTAGTCTTGTATGCTGAAAGTAAAAATACATAAATTCAGATAACACCAACATTATTTACACAACTATAGAAATTGTGAAATTTACAAATATAGAGGCTCAAAAGTCCAGATATCATCTCGGTGGTTTGACAACTCTTGCTCTGAGAGTTTGCATCTCATCTGAAGTTTCTCCCTCTCTGCATTCAGTTTCTGTTGCTCTGCCTTCAGCCTGCTAATGTACTCGGTTGCTTTTCTCAAGATGACTACCTTTGAGGCCTTGTCATTCTTATTTTTTAAAATTTATTTAGAGATACAGCACTGAAATAGGCCCTTCGGCCCACCGAGTCTGTGCCGAGCAACAACCACCCATTTATACTAAACCTACAGTGATCCCATATGCCCTACCACCTACCTACACTAGGGGCAATTTGTAACAGCCAATTTACCTATCACCTGCAAGTTTTTTGGCGGTGGGAGGAAACCGGAGCACCCGGAGGAAACCCACGCAGACACAGGGAGAACTTGCAAACTCCACACAGACAGTACCCAGAATTGAACCCGGGTCCCTGGAGCTGTGAGGCTGCGGTGCTAACCACTGCGCCACTGTGCCGCCCCTTGGAAAGTTCTGGCACCTCATCTCAAAGAGTCAACCGACAATGCTGAAACTCTAAAATAAAAGCAAAATACTGCGGATGCTGGAAATCTGAAACAAAAACAAGAAATGCTGGATTCACTCAGCAGGTCTGGCAGCATCTGTGGAAAGAGAAGCAGAGTTAACGTTTTGGGTCAGTGACCCTTCTTCGGAATGCTGAAACTCATTCCTTCTCTGCCTCTTCAGGACATTGCATGTCCTTCGCCTCTCCTCATCCTCCACGTCTGAAGGCTTGGGGCTTAAGGTTGAGGACTTGTTGGTGAAAGAGTACTTGGTCTTCTGGAGGTACCTGCCCTTTCTGGCTCGTTGTGGTGCTGGCAGTTCTCTATAGAGCAAAAGGGAAGGCGCGGCATGGTTGTGCTGTTGCTGGGTTTCCAGACTGCACTGTTTGATGATGGACAGAGTCTGTGAGCGGGTTCCGGTCCTCGGAGATTTCGCCTTGGCAATGCTGTTGTGGATGGTTAAGATGTTGAGGTCCTTAAATGCTGGTAGTTCTGCCACTGCTGATCCACTCGTGTCTGCTAGGTAGAATGTTTGTGGTTTCCATGCCGACTTACCATAGCTGCATTGCATTGTTAGTGTGCCACTGCAAGGGATGGGTGACCCGATATATGCAGATAACTTGGCAGTTTTTGGTTGCATCATTGATTTCCAATGACTCCAGTACATGTCTTTCAGCATTCGGACTGGTAGGATATTTGCACAAGCGTTGGTGTTAATCTTGACCTGGATTGTATGTTTGCCAGCTTTCTCTAGGCACGTGATGTTAATAGTGACGAAAGCTTCCAGCTGTTTGGCTTCATCAATGTGATGTGTTAGGTTCACAATATGGAATAATAATATAAAAGCAAAATACTGCAGATGCTGGAAATCTGAAATAAAAACCAAAAAATGCTGGAAAAACTCAGCAGGTCTGGCAGCATCTGCGGAGAGAGAAGCAGAGTTAACGTTTCAGGTCTGTGATCTTTCATCATAGTTCTGATGAAAGGTCACTGACCTGAAACGTTAACTCTGCTTCTCTCTCCACAGATGCTGCCAGACCTGCTGAGTATTTCCAGTATTTTTTTGCTTTTATCACAATATTGAATGCTTGTTCGTCTTCTGGTTGAGAATTGCTTCTGTCCGAAACTTGTGTCTGGTCTGCTTCGCTGTGGACCTTGTGTATCGGCTTGCTTTTACACCGGTCGCAGGTGCTTTCCTTGCTGCTGTTGCCCTGTTCCTGTGCTTGTCGTCTGTTTGTCTACGTCCTGGCTGTGTCTTTGGAGCCAGATTTCTTGCATAGCAGGCCCAGTGTCCTTTTTTAACCACATGCCTTGCACAGGTCTCGAAATGCAGGATAACTTCGCGGTGAGTGGGACCAACCACACTTACCACATAGCTTGCTTGCTCTTTTCGACCTGGTTGTGGTGCTGATACTGTTGGCCGCACCTAGTTCTTGCAGATACTGTTGTCCAGCTACAATAGCTTCCTATTTCCTGCCATCTTCCAGCAGTGCATCAATGCTGTGACATTTCTTTCTCCCCAAGAGGTCTTTCTGGAATGCTTCAATGGATGTTGATGCAATCATCCGCTCAATTATTCAGTCTGACAGCTCAGTTTCTGTGAAGTCGCATTCGTTGCCCTTATTATGTCCTCGTCAGATATGCCTGAGGTATTTATTCTGTGCAATCCCTCATTTCCAACTGATATCATTAATTTTACAGCCTGTTTTCTGGTTCTGTAATCACTTGGTCAGTGAAGCATAACTGCATTCTCTGTCTGAAAAGGTGGAATTTGGATCCAGTTCATGCTGGGAAATTTGGTATCCATCTTCCTGCTGCTCCTTTGCTTAAAACTTGCTTTAATACATGTTCTATGACTCTGTACTGCATTACCTTTAAAGAAAAACGCTCTTGGCTGCTTTGATTGACAGGAGCAGGTGTTCAGCAATGCTTGTCTGTTTTTCTAGCTTATAGCACTCTAGTCTGTCTGCTTACACAGTTGCGCAATAGACATTTCAAGTGCTTTTTTCACTGCCGTTCAATTGACAATTCTTCATGCTTGAGTGTTTTATGAGTTTTTTTAAAGCTCTGGCTGAGTGAATGAAAGGTCTTCACCCTTGAGTGATTTGATGATTTTTAAGCTTTAGCTGTGAACTGTGTGAATGGAGGAATTCCTTGCTTTTGCTGTCAGGCACCTCCTGTAATGGTGCAGACCTCAATCAGCCTGGGGGAGCTTTTGAAAATAATCAGTCAGCCTGAGATAGGGATTGGGTTTTCCCTGTTTTTTTTCTTTTACAGAGCCTTTAAAAAGAATCAACTTTGCAAGCACCTCAAAGCTTTTTCCCAGCAGGGATTCCTGGATTATCGGGACAATGACTCATTTGATCACAGTGATTGATTTGCAGCCTGTCATTCAGCACTGTCTTCTACAGTTTGAGGTAAGTGCTTTCTTCTTTCCCTGTTTGGGCCAGTATTTTTTTTTTAACTTTCTCTCTTTTGGCTGAAAGCAGGTAGTTTTTAACGCTGTTTTTCTGTGGTCTTTTAACCACAGTTGCCACTATGTAATGAAGAGCTGATACCATGTAATGAGTTCTTTTTATGTTGTCAAGTTCAGTTGGTTAAAGATTTCAAACAGGTTTATTAACAGCTAACGAGTATATACAGTGCAGAGCTAACTATTTACAGAACCTTTCTCTATATGTTACAGTTACAGATTGATGCATGTTCGTAGTCACATGACCATGTCCTGGCACTTAGCTCATTAGCATACTAAGATCTTAAAGGGACATCACTCTTAAAGGCAATCATACAACAAATGCGTGTCAGGATTTTCCCTGCTATGGATAAGAGGGAAATACCTCAATAGTTTCTACAGTATGATATATCTCCCTTCTTGAAGATAGTTATAATTGTCACATTCAGTCGGGTGTGGGGGGTGGGGGGGGGGGAGTTCTTTTTCCTCCCAAATTCATAGGATGAGTGGATGAAGTCTTGAAGTTAGCAAAAGCCCACCAGTTTTGAAGACCTCAGCTGGAATACCATCGGGGCAGCAGGTTCTTTTTCATCTGTTTGATTGTTTGTTGCAGCTCTCCCATTGATGGTGGTTCATCCATGGATTCTACCATAGGATACTGGGGAATAGCCTGAAGAGTATCAGCTGCCACTGTGGATTCACAGTTGAGGCGTTGTTGAAAATGTTCTTTCCAGCGTTGATGGATCCCTCCATGGATCACCACCTTGACATGGTGGAGAGGCTTGTGTATGTTCTGGGTATTAACCACCCTTTCCACCTGCTCCTATTCCCTTCTGAGGCTCATTCATAAAGACTTCCTGCCTCCACCCACCACCACACCACCCCCCCACCACACCCCACTCTGCGGCCAGTGGAAAGATACCATTACCTCTCTGACCAGTGTATCCAGGGCATTGTTACTGAAGTAGGGAGCCCTTTTTCTGGCATGGTGTGATGTCCTCCTTGGCCCTCAGTGTCTTTACAACCTTTAGACACAAAACCAACAGGATGGCCACCTTGGAGTGTGATAAGGATCACCAAAAAATATCTGAGTTTCAACAAACTAACTAATGTCAACCAAGGCCGCATTTGATTCACACCTGATTTAATGCACCTTTAACATAATTGATTTCATGATCAAAAGCAAGCAGCCTGAAGTGCATCAGTGCAGCTTCCCTTTTATAGGGACTATGCCTTTAAAAAGGGAAGGTTGCCTGGAGCATGTGGTTAGTTCAGAATGCTACTCGACCCAATGTGGTGCACAGAAGCTGCCGGCAGCGCAATGGAGACCAGGTCAGTGCAGGAGCAGCTCAGTGCTACACTACAATTCTGGAGATTTTACATGCTTCAAACCAGCTCAGGAAGGTCGCGAATGGCAACCACCACATCCAAAGAATGGGGCTATCCAATTTCTAACTCAGTGTGTCTGGTCAGAGGTCTGATGTCTAAGTTTGCTAAAACAGTATGTATTTCAAAAGTGCAAAGTATTTTGATTTGTAAATTACCTGATTACAAAATTAGTAAAACATGATATTGGTACGACCAAGGTGGGAGTAATGCACTGTTAATTCAGAACCACGACTGCACAGGTCATAACATATCAAATAAAGTTTCTCACCTACCGAAGACTAGCCAGACTAAACACTGTATTTTTCCCCCAGAATAATACACACCAAATCAGGTTTCTTTAAATGACTACATTAACTATTTAATAGAAAATAAATAATAGGTCTTAACTACTAATGAGATAAATCTATATATATGAGAAAACTCCTTAATTCCTTAACCCTCATGCACACATGCATACATTCAAAAAGAAATGGTTAACCAGTTTTAAAAGGGTGTTTTGCAATACAACTGTTTTTTAGGAACAGAAGGAATAATAAAAAATAATTGAGGTTCATGCTCTGGTAGGATGTTTTCGGTCTGGTGAGGTGTCTCAGAGTCGAATAGTCGGATGCCACTCGAAGTCTCTCCAGGCGAGGTTGATGAACAGTCTGCGATGGGTAGGTGTTCATGGCAATTTAACTGCAGCAGGTGCCACATAGGTCTAGCAGGGGTCTAGCAACAAGTCTGCTTGGGTTTTGAAACAGCAGTCTAGCAGTAGAAGAATTCTTCAGATTTCAGTATTTCTTAGCAAACAGGAGGCAGCAGGAATCTCACTGGATACAGAAAATCTTCAGAGACCAGAGACAACAAAAATCTGCCACCTTTCAAGTGCAAGATTCCTTTTAAAGAGAAGCAAGGGTGGTTGGATGGGGGGAAGGGGGACATGTTGGGTATTGGGGTGATTGGGGTAGTGGGGGCGGCCCTCCATCGGGCACCCTGTGCCCGATGAACAGGGCCCACTCCCGGGGCAATTGACAGACTGCTCTGAAGAAACCCTGGTATTTCCAGGCAGCTTTTCTGGGTCCTCGGCCAGCTGCTTGCCACGCGTAAAATCCGCGTGGAGGCGAATGAAGGCCCTTAAGTGGCCATTAAGTGACTACTTAAAGGCCTTGATTGACCTGGGGCGGTCAGCCCGTTTTTCATCCCCGCCACCCTACGTAAGAGGCGGAATCAGGTCGGGAAGGCCTCCCGGAGACTCCCAATCCATTTAACGCCACCCCCCCCCCACCCCCCCATCACCATCCCGCTTGTTGGGGTGGCGTTAAATTCCGGCCAGTGTCTCCCCCTTGTCATTCAAACTGCTCTGAAGAAAGGTCAAGCCCCTGTGATTTCCTTGAAACTGCAGAACTTCCTCTTTTTTACAAGTTTAACTTACTTTCAAAACACCCTTTATGTTCAACCCTTGTTCTGAACTTCCTTTCGAAACATTGCAGGAATTCCAATTATTTTTGCAGGTGTCCCTCACTGCGCAAAATCCTTTTGTTTCATTTTTTTTGGAAACACATAGTGGTCCAAGATTTTAGTACAAAAATAAAACAATTTATGGCAATGTAAACAAAATAAAAGAAAGGACTTGCATTTATGTGGTGCCTTTCATGATCTCAGAACATTTCAAAGTATTTTACTGCCACTTTTAAAATGTCGCTTTGTTGTGGAAGAAAGACAGCAGCCAATTTGCGTACCATGAGAACACTTCCATTAATCCACAAGGGCAGGCTATGTGAAAAAATCTGCTTGCTTTTGATCAGGAAATCAATTATGTTAAAGGTGCCTTAAATCAGGTGTGAAATGAATGCAGCCTTGGTTAAAATTGTGTCAGATTGTTGAAACTCAGATATTTTTCGTTGATCCTTATCACACTCCAAGGTGGTCATCCTGTTAGCTTTGTGTCTATTGGTTGTAAAGATTGTTAGTATTATTCAGTTATCACCTTGGCTGGCAGATTAGCCTTTAAAACAAGTGCCTGATGTTCACAGGAATAATGAATATAAAACTCTACCTTTCATATGTTTGCAGCTTGTATTGCAGCACTGGATCAGTGATTAATTAGTTTCTGTAAGATTGTCACTGTCACAACTAGGCTGTATTCTATTTTCACTGAGGAATGAAATTGCTCATTTATTTCTAAGAAGTTCTTTATTTCATGTTCTGCCAAAAGAATTCAAAGTATATTGTCTTTTTTTAATTAGTCCCTTGTGAACCATTTCAAAACTTCTCAAGCTGCATTGGACTGTTAACTTTCTCGCCTACGCTGATCACGTCTGTAAATAATTCTATCCATGAATAAATCTAATTAATGTTCAACCATAACGTCCTCCAATTGAACATTAGGAAGATTGAAGCCAGAATATTCAGCCCGCACTAAAATCTCCTTAATCTTGCCATTGATGTCATCCCCATCGCTAGCTGCTCACTCAGCCTTAACCGAACTGTACACAGCCACATCATCGTGAGTCAGACCTGAACCTCCAATCCTACATCCTATTCATTGCTTTACTTCTACTGCTACTAAAATCTTAATCCACATCTGGAGACTTGACTCTCCAGCTGGCTGATCTTCCAAAAACTCTAACCCTGTTTTACACTGAGCCTGTTTACCCATTAGTCCCACACTTACTAAGTTACATATTGTGTATTTTGTAAGGCCCCTGACCTTAGCCGAGTTCTTGGACAAGACAAAAAGGGCACAGACAATAGTTTTGGTGCAACAAGTCAACAGAATTTATTAAGTAAATGATTAAACAGAATACTTGACAAATGGCGATAGTAGAAGAGCTGCTTTTGATCCTTGCTCCTCAAAGTTGCCTGGACGCAAGTGATGTTGTATTCAGTCCTGCTCTGATGTCTTCTTCTACTCTGGCTTCTTCTTCTTCTTCTTCTTCTTCTTCTGTGTGAGTTCTTATTCCATGGTTCTTCTTCTCCTGGGTGTTGTTCCTGTGTCTGTGTGAACTGTGATCCTGAGGACCTTGCCAAACTGCACATTCTCTGCAGCTTTGCACCTGTTTCCCCTTCCTGACCTGATACAATTCTGACACCTTTTTGCTAAACTGGCTTAATTTAATTGGCTTCTTTTGTCTCTCCCCAGACTCTCTGGTGCCATTTCAGTGTCCTGTTGCAGTACAGAAAAAGTTAAGCCTTCATAAACAACTTTTAAACAAAGCATCTTTAAAAACTAATACAACAATCCTTTCAATAAAAACCTTCTCATAAATGACTTTAAACATATTTTACAATTTTTCCAATCAGAACATGAATTTAAACATGTTTTACACCTTCCCAAAGGTCCCCACCTCGAGGATGAAATGCATCTTTGCATTGATTCCTCAAATAACTTGAAATTAGTTGCATGTCAGTTCAGTTTACCTGTTGACAGAATGTAGTACAGTGTTTATCCTTTTACAGGTTTCATATGATTAATATGATATGACTTTGTTATCTTCTAGCCCCTTTTTGCTTCCTGCAGAAATTAAATTAAGTACACAGCAGAATTTAATTTATCAATGATTGGAAAAGTCCCTTCCATTTGGGGTCAAATGTATTTTCTTTGCTACTATAGTTTAACTCCATTACAGTATTTCCCACCTGGTACTCAAAGGGTCAATTTTGACTTGACACTTCAACCTTTCCATGTTCCTAGCCCCGTATTTATTGACTTCAGTCACATCTTCTATTATTTGTTCCAACCAGTTGGAATTGCACGGTTGTTGCATGAGTGGGGTAGTACCAGTTAATGTTAAAAAGCCAGGTTTTTAAAAAATTCATTCAGGGCATGTGGGCGTCACTGGCTATGTCAGCATCAATGCCCATCCCTAATTGCCCTTGAGAAGGTGGTGGTGAGCTGCCTTCTTGAACCGCTGCAGTCCTTGTGAGGTAGGTACACCCACAGTGCTGTTCGGAAGGGAGTTCCAGGATTTTGACCCAGCGACAGTGTAGGAACGGCGATATAGTTCCAAGTCAGGATGGTGTGTGACTTGGACGGGAACTTGCAGGTAGTGATGTTCCCATGCATCTGTTGCTCTTGTCCTTCGAGGTGGTAGAGGTCGCGGGTTTGGAAGGTGCTGTCTAAGGAGCCTTGGTGCATTGCTACAGTGCATCTTGTAGATGGTACACACTGCTGCCACTGTGCGTTGGTGGTGGAGGGAGTGAATGTTTGTGGATGGTGTGGCAATCAAGTGGGCTGCTTTGTCCTAGATGGTGTCGAGCTTCTTGAGTGTTGTTGGAGCTGCACCCATCCAGGTAAGTGGACAGTATTCCATCACACTCCTGACTTGTGCCTTGTAGATGGTGGACAGGCTTTGGGGAGTCAAGAGGTGAGTTACTCGCCACAGAATTCCTAGCCTCTGACATGCTCTTGTAGCCATGGTATTTATATGGCTACTCCAGTTCAGTTTCTGGTCAATGGTCAGCCCCAGGATGTTGATAGTGGGGGATTCAGCGATGGTAATGCCATTGACTGTCAAGGGGAGATGGTTAGATAGTCTCTTGTTGGAGATGGTCATTGCCTGGCACTTGTGTGGCGCAAATGTTACTTGCCACTTATCAGCCCAAGCCTGGGTATTGTCCAGGTCTTGCTGCATTTCTACACGGTACTCTCATTAATCTTCCAGACATGACCTGGTATGGCAACACACCAATGGTTCTATGCAGTGTGGATAGAATTTCCATTAGACACATAGGTAACATATTCACCCATTAAGCAGGGTGGTCTATACAGTTTCCGCAGCATGCTTTTTAAGATACGATTGTTGTGCTCCACAATCGCAGAGAACTAAGGGTGGTGTTCTATATGTAGCTAATGCCAAATTCCCATAAATTCCTGTAATCTGGAAAAAACTGCACCTGTAAAATGGGTGCCCTGATCACTGTCAACTTGTATTGGTAGTCCCCACCTCACTCAGTAAGATTTTAGCAGCAGTGTTAGATCTGCAGGGGAACGCTTCAATCCTCTTAGTGAACTGGTCAATAACTACAAGGTCATATACAAAATTGCCCTAGGAAGGTGGCAGGGGCCCAATAAAATCAATCTGAAGATGAGTCCAGGAGCCATCTGGGGCTACCTGATTCTGAGGGAGATCCGATTGCTGCATAAGGAAGTAAACAAGGCAGACACAAGGAGACACGGGGATTTAAAGCCTCCTTTATTCCGGAGTATTCCCAAGAGTAGTTTTGGCAGAATAGTGACCACCAATGGGATGGGAATGAAAGAAAAGCAGAAGTTCATCGCCCAATATGGGGGAACACAGACCACAGGATCCTGATCCACTGTGCATTGGTACATGAGCAGGGTTGGTGATCTTCAGGGGAAAAGAGGATCTGATAGGCCCTTGAAGTGGGTATAGACAAAGACTGGCCTTGTTCATGCCAATGGATAACAATACAGTATGGGTTATTGTCAGTTCGGAGGAAGGCCAAATCAATTTTGGGGCCAACAGGGATTACTATTTCCTCAATTTCTGGCAATGGATCTCCAGACGGGGCAGCTTCTTTTGCGGCCGTGTTTACGGCAGTGTTACCTTGGGTATGCGTGGAACTATCTCACTAGTGGGCAGTAATTTTCCCAAAATGGCACGGAGACTGACGTTTCTTTAGGGCTTGCCAAAGGAGGCGAAACCATGGTCCATGGACCAAAGGTTTCCTGTCTGAGGTATGGTATGAATTCTTGTCATAGAGAGGAATAGATAGCATGGCATTGATGGCATAGGCACTGTCAGACCGTATATTCACAGAAGTTTCACAGTCAGCAGTTGGGAGGGCCATGATTTCAGCATACTGAGATGAATGTCGGGAATACTTAAACTTGAGGGTGTTTACAGGTAAGACCACTGTGAATCCTGCGTGAGGGGAACCCCTAACATGATATGATGAGCCGTCAACATAGATATTAAGTGCCTCTTTAATTGGTGCGCGAAGCACAGGATGCGACTCGAAGTCGATCAAAGGTATAGGACACTTGTGAGGATAACCTTCATTGGCCATCATTATTGGCAGAAGAGTGGTCTACTTTGGAGTAATGTCAAGATCACAATGAGGTAGCTCTAAAGTCCACCTGCTCAGTCTCTGTGAAGAGACTAGCGAATCCCCAGGTTTAATCAGCAAATTCAAGGTAGTGTGTGGGGAATGGATGATGATCTTCTGTAGGCTGGTCATGTAGGTAAAGTGCTGGATGGTCTAGAAAATCATGAGGAGGTGGCGTTCACAAGCCGAATACGTTGTTTCTGCCTCTTGTAGGATACGAGATGAGTATGCAATCAGCTGCAATCAGTTTGTGTGCTCTTGGCGGAAGACAGCTACCAGACTCAGCTCTATAATTGACAGCTCAAGATGAAATGCTTGTGTTGTATCAGGTGAAACAAGACATGTAGCCTGCATCTCTGCCTTTTAAAGGTTCTCTATTGTCTTGGTAAGCTCTGAGATATAGGACAAAAGTATCTGGTCATCCTTTCCTTTCAGAAGCTCGTGCAGGGGGCTTGACCAATTCTGCAAATCCTGGAATGAAATTACATTGGTAACATACCAATCCTAGGAATGAATGAAGAGTGGTTTTAGATCCTGGAAGAGGTAGTCATTGAATAATTTCAACATTATGGGTGTTTGGACTGAGGCCTTGTGGAGATATACAGACCCCCAGGAAAGTAACTTCTTCCTTCAACAACTGAGCTTTTCGGGGAATGATCTTCAAACCAGCCTCTGCTATCAAGGTCAACAGCTCATCTAGCAAACTCAAATGCTTATTAATGGTTTTCATAGATAACAACAAATCATCCACATACTGCAGTAGGCACTCTGGCTGAGAGAAGCCTTTTAAAATTTGGGCCATTCTTGTGTGAGAAATGGTTGGAGCATTGTGAAAACCTTGGGGCAAATAGTCTCTGAGAGTGAAAGCAATTTTATATTGGTCGTCTCCAGCAACAGGAATACTCCAAAATCCTTTGTCCAGTGTAGGGAAAAACTTAGAGCCTGAAGCTACCTCAGAGAGTGGGATCAGGGTCTCTCTGACAATAGGGGTACATTTAGATGTTACCTTATTGAAGCACTGATAATCAATGGTGAGCCTCCAGCTGCCATCCAGTTTCAGAACTGGCCAAATGGGAGAGTTGTTCGTGAACGTGCCTGGCTTCAAGGCCTCCTGCATGAGGAGTGCATCAATCACATCTTTAATATACGGATGACTTTCTTTAGGGATGGGATATTGCCTGGCAAAGGAATGGGGAGGGTCATTAGTCATTTCCTTACCCCGTAATCACCCATTGTTGTGCGTACTGGTGGCGAAGGCAGCTGAGTAGGCCTGGATCAGTTAACAGACACTTTTATTGGGATGACTAGGGAGTTCATATGAGGAAGCCCTTTTAATGGCAAAAAATAGAGTGGACATCTGATATCTCGACCAGTTCACTACCTCCTGTACCTAACCAGATACAATTCTGACTATAGTCAATGATCGCCTGACGCTGTGGCAAGATGTCACTGCCCAATATGCCCTTACCATCAGGGGTAGCCGTCATAACAGGTGACTGAACATTTTTCACATGCAGTTTCAAAACATTCCCTTTAAATGCAGCTGTCTCTTCACCGCTAAAACCTTTTAACATTAAGCAACCCTTGCCTGCTACTGCATGGCGTTCAGGGTGTGGAGTGTGGACAATGACAATGGCAGAGCCGGTATCAATAAGCATGGTTTGTTGCTGGCCCGTGGTAAAACAACTGGTATCACCGGTCATCCGTTAACATTGCATTAGAACCCCACTTCCGACCAAGAGGGAGCCTTGCCCCGTCATGTGGGCCTTTGCCCTGAGTCCATAGATGGTTGGGTGATAGCTGTACACGAAGGAAAGCTTTTGCTTCCTCCTTGCATATGGGCTTGAGTAGTCATAACAGCTACTAATTTGTCAAGATTCCCACTCACTTAGTCCATATTGCCAGCCAATTGATCTATCTTGGTCTCAGTAGTGAACGGGGTGGTCTTTGGGGTAGTCGCCTATCAGGCGAACCATTCCTTCCTGAATGCTTAGTACTCCTGCGGTCCCTAGCCAAATATCCAGGTCGTCCACAGTTGTAACAGGGTCCCTGCAGTTTGCTAAAGAGTGATGAGGGCACTGCCTGCGGCCCTTCCACTGTATGGACAGGTTATTTCGCGGCTGATCCCTTGGCCTGAATACTATCCTTAACCATGGCCCAAGCTGGTAAGACATGGGCTTCCATACAAGCCCAGGGAGTTGTACCGCTAATGGCCTATCCTAAAGCTGATCTTAGCTCTGGACAAATCTGCTTAAGAAAGGCATTCTTAAAGAGAGTTTGGACAACCCGGCAGCTGGGGTCAGTGGAGGCTGTTGTGACAAAACGTAGAAGTCATAGGGCGGCACAGTGGCGCAGTGGTTATGCAGCAAGACCTGGACAATATCCAGGCTTGGGCTGATAAGTGGCAAGTAACATTTGCGCCACACAAGTGCCAAGCAATGACCATCTCCAACAAGAGAGAATCTAACCATCTCCCTTGACATTCAATGGCATTACCATCACTGAATCCCCCATTATCGACATCCTAGGGGTTACCATTGACCAGAAACTGAACTGGAGTAGCCATATAAATACCGTGGCTACAAGAGCAGGTCAGAGGCTAGGAATCCAGCAGTGAGTAACTCACCTCCTGACTCCCCAATGCCTGTCCACCATCTACAAGGCACAAGTCAGTAGTGTGATGGAATACTCTTCACTTGCCTGGATGGGTGCAGCTCCAACAACACTCAAGAAGCTCGACGCCATCCAAGACAAAACAGCCTGTTTCATTGGCACCCCGTCCACAAACATTCACTCCCTCCACCACCGACTCACAGTGGCAGCAGTGTGTACCATCCACAAGATGCACTGCAGCAACGCATCAAGGCTCCTTCGACAGAACCTTCCAAACTCGCAAACTCTACCAACTAGAAGGACAAGGGCAGCAAATGCATGGGAATGCCACCACCTGCAAGTTCCCCTTCAAGTCACACACCATCCTGACTTGGAACTATATCGCTGTTCCTTCACTGACGCTGGGTCAAAATCCTGGAACTCCTTTCCTAACAGCATTGTGGGTGTACCTACCTCACATGGACTGCAGCAGTTCAAGAAGGCAGCACACCACCACCTTCTCAAAGGCAATTATGGATAGGTAATAAATGCTGGCCTAGCCAGCAACACCCACATCCCATGAATGAATTAAAAAAAAAATTTGCATCTTCTCAAAACCTAACTCTCTGAGGATGGTGTGCACAATGTTGTGTTTATGTCGGTATTGCTGGATAATTATATATATATATATATAATGCCACTTGTTAGGGATTAGTGGGCTAGAAGTACATCTAGAACTAAACAACCTACCCTGGGGAATTATATCCCACTGTGTTTGAATCCCCACCCAGGGACTGATACAGTATTTCTGAGACCTGGGTCCTTTTAACTTTTCATTCTCTTCTATTTTTTTTACTATACTCATCATCCCATTGGGCACAGTAAAAAGCCACATATATATATATATATATATATATATATATATATGTATATAATTTATCTCAGAGCAATGCAGATATCAGAATTGTATTAAATTACCAACTGGTTTATTTAAAGTACTTTAAAATATCTCAGCACTTACAAGATTTCAGTACAATGCCTTTCTCAGAATAGTCTCTTTCTAGAACATTCCAATCTGGCTCTTTTAGTTTCAGTTTCAACTAGGCTTAAACAATCAAACACAGTGAACACAGATCAATCAAACCATTGAACAATACACACAACATCTTCTACCTGCTGCTGGTAGTTATCGGGGTGGAGACTCATTTTAAAACTGGAATGACAGGCTGTGAGAATGATCCTTTTCAGATCCTCCCCTCTAACTCCAGGTGTCCCAATTTAAAATATTGATACTAGGTGAAAAACACGATAGGGCACATGCCTGATTTAATGGAACCTGACTCGTGGACACAAGCTTGCCACTTGTTAGGGATTAGTGGGCTAGAAGTACATCTATAACTAAACAACCTACCCTGGGGAATTATATCCCACTGTGTTTGAATCCCCACCCCAGGGACTGATACAGTATTTCTGAGACCTGGGTCCTTTTAACTTTTCATTCTCTTCTATTTTTTTTACTATACTCATCATCCCATTGGGCACAGTAAAAAGCCACATATATTATCAGACTAGTTGCTTTAAATCTGTCTGCTTTAATCTTCTTTTGGTTTACTCGTTCCTGAATAAAATTGACTACCTCCTCCAAAGGCACTTTGCTACTTTTTGTTAAACATTCTGTTAGCAAAGCCTGAACCTCCTCTGCTCATGCTTTACCAACACTATAGGAGCAATGATAGCAACCAACACATATATGTTAGTACCTCATGAAAGACCTAAACATTAAAGACTATTGGCGCATAATGTTACTTCACTCCCGCCATTTCCGGGTTTTCCCTCAAGTGTGGTGTTGATCAGGTAGCAACCTCAAGGTCTGGATGCTTGTTACTAACCAAAGTTTGTTTTCGTCTTGTCCCATCTGGAGTGCCAGATTTGTAAGGTGCCTGACCTTAACTAAGTTCTTGGACAAGAAAAAAAGGGCAATAGACATTGGTTTCGGTGCAACAACACAACAGAATTTATTAAGTAAATGCTTAAACAAAATACATAACAATAAGTGATAGTAGATAAGCTGCGACTCGAAGCTGCCTGAACACAGATGATGTTGTCTTCGGTCCTTCTCTAATGTCTTCTTCTATTCTGGCTTCTTCTTTGTGTGAGTTCTTCTTCTATGGTTCTTTTTCTCCTGGGTGTTTTTCCGAGGCCTCTGCCTGTGCCTGTGTGTTCTTCTTCTGTGTTGTTCCTGTGCCTTTGTGATCTGTGGTCCTGAGGATCCTGCTTTTATATCTTTTTTTCCCAGAGCTGCCTATGTGCCAAACTGCACATTCTCTTCAGCTCTGCACCGATTTCCCCTTCCTGTCCTGATACAATTCTGATACCTTTTTCCTAACCTGTCTGAATTTTTTTGGCTTCTTTTGTCTCTTCCCAGACTCTCTGGTGCCATTTCAGTCTCCTGTTGCAACAGTACAGAACAATTTAAACCTTCATAAAACGTTTTGCACAAAGCATCTTTAAAAACTATTAATACAACAATCCTTTCAATAAAACCCTTTTCATAAATGATTTAAAACATATTCCAATCAACATATGAATTTAAATATATTTACTCCATTTTAATCAGGATATGAATTTAAACATTTTACACCTTCTCGCAATTTGTTCTTGGGTAATGTGTAACATTGGCAAGGCAACATTAATTGATAATTCCATGTTGCCCTGGTGGCATTAAGGGACAATCAGTAATGTGGAACTGTCTGGAAAAACAGTCACATGTAGGCCAGACCAGGTAAGGATGGCAGATTTCCTTCCCTAAAGGACATTAGTCAACCAGATGGGTT
The DNA here is from genome assembly GCF_036365525.1 of Heterodontus francisci. NCBI lineage: Eukaryota > Metazoa > Chordata > Chondrichthyes > Heterodontiformes > Heterodontidae > Heterodontus > Heterodontus francisci. The sequence goes on from NC_090372.1 coordinate 78,903,389, forward strand.
TTTATGACAATAGATGATAGTTTCATAGCACCATTACTGAGACTAGCTTCCAAAGCCAGACTTTTTTAATTAATTGAATTCATTAATTAAATTTAAATTCCACCAGCTGCTGGTGGAATTGACTCCCTGCCTCATTGATTTGAACTGAAAATCCTTGTCCTCATCAACAAATCCCTACACAATCCTCACCATCCAGTCCCAGCCCTGTGCCTCTCTTGTGTCATTTGACTTTGGCCTCCTGTGCATTCTCCCTTATTCTGCTTCACATTTGGAGGCAGCACCTTTAACTACCTTGACCCAACTCTTTGGAACTCAATCTTCGAATACCTCCACATACTACTTCCCTTCCCATCTTTAAAAGCTTGCTCAAGGCCCAACTCTTCAACCAACATTTCGTAATTCTCCACAAAAGCTGAGGACGTGCTCCTGTTCTCCCCTTAAAAGAGTTGGGGTGTTTTTCTGTCAAAGCCCTCCAAGGAAAGAAATACTTCCTGGCATCTAATGTAACTCTTTGTCTCCATACTTTATAAGCAAGCCTGCAGGTCTATTTTCATTAACTGTTTCAAATCTACCCACATTCAATCTTTTCTTAATTGTAATAACGTCAGTTCTATCCCAGCTGAATCTACCATCCCCCACAACGTCCCCAAACAAATAACCCAACTTTCTAAGTTCCGAAGAAGGGTCACTGACCCGAAACGTTAACTCTGCTTCTCTTTCCACAGATGCTGCCAGACCTGCTGAGTGATTCCAGCATTTCTTGTTTTTGTTTCAGATTTCCAGCATCCGCAGTATTTTGCTTTTATTATAACCCAACTTTCTAAGCTGATTCTAGTAATTAAGATTTCAAATGTGAGTGAGACAGATGATTGCTCAGTATAAATGAAATAATACATTTTGGTGAAATTATATAAGATTTGAATTTATTTTGAAGGAGTCAGAATACTCTGGTCACTTCATGTCTGTAACTTTTGCTGGATATGATCTTTAATCATGAATGCAAGAATACTCTCTGTAATCTCTGCTCATACCAACAATGACATTCCAGTAAGTACAATTGTTAACAAAAGAATGGCTCCTCTAATTTTTAACCGGACGTTTGATGTAATTGACTTGGCCATTATCACACTAACTTCTGTCACATTGCTGGCCATTTTATCACCCTTCATAAAATGGGCTTCATGTTGAATTGTTAACATTTCAATTGCTGTCACCAGGAATTCCAACACAGCTGGTTTCTGAAAAATGTAATTTCTCCGAACCGAATCTTTCACTGGGGTAGATTGCAAAATGATGAACCAAGGACCTCCATCAAGGTAGTTTTAGCTTATTCAGCAGTTCCATTCAGCACATTATAATTGCTGGTTGAGTTACCCTGTGAAATTCAAATTTTACTGACAGATGTGTGAATATTTGGGTTAACAGAAGCATGCACAACAATTTTCAAATCTTTATTTGAAGTCAAATACGTAATTGCCCGGGCAATTTTGCAGATGATTTCCCTTTTTCATGAATCATATTTAAGAGTAACCACTGTCATCTGGGCCATTTTTCTGCAAATTGTGGACTTGCATTATGATTTTTTATATATATATTTCTGCTGGTTGTTTGAATATTTTTGTATATACAGGGATTGCTGCTGAAAACATTGAAAAACCTCTGAACATGGCAGGACTCTAATGTGGTATTATCTCAGCCAGCTTCAGTTTTCCCCATGGCATATCGTCTAACTCCCTCACATTAACTTCAGTAACACTTCCAAGGCAGTTCTTCACAATATGCTAAGTATTTCATTTACTTCAACACTCCCCCTCCCCGCAACACCCCCCCACCCCCACCCCACCTCAGCTTCCTAGGCTGTGGTAGGAGAGGGAGTGGAGGGATCTGCTTGGAGATGGCAGTCAGATGTTCTTTTCTCTCCTGTACGAATGTGCTCATCATCACTTAGCAACTTCCCAACTATCAGCAATTCTGTATGGTCGATTGAGCTTGCTTCTGGCACTGCCACAGTGCCATGAATTAGTACACTGACAAGGTGTGCTATCATACTACTGCGGAGCTCACTCAAAAAGAAGTCCACTGAAACTGACAGAGAAAAATGAAATTATTTTTGTATTCATCAAGGTAGGAGATATTGGTGCTAAGAAATTGAAGATATTCCTGTCTCAAACACTTAAGGAACAATTTAGTTTAGTTCACCAAACTGACGGAATTGGGTGGGATACTGGTTTTACACCCCAACTGATATTAGATTTCATTAGAGAGTAATATTGAGGAAGATGGAAAACTGGTGTTCCTTGCAATCCCATGGGTTTTTTGCTTAGTGAGTTAGGTTAAAATAAACAGCCCCTCCCCCACTACCCCAGTCTCAACATCAAGCACTGCCAGGTCGAGTGCAACATTAAAATACAGACTAAAATTCAATCTGCTCTTTTCATCGATATGTCTTAGATACAGCCTCAGAAGCATGTCTGCACCATTGTGATATATCCATTTCTCATGTCAGTCATCCTTGTGGCCTCTTTGTGTGAGACTGCGAATTTAGGGCCAAATTAGGGGCAGTTCAAATTAAGGGTTCATTCCCAGTGGGACAGGCTCAAGATTGCCACAAACTTTTTCACATATGCCTTTTATAGCCTGTAGTATCAGTTTGGCTTGGCTGGTAGCATTGTTCCCTCTAGGTCATAAGAGTGCAGATTCAAGCCTGGTTCCAGGACCTAAACACATTATACAAACACTTCAGAGCAGCAGCTGTATTGTTAGAGGTGTTGTCTTTTGAATGAGACTTTAAACTGAGGACCCATCTGCCTTTTCTGATTGTTCAGGTGGATATAGAAGATCCTCTGACTATTTGGAGAGCAAGGGTTCGCTTGGTGTCCTGGCCAACTTTCCTATCGCAGCCACCATCATCAAAACCTTATCCATCTCATTTGATGTTTTTGGGATATTACTCTCTTGCTGTGTACAAACAGATGTCGACATAACAGTGACTACATTTCAAAATGCAAACTTCAAAATTGGATGTGAAGCGCTTAAGGATGTCCTGAGAACCTAATGCAATTCATTTCTCTTTCTTTATTACAGAGACTTTCATCTCATCAGTTTAGACTGGAATCATATCTAAGTCCCAAGGCGGAAATTAGAGTGTGCTAACGCAGTTGTTCCTAAACCAATGGATATGCTGCATCATTGCTCACTAGTAAGGCACAACATAAAATGTGTTTTTTTTAATGTTTACTGCAGTTCTGCTGTGATAATGGTTGATGATCTCTGAAATGCAGCAAATTTATTGCAATGCCCCAGAGTAGCTAAAAATACTCTCATCCCAAATATCATTAACTTTGATTGTTTATATAATGCTTTAAACTGTGTAATAAGCTAAAAAGGAAAGTGAAGGCCCTGAAATTTCTTGAGGTTCTCTTGCTGGTGCAAGTCCAGTCGAGTGGATTCCCATTCACCCTTTCCAGAAGCTGCAATCCCAATCTTAGATGACCAGGGAAATTCAGCAGTGCCTAGCCTGAACCACTGATTGCAATATTGGAGTCATGCCTTGCCACTCCCATAGTGGTTGGGAGGCCGAGCAAGGGTGATCTGTACTTATGTACAGACAAAGGAACTAAAATGGTTAACTACAAGACGAGAGAGAATTATAGGAAAATTAAGAATCATTAGAGAAGCAACCTTTATATGCAAGTATGAGAATGAACATTTTCAACAAAATGTACCTTAGATTTATCAAGCCATTAGGATAATGTCATTGTTTTCATACTTTTTGGGTGTATTTTCCCTCCTGTGGGTCCAAAGGGAATAAACAGGAAAATATGAGGTTGTTGGCAAAGTCTGATTATGGGCTTCAGCATTACAGTTATTTGTTATTGTATTGATAATAGAAAAAGCTATTTACTAAAGGATATTTTCCTCTATTTATTATTTCTAGCAAAAAAAGTAGATGAGTGTAAAGCAGTGTTTCCTGCTTTAGTTTCTACTTCTGCTGAAAATAACAGAAGAAGATATTCTTCTAAAGGAAATCACATATCATTGAACAGAAACACAGTGAAATTATTCGAATGTAAGAAGTCATCATGCTCCTGGCGTGAGCCGTGTCAGCTTGGAGTGCCCACTGGGAATTCAGGCATGCAACCCCACCATTTTTGGTCCATAATGATGGGAAATGATGGGGTGTATATTCCTACGGTGGGTGAGTCTCCACCTAGAAGCACAATTTCATAAAATTGCCTCATTAGCTCAAAGAGTCTTTCATGGGAAAATAACATCCATGTATTAGGAATTAATGCCTCTGCATGTTCAGAGTAATGTCCATTTATGGCTTTAAACATAATGAAGATATTAGAAGCTAGTTTTGATTTAGAAAACAAGGGGTTAATTGGTACAATGGCTGGAAATCTGAATCCCAATATCTAACTCAACTGTGGGTAACATATAGTCTTCTTTAATAAATTAAGTGTTTTGATGGTGCACCATATTATCTAAGGTCTTTTAATTTCCACTCACCAATTCATCTGTAATTAATTACTTTTTAGCATTATCATTGTGGGAGGTGCCATCTTGTGAATGAGACTGAGGCCCTGTTTCCCTCTCAAGTGGATGTAAAAGATCCTATAGCACTTTTCAAAGAAGGGAAGTGAAGTTCCCTGTGTTCTGGCCAATATTCATCCCTCAACTAGCTCCATCAAAAATAAATTATGTGATCATGTCTCCCATTGCTGGAGCCTTGCTGTGAGAAAATGACTGCCACATTTCCCTACATTACAGCAGTGACTAGACCTCAAATGTGCATCCATGACTGTGAATCACTTTGGGAGGTCCTAAGGTCATGAAAGGTGTTATATAAATGCACATTCTACTTTTTTCTTTGAAGAATGTAAGAGAAGGTTTTCAGCTATTTGCTATCAACAATGGACAAACCAACACTTCATCTCCATCCCTTTCTTTCTTTTGTGCTACTTTTGATCACAATACCTGTTGTAGCTTTTTCTATCCCGATAACTAACTGTTCAAACCAATGGTTCATTTTATTACTCATTAGGATTAATTTTACAAGTTACAGGTCTGGTGACAGCTTATAACAAGTGTCAAAGTTAATTCAAGTGAAGAAAAAAATTCCACTCAACTAACGACCAATAATTTTACAAAATATTTCCTGCATGGTCCGGGTGCATAAGGATGTAATGAAATACAGCCGAGTCCAATTATCATCAACTTCAATTTACTAGAGAAAATAAATTGACAATAAATAGAATTTGGTCCCAAGAGGCTTCGTGATATCAATAAAGAAAATAAATCTAATATAGCTATTATTATGTGACCATACATCTTCAGTATAGTATATAGTACATGGCAGTAATTGCCATAGAGAAATCAGAGCTAGAATATCAATGGCAAAGAATGCATTCTCCAAACATAAAAAATTGCTCAATATAGGAATGAGAAGAGATCTTAAGAAAATTATTATCAGGACTGTGATTTGGAGCGTCTTGCTGCACATGGCTGAAATGTGGACCTTGACAAAAATGGATATCGAAAGACTAGAAAGTTGTGAAATGTGGTTCTGGAGAAGATTAGAGCGGGTCACTTGGAGAGAACACAAGAGCAATGAAGAAGTTCTCGGAATGTTGGAGGAGGCTAGATCGTTAGTGAATATCATCGAGGAAAGGTAACAAGGTTGGATTGGCCATATTTTAAGGCATGGGAATTTGCTGAAGGAGGTAATTGAAGGAAGGTTAGAGGGATGTAGACCAAGAGGGAGAAAAAGAATGATGATGTTAGACAACTTGAAATTGAAAATGGAAGCACCTACGAGCAACTGAAGAGGAAAGCACAAGACCACAAGGCATGGCGAAATGAGCAGAGGACCTGCCCTTAGGCAGATCACTATAACTAACATATAGTACATGCAGCTCAGGCCAGAAATATCCAGTTGTATTAAAAGATAGTTCCTGTACTTTATCTTTGCTCATCTAAAAATACAATATTATAGAAGTCATGATCCCTAGGGCTATGTAACTGCACCACAAGCTGCACAAATTGTAACTCCAATAACTCTTCCAATTTCAAGCAAAATCAACCCTTCTGACCAAATTTTATCATTGAGAGTCACAATTGTTTGACATATGGAGCAAGTTAAATCACTAGGATTTGACCTATTACTCTTAAGTGGTTCACTAACACATCCTGGGATATTCCATTTTGTGTTTTAATCGTTCATATGTATTTAATTGAATGTGATTGAAAAAGCATTCCGAAATCACTGTGTCCTTAAACCAATCATAAGCTTGCTACTAGAATGTACACTAATTTCCAATGAGGGCATCACTACGGTGGTTTTATCCTGAATTAACTATGAAGTTCTGAAAGATACTCATTGGTTTATTACAATATAAATGTAATTCACAAATAACAAAATCCACAGGAATCTATCTTTTGTTATTATTCAAAGCTTTAGGTTAATAATGTAAGGAATGGCCAGTAGGGGGAATGCAAAATAAATATAAATATCAGGGGAGTCAATTCGGACTGAAGGGAACTGCTTATGAAAGGGTATACACCCCATTGAGGAATGAAGCAGGGTATGGTAGCCCAGCAGTCATGGTAGTGGGCTGGAAACCAAGAAATCATTTGCTCATATCCTAATGCTAATTTGTAAATCTGAATTTCAATAAATCAGATAATCTGGGACAAGCACTGGAAAAAAAAAATATCATGCTGTCCTGTTGTGAAAACCTAACTGGTTCACTATTGTTCTTCAGGGAGGAATCTGTTACCTATATGTGGCCAAATGTGACTCCTGTCCCACATGAGTGGTTGACTCTTGATGCAACTATGAAGGGGTAATAAATACTGCACTTGATGCTGTTGTCCACTGTACCAGAACAGCAGTTTTTTCAAAAGTTGGAAACGCTTGAGAAATGTCTTTGATTCAAGTTTAATTATTATCTCTGATACCCAAAATCTATGGTATTGGAATCCTAACGCAACATGGTGGGGAGTTTTATGCAGTCCGCCGCGATGGATTTAGTGCCATGTGGGGCAATATACTTAGGCAAAAGGGGTTTTTTCGAATTCCCAGAGGCAGGATATTTTAGAGGAATTAAGTCGTTGGCAGGTTTGTGGCATTCTGGGGCTCCCCCAGCATGGTGGCGGATTGCAGCTTTGCATTCATTTGCATTCCATGAATACTCATTACCCTACTCATAGTTAGGATTTAGTCCTACCTGCCAGATTAACTGAACGGCAAGCAATATTCCCGTGCCACCTGGTTCACGTGGTGTGCAACAGTTGGATTTGTGTAGCTGAGTCTCAGGACTGTGCTGTTCTCTCTTTCACTCAGCTGCTAGACTAACACCAGCATTGAAATGGATGTTTGCCTCCAAGCTTGCCACCAGCGAGGGTGAATCATCTCAGAGCATGGTAGCGACAGCATAGGCGAGGGGCAACATGAAGGAGCAGGGGAGGGTAGTTGGGGAGGGAAGGGTGGGGTCTCGACTGCATGGAGGAGCAAGGGAGGAAAGAGGCTGAGTCCAGGGTGTGTAGTGGCTGATTTTGACGATGAGGCTGGCTGTGTGTGGGTGCAGGGTGTGGTAAGTTGATTTGTTCCTGTCAGAAAACTGATGGTCATGAGAGGCCTAAAAGGAGGGAGGATAGCTGTCATTGTCAGTGTCCTGTCTGTCCATATCAGGGCACTGGCTGGCAGAAGGTATGGTCACAGTCACAGGGGGCAATTATATATGGTGGGGGGAAGGTTGAGATTTTGGGTTGGGTATTCGAGATCATATGAACATATGAATTAGGAGCAGGAGTAGGCCATTCAGCCCCTCAAGCATACTCCGCCATTACATAAGATCATGGCTGATGTGTTTGTGGACTCAACTCCACTTTCCTGCCTACCCCCAATACCCCTTTGACTCCCTTGTTTGTCAAGAATCTGTCTACCTCTGCCTTAGAAACATTCAATGACCCTGCTTCCTTTGCTCTCCAGGGAAGCGAGTTCCACAGACTCATAACCCTCTGACAGAAAAAAATTCTCCTCATCTCTGTCCTAAATGGGAGACCCTTTATTTTTAAATCATGCCTCCTAGTTTTAGTCTCTCTCACAAGGGGAAACATCCTTTCCACATCAACCCTGTCAAGTCCCCTCAGGATCTTATATGTTTCAATCAGGTCACCTCTCCTCCTTCTAAACTCCAATGAATACAGACCCAACCTGTCCAACTTTTCCTCATAAGATAACCCTCTCATCCCAGGAATCAGTCGAGTGAACCTTCTCTGAACTGCTTCCAATGCAATTATATCCTTTCTTAAGTAAGGAGACCAAAATTGTACACAATACTCTAGATGTGGTCTCACCAATGTCCTGTACAACTGTAGCAAAACATCTCTATTTTTATATTCCATTTCCCTTGCAATGAAAGACAAAATTGCATTTGCTTTCTTAATCACCTGCTATACCTCCATACCAACTTTTTGTGTTTCATGTACTAGGACATCCAGATCCCTCTGCATCTCGGAGTTCTGCAATATCGCCCCATTTAAATAATATATTTCTTTTCTATTCTTCCTGCCAAAGCAGACAAGTTCACACTTTCCCACATTACACGCCATCTGCCAAATCTTTGCCCAGTCACTTAACCTATCCGTATCCCTTTGCAGACTCCTTATGTCCTCTTCACAACTTACTCTCCTACGTATCTTTGTCATCACAGGGAGGGGATTGGGAATCTGTAAATATATCAAGGTGGATTCTTGGATGATCAAGGGTGAGAGTCGACAATTGGATGGTGACAGGAGTAGGGACGGGAAGAGGAATGGCATGTATAAGTTAGTGATGAGCTGGTCCACAGTGATGGGGGGAGGTTCTATGGTAACAGGAGGAAGGGGGAAGGGTAAAGGTTAAGTTGGATGGGTCAAGGGTGATGGTTGCAGGCTGGAAGGTGGCAGGAGGAGGTTGGAAGGTGGGCAAACTTGCCTGGTATCGCAGATGCAACATTTTCTGGAAGAAGAATGCAAACCACCTGTCCAACCAAGAATGACAAGTCGATGGGGAGGAGACAAATGATGGTGGGTGGGATCTTCTGCTGCATGTAAATGTAAAGCACATAACAGCGATCTGCTCATGACCTTCATGGTTCTGCTGCATGGCAGAGGAAGGACAGTTTTATAACATTTATCTCAACAATTGAAAAGCTGCAAAGACATGAGTCTCATACACGCTATTTGTCCCCTAACATGTGAATAATTGCAGAGGGAGAGACTGAGGAGGGATCTTGGCAATCAACGGATGATACCTCAACAAGAGCAGCAAACAGCACTAGAGGGTGAGGCTGGTCAGAATGAAGCCATCCAGGAAAGGTATGATCGAAGACGGGTGCTGACGTGTCATCACATCCTCAGGGCAAGGACACATTACCTTCAGATGTGTGAGAGACAATGCCAGTGAAACATGAGGATGTGACTTGCAATGTCGACAGAAATGTATATGATCCTTCAGCATTACCTGCAGCCGCTTATTTTCGTTGGGAACCCCATGCCAGTTACCCTCAAGGATACTATTGCACTCAATTTCTTTGCTACCCGGGATCAATGGGCGACATATGTGGCATCTCGCAATCTGCAACCCGCAGGTGCAGCAAAGAGGTAGCCAATGTCCTTTTTTGACGTGCTAATAATTTCATCTACTTAGCTGTAGACGAGGACAGCCAGGCAGCAAGGTCTGCAGCCTTTGGCATCATCGCTGGCTTCCCTAGAATGCAAGGGGTGATCAAATGTACTCATGTGGCCATTAAAGCTCCCTGGGACCAACCTGCTGACTTGGTTAATCACAAAGGCTTCCACTTTTAAAACGTGCAACTGGTTTGTAACCACAGGAGAATCATGCATGTTTGCACACTTTTCCCAGGGCGCCATCATGACTCCCAAATTTTGAGGAACTCCCAGCTGCCAGCAGTTCTCGAGGAACCAGCCGAAGTGAATGGATGGATCCTGGGTGACAGGGTACATGGTTGATGATACCAGTACGTTATCTCCAAAGTGCTGCTGAAGAGGTACAATGTTGCTCACGCATCCACCAGAGCCATCATTGAGCACACCATTGACATGCTGAAAATGTGATTCTGTTGCCTTGACCCATTTGGAGGGGTTATTCACTACACACCACAGAGGATGTCATGAATGATCGTTGTTTGCTGTGCCTTGCACAACCTTACAATTAGACGCAGCAACATTTTGCAGGCGGAGGAACACCAGTCCTCCTCAGATGCGGATGACTATGAAGAAGGTGAGGAGGAGGATAACAAAGACAACAATGCCATCATCGATATGAGGGCCATGAAGAGACATGCAAGGGACATCAGGGAGAACCTAATTTATGCATGGTTCAGCCAACTATAAGCCACATCGTCGAGGGATGTTGGGAGGAGAAACATGACAACTCCCCACAGAAATTCCCTTTTCCAAGAGATCTTATTGCTGCGATCTTAATGAAGCGTTGCTGCACTTTCATGTGATTGGCATTTGAAATCATCTATGGGCTACGATGAATGTGACTACACACCACTGGAAGCAGCGTTAAGTTATGACTGTAGAAAACAAAAGTAAGGCATGACAGTTTTGGAAAAAGTTATTAATCATCAGTAGGAAAGCAGCCATTATTGAAGAGTGAAGGTTGAAATTCCAATGAGAAATGGACACTGGACATTTCCTGAGATACTTTGCAAACATCATTGCGTTCCTACCATACGCCTCCAAAAAACTTCTTTGTATCCATCCGTAACCAAGCAAAACATTACTGAGAGTGGATCAAATTTTGCATGAAATAAAAATGTTTTAATACATCTTTGCATTTGTTAAATTTCTACATCAGCCATGCTACCTTGGTGCTTAAAGCTGTTTCAATTTTTTTTTCCTGCCACTATGTCCAGGTGCTGCCCCGACATTAGCAGCTGATGTGGATGCAGTCTGCTCAGTGTGCTGCCCTGTCGCGTGGATGACCGTGATCCGTGATGGGCATCCTCTGGAGGGACAGGGCCTTGATGGCTCCATCCTACTGGGTGTCTGTAGCAATGGTGTTTGAGTATCTCCCATGCGCTCGCCTGCTGGAGGTAAAGGGGTCAATTTAGGTGGCAGTAGGATGAGACGCCGCTTCCCCTGGGGGTGTCCTGAGACAAAGACCCCGGGGTAGCTGGCATGGGCTCCTCCTCCACCTGTGTGCATGATGGCACCTGCCTTTCTCCTTGAGGGGAAAGAGCAGTTGGAGGGACATCCAGCTTCCTCATCCCCCTCTCGCTTAGACTCTGCTGCATGGTGACCATGACAACACTTTTGGAATGCAAATGGCTCAAATGCTCAACCAGATTCATCACAGAGTTTGCCAGACTCTCTATTGAGAAAGCCATATGCTCAAATGCATAAGTCATGGCAGACGTCATTGTTTGCAGGGACTCCTCCACGGCATACGCTAAGCCACGCAAGACTTCAGGTATCTCCGACATATTTTCCACATGACTTTTCTGCACATCCAGCAGACTTCTTGTAGTAACAAACAGCAGATCATCAATAGCGTGGGGCTGAGCAGGGGCCTGGTTCCCAGCAGTCCTCCGAATGTTGGGGGTCCCAGCTGGCACATGCTCCCTCAGCTGCTGGAATGTGTCTATGTCATGCACACCAGATTGTGACCCAGATTCTAACCTTAAATCCGCCGTGGACTGTGTGGATGTATCTGCGCTGGCCGAGGTGGAAGAAGAGGCAGGTGATGGTGCACCCTCTGAGACATGGGCTTCTTCCTCCTCCCCAGAGGAGGACTCTTGGGCTACATGGTGTTCTGCTACTCGAGTGCAGGCACCTGCAGTGGAGCCACAAACAGAGGCATTTTAAGCATCTGCTTCACATGAGTTCACACAATTTTCTTCATTTTCCACATATGACTGCAAGAGCAGAGATGACACTTCATCCTTACGCCTTGTGGCTCCTGCCTCACCATCTCCAATTGCCCTGCCTCCCTCCTCTCTTGCGATCTTAGACTTCTCCTCCTCAGTTGTGGTCAGCAGCCTGATGTCAGGGGCCCCTCCTCTCATCTTAGCACACTTGTGCTGGTTGTGGTTTTGTTTCTCCTGCAACAGACAGTGCAGATTTAATGACATGGCAAATGATGCATTACAACCATTGCGTACATACATCAACATCACTCATTCTGCACTGGCTTTCATACGACACATCCAATCACATAAAAAATGCCAATCTTCATCATTTAGTAAATGGTACTGTTACAAGGATTTTGTATTTGTATTAAAAACTTCAGATTATGTGTGTTTCAAAAAAACAGAAACAGTATTTCAGTGGACATTGAGATACATGCAAATAGCTGAAATTTTTTGAAATTTTTGAAAGGAAGTTCAAAAGCACAGCTGAACTTAATGGATGTTTTGAAAGGAAGCTGAACTTGTATACAAGAACAGGAAGGCAGGTAATTTCAAGGAAACCAGCAAGGGGTTTGACCTCCTCATAGCTACTTTTTGAATAACAAGAGAGGCTCTATGTTTGGACATGTGACCTGTTTAGCAAGGTTTTGGTTTCACTTTGAATCTTTAAAAAAATCAGTGAGTTGGGCATTTTGAAATTTGGTTTTAACCTGCCTGGCGATCAGAGAGGAAGACCCAGAAAAACTGTTACCTCTCTCTGAAAAGGAATTCTGCATCTCTTGAGAAGAAACCCTGGACTGAATTTTACACCCCTCCCCCAAAGAGCAGGATGGTGGCAGGGGGTTGGTGTAAAATAGAGCGGGAGGCTCCAGGAGCCCTTCCCAACCCGCTCCCGCCTCCACCACCATTTTACGCAGGGTGTCAGCTGCGAAAAACGACCCATCCCAGGCCAATCGAGGCCCTTAAGTGGCCACTAAATGGATTTTACCTGTGGCTAGTCGGGCGGCCGAGGCCCAGGAGAAGCCGCCTGAAAAAAGTAGGCGGCCCGCTGAAGGCCTGATGGAGGGCTGCCCCCGCTGCCCCAACCACCCCCAACACCCAACATGCCCCCGTTCCTCCAATTGACCACCCTTGCCTCGCTGGGACCCAACCGATCACCCCCGGCGAAGCAACCAAAACTTACCTTTGTTCCGGGCTCCCCGACATCTTCAAACTAGGCTGCAGTCCCAGCAGTGGCCAACGCTCCCGGGTCAGTTAGCTGTCAGCCCGTTGATTGGCTAGCAGCTCTATTAGGCGGGACTTCCTACCTCAAGCCCGGTGACCTGCAAAATACAGATTGGATTCCCAGGCAAGTCGGCTCCCGTCCAACCAGAGTTAAATCCCGGCCCCTGTATTTCAGAGGTAGCAGATTCCTATTGCCTCCTGTCTCTGAAGAATCCCTGCATCAAGTGTGGTTCCTGTTGCCAGCTGTATTTTAAGAAATTCTGAAATCAGAAGAAATCTTCTACTGCTACACTGCTGCTGTAAAACCTAAGAAGACCTGTTACTGCACACCTCATGGAAGATCTATGTGAAGCCTGCTGCAGTTGAATTGCCTACCCATCACAAGCTGTTCATCAACTTCACCTGGAAAGACTTCAAGTAGCATCCAGCTATTTGACTTTGGGACACCTCACCAAATTGAAGAACTTCCTAGCAGAACATGACAAACTAAATTATTTTATTATTCCTTTCATTCCTATGAAACAGCTGTAAACCAAAATCCTTTTTACCCGGTTAACCGTTTTTATTTGGATGTATGTGTGTGTGCATGAAGGGCTAAGGAAATAAGGAGCTTTTCGTATATAGATTATGTCATTATTGGTTAAGACTTGTTTTTATAATAAATAGTTAATTTTGTTGTTGATTAAAGCAACCTAGTTGGTGTGCTTTATTCCGGTGGCAAATAGAGTATGTAATTGGCTGTTTTTCGGTAGGTGGGAAAATTTATTGATATGCTGTGACACGTGGAGAAGTAGGATTGAATTAACAGTGCACTCCTCCTGCCTCAGTCATAACAGTACCAACTCTGCTCACACATTCCACTGCATTCCTTGCGTACCCTCTGCCTTAAAGACACCTAGCCATGGAAGAAATCAATGGAGCAGCCTCGCCAGGACCATTTACCCTCGCTGATCTGAGCAAGTCATTGATTCGCTTGCAGCACCGCACCCATGTTCTAGGAATTACCCCATGGTTCAAGACCTGCTCCGCTACCTCCATCCAGGCCGCCTTGGTGAGGCGGGAAGGTCTTCACAATCCATCTGCAGGGGAGAAGACCTCCTGCCTTTCCCCAACAGCCTGGAGGAGAACCTGCAGGGAGGCATCACAGAACCGTGGGGTGGAACGCTGCCTGCTGGCTGCTATGTCATTCACCTTTCTGTAGGGAAAATAAATGATATGAAGTTGATGGTGAGTTTCATAAAATAAGGGAGACAAAAACATTTTGATTTAAGTAAAAGCTTCAACTAAATTATTCTGAAGATACTTACATGAAAGAAGGCTGCTGACCCTTGTGGCTGCAAGCACAGAATGTTTTATATCTGTGGCGATCATGGTGCAGTGATGGCGGGTTCCACCAATGAAAGACTGCCCTCGCCGCATGGTCTCACATGTTCTCCATGCCCGTTGCTGCATGGATAATTTAAATACAAAATTGTGTGGGAAATGGGATTTGCGGCAAGAGCGGAAGTTATGACAACTTCCAGTCCCATCGTTGGGAACGCCGTGGCATTCATAAGATTCTCCCATGGCGTATCTTTTTAAAAGTAAGTTATTGATTTATTCAGTGATTCTGACCTGTCTTTTTAGTACAATATTGGCTTATAAATCCTTTGCACTGCTAATTCCTCTTTGGGAATTAAATTTCAATATAGAACTGTAATGTGATAGAGTTGTAGTTTATAGTATACAGGAAAATGTCAAGAGACTACACGATTAATCACAAAAAAGAATCTACAGAATGATAGGTTTTTATTATCCTTTATTCTGGCCTTAACTTAAACTCTTAAAGTTCTACTTAACTGCTACTGTAATTTTTTCCACCTCCCAAATCAACCTGTCACCATAATTGAATTACCACCCTGTTTCATTTTGCTAGCACTTACTTCTGATGCTTAGAGATGACATTCCTTAACTGATAAGGTTAACAGAAGCATTACTTATATTGCAGTTTTATCACAATGTATAATTTGAGTCTTTACAAGTACAGGAAATTTGCAGACACCCAAGGTTATCCATTTTGCTTTCAAAAGCTTTCTACACACCACTGAACATTACAGTGATAAAGCTACTATAATTTCACCCACCAGCAAGTTTTCCCTTGGTTGTTGCATGGGGACTAGCAGGAGCAAAATAAGATTAAAAACAAAAGGGCAAGTTTGTGGGTACTGTAGTTGTGTGAAACTGCATATATTCATAGTTCTTGGCAAATTTGTAGTGCTCACACAGGCACTGTATTTACAAGCAATTTATTTTTCTTTGCTAACTGGTTCTGACACAAAGGCCTATCTCTAATCTTGTGAAAAAGTAGAAATGTTTATATTCCCCACACTGTCAGGGACTTTAGGGATGACCACCCCTCCCTGACCATCAACTAGGTATCTCCCTCTCTGCTTGGAGTTGCATTTGAGATACAATTGGATAGAGATTCTGATTCTCTGTTACAAAAGTGGCCTACTATGGAATGATTTTTAACTGAAGAGAATCTCAACACATGCCAAATTTGACTCATGGTCATAGCCATACTGTAACAGGGGACGAGTCCAGCTGCTGAGCAGTAGGTAAAATGGATATAAATAGAGTAATTGATTCACCTTTAATTTAGCATTGTGCCTCAGTCTTTTATATGCATTCATAATGCTGTGGCCTGTGCCCAACTCCTCATTCTTGTGTTTCACTCTATCTCCCGAGGTAAATGTAAAGTGTTCTCAAAAGCTGAATAGCTAAAAGAATGATTGAATGGGCTGTGGTACAAATTATTAGGAAATTGGCTACTTTTGTTTAGAAATTCCCAAGCCAGCCATGTCATCATGCAAACAGGAAATGCCTAAGTAAAACAGTTGTAAATTTTGCAGGATCTTACTATTACCCTGTGAAACAAGCACAGAGGGCTTACTGCTGTCTATCAATGTCATCAGCTTATCTGTTGACTGCTTTGTAGATCATTTCAGCATTGAAACTTTATATTACAGTTTTAAGAGGCCTTCAAAACAAACATATATGATCAGCGCTTCTCACAGGCTGTGATCCAGATTGAAATGCAAGACAACAGTCACTCGCTGTCACTATGCCGTCAGCTGATGATGGAAACTACGTTTTCCAATTATTTATTGGGGATAATTCCATCAGTCAGCTAACCACCTACTTTGACCTATTACTGTGTTTAACAGAAAATTATGAGTAATTGTGAAAAAGTTTTGCTAATTCTGTGCATTTTCCAGTTCATGATTTTGTTTTTGCTTTATAGATAATATAATGCCAGGGGTTAAAATAGGGCCAGAGTACTTCATTCTCCATTCTCAATGTGTCCTCACTCACCAGCATTTTAACTTCCAGGTTTTTGACAGCATGGCAGCACCTACCAGAGGCAGGCATGGGCTATGTTAATATTGTAATATTCGAGGTCTTATGGTGCAATTCGGACCTCAGCATGATTTTAACTGCACAGGTCATGAATGATGCTGGATGTTCCAGTAGAACCTGCTGGCAAGCTTGAACAGGGCCAGAAGAGGCCCTAGGTAAGTAGGTGACTGATCACTCAGGTCCCTGGTGGTGACCATCAGCTCCCACTCCTGTGCACAAGCCAAGTAGTAATTCCCATCGGGTTTAGGCTGGAATCAGACTTTCAACACGGAAATTAAGCCCCAGAAGTTAAGATCTCTCCGGGCCTCACACTGAGCCATCATGTTAGCTTATCACTCAACCCAGGCCCTGTATGTCGTAGTCATTCCCCAAGTTAAAATCGGGGTTTTCATTTAAAATGTACTTCATTGGCTGTGAAGTGCTTTGGGACATTCTGAGGTAGTGAAAGACACTACGTAAATGTTAAAGTCTTTCTTTCCTTATGTGGCTGTATTTTGGTTTTCTTCATTTTGTTATAACATTGATAATACAAGGTAGCACTGCAGTTCAATCAAATGGTAATTTAATCAAAGGGATGGAGTTGCTTATGGAAGTTTGGCCTTTTAGATATACAGTATAGATGTATTTCACATTCATCAGTCTTTATATTTGCTTAAATAAGTAATTTGATGCTGAGCAAAGCAGACTGAAGTGGTGAGAAAAGGTCAGACAAATATAATAGCTTCCGTTTTCTTGCCAACAAAGCCTTTAACGTGATTTGCGATCAGACTTTTCTGCAGCCTTGTAATATGGGCTGCCTGTAATGCTTTAAGCATTAAGCATATCATCTGAACTGACTCCATTTACTTAACTGCTTGGGTTCCATTTTCTTAACTAATTCTGTAATTAATTTCAAATGCAATTACAATATAGCAGTGGAGGAAAGCACAAGACTGTTTAATTATAGAAAAAGCTCCAATGTCCAGTACATGATAAATAAGGCGAGTCTTAATTTTTTTTTTGGCATTTGGATTAATTTGCTGATATGGTTATTCCTCAAGCTACAAAATTGGCCATTTTCAACTCTGTTGACCTGCCTTCATCATGCAAATCCAGTAGATCACTTTGTTAACTAGTTAAGTAGTTTTATTGGCAAACAAGAGAAATTTCTAGGGCTGAATTTTTCCAGGCCCTCGACGCATCAGTTGCAGCAGGCGGGCCCATCAAATTCTGCGGGAAGAGGCCCACCTTGACCCCTGACTTCGAGAAGGGCCTGCCACATATTACAGGTGGTGGGAGGGACCTCAGTGCGGCCCCCCTGCCGCCACGTGGCGGGGCCTTTGTCTAAATATTTAAATAAACATTAATAAGATGCAAATGACCTTACCTGCTGGCTGCGGCCATCCTACATCGATTTTATGGCCGCCGATTGCAACTTGCGTGCTGTTAGAGCTCCATACGGAGTTCCCAGGCGAGAAAGTGGTGAGGAGGGGGTGGAGTAAAGGTATGAGGGGGTGGGGGAGCGGGAAATGTTTCTTATTGGCTGTGGGCATGGTGGAAAGGGGTTGAAGGGCAAAAGTGAAGAGGTTGGGGGAGAAAGTTGGGGTTGTGAATAAAGATCATGTTGTTCATATTGCCCTGCAAACAAACATTGGGGGGTGGGTGGGTGGGATTGTCATTTATACACTCAATGCACCGAAATATTACTTTAAAAATTTTAATTACTTCTGAGGGCTTGCAGCCCTTTAAAAATGGCATCGGAGCCTGTGCGTTGGCACCGGATGCCGTTGCTGGGGACACGGCGGGCGCCGCCTCTATGTCATTGGGGACGGCCGCTCCAACCCCTCCATTTAAATGAGCCCTCACGTATAATATCACGGGGGTTCTGTGGCAGCACTTCTGTGTCTGAAGGCCGCCAAGTTCAAAGCGCGCCACTGCAAAGTGCGGTGCGCTAATAAAATTCATCCCCTAGAGTTAACAGGCACAATTAAAAGCACTGTTGTATCTAGCATACAGTTTTATTATGAAAATATATTGTCTGAACCAAACTCATAAATAAATTAAATCCAGGAAATTTTGCTGCCACCATGTAATTAGGAGCTTTTTGTGTTGTCTGATGTAACATAAATGAGATGCATGGGGTTCAGTTGTTGAAGATCTCAAACAGATTTATTAAGCAGCTAAAACTATTAAACAGTGCTATCTATTTATAGGACTTGCCTCTTAGTGTTACAGTTACAGAGTGAATCTGGCCCCAGGTCACAAAGGCAATCACGCAACAGTGATAATTTTATTTTCTTGAGAAATCAAAATGAAGGTCTAAGACCCATTATACAAGCATCATCAACATAAGGAGATTGAAGGAGCTGTGATAAATCAGAAATTAGTTACTATGTGATGCTAGGTTTGTGCTGTAAAAGCTTGAAGACTGTAGGAGGAAGGAAAGACTGAAGGAAATAAGAATCACTTTTCAGATACTGGGAAAAATGTGTTTGCATAGGAGACTGTAGTGAGATTTGACTTATAGATAGTGGGGTGTAGGTAGGGAAAGGATCTGTACAATGATGCATATATATCTTACTATAATCCATAGACGAAAGTGGATGGAATTGACACTTGATTGACTGGTTCTGAACCTTCCAGTCCAACCCTCCAGCTGTTTTGCTTGCTTTGGCAGGCTCCAATTCTGCCCTGCAATCCAATAATAAAATACAGCGGATGCTGGAAATCTGAAATAAAGACAGAAAATGCTGGAAGTACTCAACAGGTCTGGCAGCATCAGTGGAGCGAGAAACAGAATTAATGTTGGTGGGGGGGAAGAAGAACAAAAGGGAAGGTGTGTGATAGGGCGGAGGG
The DNA here is from genome assembly GCF_036365525.1 of Heterodontus francisci. NCBI lineage: Eukaryota > Metazoa > Chordata > Chondrichthyes > Heterodontiformes > Heterodontidae > Heterodontus > Heterodontus francisci. The sequence goes on from NC_090372.1 coordinate 78,922,777, forward strand.
CAGGACAGATTAAATGACAAAGATGTCATGGAACAAAAGGCAAAGAGAATGATAATAGTTGTAGTAAAAGACAAAGCATTAGTCCAGAGAGAGTGTTAATGGCAGAATAATGACAGAATAATGCCCTCCAATCTGATTGATTCTAATGAACACTAATCTTGTCCCACAACCAATTGATTTGATTTTGACAGCCTCCAATCCCATCTTCTAACTGATCTAATTAGTTGGTATCCCAGTATCCCTGTGGGATGGATTTCTCTTGTGAAATATCAGCAAATATCTGAATCCCCGACTATCAACATCCTGGGGGTTACCATTTACCAGAAACTGAACTGGACCTGACACATAAATGCTGTGGCTACCAGAGCAAGTCAGAGGTTGGGAATTCTGCGGCGAGTAACTCACCTCCTGACACCCAAAAGCCTGTCCACCATCTACAAGGCACAAGTCAGGAATGTGATGGAATACTCTCCATGTGCCTGGATGAGTGTGGCTCCAACATTTCGGAAAAACAACACTATCCAGGACAAAGCAACCTGCTTGATCAGCACCCCATTCACTACCTTAAACACTCACCCTCTCCACCACTGACACACAGTGGCAGTAGTGTGCACCACATACAAGATGCACTGCAGGAACTCACCACACCTCCTTTGACAGCACCTTCCAAACCCGCGACCTCTTCCACCTCGAAGGACAAGGGTAGCACATGCATGGGAACACCATCACCTGCAAGTCCCCCTCCCAGCCATACACCATCCTGACTTGGAAATATATCCCCGTTCCTTCACTGTCGCAGGATCAAAATCCTGGAACTCCCTTGCTAACAGCACTGTGCGAGTTCCTACACCAGTTGAACTGCAGCAGTTCAAGAAGGCACCTCACCACCACCTTCTCAAGGGCAATTAGGGATGGGCAATAAATGCTGGCCACGCCAGCGACACCCACATCCCATGAAATGAATTTTAAAAATGCAGTGACACAAGAGGTCTGGAGGTTGTAGGCACCGAGAATGTATGACCTGCAGTTCATTGATGAATGTAGAGTGGAATCATCGACAAAAGGCTGGATGGGGTTGGAGGATGAGTAATGAAACTAAATTGCCATTAACACAGTTTTGATGGTGGCCATTTGAAGCAAGCTTGTTTAGCATTGTATTGTGCCTGTTACATATTCACAGACTACAGTAGATACTCTTCCAGGTTCAATGTCACCGGTCACTCCTGTCAGCATACCTCACATCCCACATGATTTAGACAGCAACTTAACAACCCGATATTTTTATAATGACAACATCACTCGGAAATCATAATAATAGGTCCCCTGCTTTGTGTACTGGATACTATGATCTCACACGCGCCACCAAGTGCACTCTCCTGTCTTTTCAGAAAATAGACAGAAAAGCCCTCTAGTCAGATGAGGCCAACCGCAAACAAACAAACTGGTTTATTTTACATTGAATGCATGAATGAATAGAATCCAATTTTCCAGTGAGATGTATCTATTTCCTACAGAGTCTCACACCACAAAATAACAAACCATGAAACAGGCTAAACTCATTTACAACTTAGCAGTCCCCGAACTAAGTGGTACTGACCTAAGTGGCGCAGTGGTTAGCACCGCAGCCTCACAGCTCCAGGGACCCGGGTTCGATTCCGGGTACTGCCTGTGTGGAGTTTGCAAGTTCTCCCTGTGTCTGTGTGGGTTTTCTCCGGGTGCTCTGGTTTCCTCCCACAAGCCAAAAGACTTGCAGGTTGATAGGTAAATTGGCCATTATAAATTGTCACTAGTATAGGTAGGTGGTAGGGAAATATAGGGACAGGTGGGGATGTTTGGTAGGAATATGGGATTAGTGTAGGATTAGTATAAATGGGTGGTTGATGTTCGGCACAGACTCGGTGGGCCGAAGGGCCTGTTTCAGTGCTGTATATCTAATCTAATCTTTTATGATACAGGCCATTTTTCTCAACCATTGGTCTCATTCCCTCACTAGTTGAAGCTCAGGTTTTCTGAACTGAAATTCTTTCTCCTTTAACCAAAACTCTCACTCTTTTATATTTTCCTCTGCAGCTAAATGGACTATCTCAATATCTTTGTCTATTATCTTCTGATCAGGTTAGTATTATTGAGTGTAATACTCTTGCTCTGTTCATTTTTTAATTTTAAACCTGAAGCATTTTTTTCCAATTGTTCAAATTCGATTCCAAGGGCAAAACTTTCAACTTTGGTCGCGGGGATAAGACAGACAGCAGCTTTTTTTTCTTCGTTCATGGGATGTGTGCATTGCTGGCAAGGCCAACATTTGTTGTCCATTCCTAATTGCCTTTGCCTGTTACACATCTACCCCATTGGACTTTCCATCCTATTTTGAAATCCTATTTTGCTTATGTTTATAGATGAGGTTCATTTGAAAGCCATGTTCCTTTGTTAAGTATCAAGAAAACGCATTAAATTGTACTTTTCTTCTCAATTACATCTTTCCTTTATGATGCATAATTATTCTTAACACTTAATAATGCTTATTTTCTGCTAGATATTTTAAAAACAATTCTAAATAAAAATTGCTTACGTATTAAAATAATAATGAACGACAAGTATTACATTGGAACTCCAACAAGATTTAAAGCAGATTTTAAAAGTAGTTTTAAAATGAACTAGTTAAGACTATAGGAGGTAACTGTGGTTCTAAAGCATAAATTTCCATCCAAACTTCACGCACTGAAATATTACCCAAACTGCTGTGTTTACTTTTAATTCTAGTTATTGCAAGATTAGTCTATTCGTAAACTGTGCCATCCCCTGAAGGATTTCATTGACCTCAATTATTTCCCTCTGTGCTGCAGCAAGTAATACTGCCTTAATGCTTGTCTCCACTGGTTTATGTGTTTGCAAGATCCACATCCCGCTGCCAAGTCCACAGCCAGTTGCTTCCCATTAGCAGCTGTCATTTAAACTTTTAGAAATGATGCCACAAAGTGAAGTTACATCTTCTTACATCACCTGTGAAAACAGCCTGTCATCTACCCCAAAGGTTTCAGGTTTACGCCAACAAGTGATATATTTTAGTAAAATTATGATGTCAAAATTTATACAAAATATGTGAAATAACACAGACCCATGACTAGAATTTGGGAACAGAGACAGCAACTTTCGGAAAGGCAATCATTGGTTATTAATAAGAAATGGATAAGGCTACATGAGGACAAAGGGAACTCAGTAACAGTTTCACTTATTTACATTTACTTGAGCGAAGAGTTGTTCTGAGTGTCGCGAAAACGTTCTTTTCCGAATGATGATTTTTTTAATTCACCGACTTGAAACCTGAATTGAATGAAAAAAACACAGATAAAAGTTGACTCGATGCTGGCAGCTAAAGATGGCCACCCCAATTTGCATCATTTTCCTCATCCCAATACATTGAGATGGAGACAGCAGGTGGAATGTTATGAGTGCTGTGGCATTTCCGACGGTGTGACCGGAAGTTGTCATAACTTCTGCATCCACCGCACATCCCGTTCCCCACGCAATTTTGTATTTTCATTAGCCATGCAGTGACAGGCATGGGGGACATGTGGGATCATGTGGCAGGGGCGGCCTTTCATTGGTGGAACCTGCCGTCACTGCCACGAGCACCACCATCGACACAGACATAAAACATTCTGTGCTTGCAAGCTCAAGGATCAACAGCATTCCTTTCACGTAAGTGTCTTCAGAATAGCTTAATTTGAAGCTTTTACTTAAATCAAAATGTTTTTGCCTCCCTTATTTAGTGAAAGTGATCACCAACTTCATATCATTTATTTTCCCTGCAGCCAAATGGAATCAAACGGCAGCCAGCAGGCAGCGTCCCACCCCACGGTTCATTGATACCTCCCTGCAGGTTTTCCTCCATGCCGTCAGGAAAAGACGGGAGGCCCTCTTCCCTACAGATGAAGTGCGAAGACCCTCTCACCTCACCAAGGCGGTCTGGATGGAGATAGCAGAGGAGGTCTCGAACCATGGGGTAACTCTTAGAACATGGGTACAGTGCTGCAAGCACATCGATGACTTGCTCAGATCGGCGAGGGTAAGTGTTCCTGGTGAAGCTGCTGCATTGTTTTCTTCCATAGCACAAGGTACACAAGGAATGCAGTGGAATGTGTGAGCAGCCTTGGTGTCATTCATTAAATGATGTTGCGCCAAGATGAAGATTGGCATTGTTTATGTAATTGGATATGTCGTGCAAAAGCCACTGCAGAATGAGTGATGTCGATGTATGTATGCAATAGTTGTGATTCATCATTTGCCATGTCATTAAATCTGCACAGTTAGCTGCAGTGTAAACAAAGCCAAAACAAGCATCAGTATGCTAAGATGGGAGGAGGGGCCCCTGACATTAGGCTGCTGATCACAGCTGAGGAGGAGGCATCTAAGATCACAAGAGAGGAGGGAGGCAGGGTGAGGGGAGATGGTGAGGCAGGATGGTGAAGTGTCATCTCTGCTCTTGCAGTCATATGTGGAAACTGAAGGAAATTGTGTGAACTCGTGTGAAGCAGATGCTTAAAGTGCCTCTGTTTGTGTCTCCACTGCAGGTGCCCGCACTCAAGTCACAGAATGCTGCGTGGCCCAAGAATCCTCCTCGGGGGAGGAAGAAGCTGCCAATGTCCCAGAGGGTGCACCATTACCTGCCTTGTCTTCCACCTCCGCCAGCATAGATACACCCACACAGTCTGCGGGGCATTTAAAATTAAAATCTGGGTCACAAACTGGTGGTCACGACACAGACACATCCCAGCAGCTGAGGTAGTATGTGCCAGCCGGGTTGCCTGATAATTGGAGGACATTTGGGGATCAGGCCCCTGCTCAGCCCCACGCTGATGATGATCCTCTGTTTGTTGCTACCAGTGGTCTTCTGGATGTGCAGCAAAGCCATGTGGAAAAATGCCAGAGATGCCTGAGGTCTTGCGTGGCTTTGCACATGCCATTGAAGAGCCCATGCAAGCCATGGCGTCTGCTATGTCCCAGGCATTTGAGCATATGGCTTCCTCAGTCGTGAGCTTGGCGAGCCTGACTAACCACTTGAACCATATGTGATCTGACCCATATTCTATCACTGTTGCCGTTGGCTCCATGGAGCAGAGTCTAAGCAAGAGGGGGACGAGGAACCTGGACCTCCCTCCAGGTGCTCCTTCCTCTCAGGGAGATAGGCAGGTGCCATCATGCACACAGATGGAGGAGGAGCCTGTGCCAACTTCCCAGGAGCCTTCCTTTCAGGATACCACCAGGGTATGTGGCGTCTCGTCCTCTCCCCCGACATTGACCCCCTTTACCTTCAGCAGGCGAGCACACGGGGGATACTCAAGCACCATTGCTGCAGACCCCCAGTAGGATGGAGCCATCAAGGCCCTGTTCCTCCAGACGACGCCCACCATGGTCATCTGCAGCAACAGGGCAGCACCCTGAGCAGACTGCCTCCATCTCAGCTGCTAATGTCGGGGCAGTACCTAGACATAGTGGGAGAAAAAGGACATTTTAACAGTTTTGATCAGGAATGTGGCATGGGTGCTGTACTAATTGTGATGACTGAAAAGATTTATAAATACATTTTTATTTCATGCAAAATTTGATCCACTGTCAGTAATGTTTTGCTTGGTTACAGATAGATACAAAGATGTTTTCTGGAGGCCTATGGCAGGAACATAGTGATGTTTGCAAAGCATCTCAGGAAATGTCCAGTGTCCATTTCTCATTGGAATTTGAGCCTTCACTCTTCAATAATGGCTGTTTGCCTATTGATGATTAATAACTTTTTCCAATGCTGTCCTGCTTTACTTTTGTTTTCTATGGTCATAACAACGCTGCTTGCAATGGTTTGTCGTCGCATTCATCGTAGCCCATAGATGATTTCAAATGCCAATCACATGAAAGTGCAGCAACGCTTCATTAAGATCGCAGCGATAAGACCTCATGCAAAAGGGAATTTCTGTGGGGAATTGTTATGTTTCTCCTCCCAATGTTCCTTGATGATGTGGCTTATTGTTGGCTGAACCGTGCATAAATGAGGTTCTCCCTTGCATGTCTCTTCGTGGCCCTCATATCGATGACGGCATCATTATCATAGTCTCATAGTCATCCTTATCTGAGGAGGACTGGTGTTCCGCTTATTCTTCTCAGAATCACAGAATAATACAGTGCAGAAGAGGCCCTTCGGCCCATCGAGTCTTCACCGATGCATTAAAACACCTGACCTGTCTACCTAATCCCATTTGCCAGCACTTGGCCCATAGCCTTGAATGTTATGACGTGCCAAGTGCTCATCCATGTACTTTTTAAAGAATGTGAGGCAACCTGCCTCTACCACTCTCCCAGGCAGGGCATTCCAGACTGTCACCACCCTCTGGGTAAAAAAGTTCTTCCTCAAATCCCCCTTAAACCTCCCACCCCTCACCTTAAACCTGTGACCCCTCGTAACTGACCCTTCAACTAAGGGGAACAGCTGCTCCCTATCCACCCTGTCCATGCCCCTCATAATATTGTGCACCTCGATCAGGTCACCCCTCAGTCTTCTCTGCTCCAGCGAAAACATCCCAAGCCTATCCAACCTCTCTTCATATCTTAAATATTCCATCCCAGGCAACATCCTGGTGAATCGCCTCTCCAATGCCATCACATCCTTCCTATAATGTGGCGACCAGAATTGCACACAGTACTCCAGCTGTGGCCTTACCAAAGTTCTGTACAACTCCAACATGACCTCCCTGTTTTTGTAATCTATGCCTCGATTGATAAAGGCAAATGTCCCATATGCCTTTTTCACCACCCTATTAATCTGCCCTTTTGCCTTCAGAGATCTATGGACAAACACGCCAAGGTCCCTTTGTTCCTCGGAACTTCCCAGTGTCAGGCTATTTATTGAATACTTCCATGTCACATTATTCCTTCCAAAGTGTATCACCTCACACTTTTCAGTGTTAAATTCCATCTGCCACTTTTCTGCTCATTTGACCATCCCGTCTATATCTTCCTGTAACCTAAGACACTCCACCTCACTGTTAACCACTCGGCCAATCTTTGTGTCATCCGCGAACCTACTGATCCTACCCCCCACATAGTCATCTATGTCGTTTATATAAATGACAAACATAAGGGGACCCAGCACCGATCCCTGTGGTACGCCACTGGACACTGGCTTCCAGTCACTAAAACAGCCATCTGTCATTACTCTCTGTCTCCTACAGCTAAGCCAATTTTGAATCCACCTTATCAAGTTACCTTGTAACCCTTGCGCATTTGCTTTCTTGATAAGTCTCCCATGTGGGACCTTGTCAAATGCTTTGCTGATATCCATGTAAACTACATCAACTGCACTACCCTCATCTACACACCTGGTCACATGCTCAAAAAATTCAATCAAATTTGTTAGGCATGACCTCCCTCTGACAAAGCCAAGCTATTCCTAATCAAATTTTGCCTCTCCAAGTGGTGATAGATTCTCTCCTTCAGAATTTTCTCCGATAGTTTCCCTACCACTGACGTGAGACTCACTGGTCTGTAGTTCCCTGGCTTATCTCTACAACCTTTCTTAAATAGTGGGACCACATTAGCTGTTCTCCAGTCCTCTGGCACCTCCCCCGTGCCCAGAGAAGAATAAAAAATTAGGGTCAGAGCCCCTGCAATCTCCACCCTCACCTCCCACAGCATCCTGGGACACAAATCATCCGGACCTGGAGATTTGTCCACTTTTAAGCCTTCCAAAACCTCCAATACCTTGTCACTCCCTCTGACAATTTGCTCAAGAACCTCACAGTCTCTCTCTCTAATTTCCATTTCTACATTCTCATTCTCTTGTGTGAAGACAGATGTGAAGTATTCATTCAACACCCTACCAATGTCCTCTGGCTCCACCCACAAATTTCCCCCTTGGCCCCTAATGGGTCCTACTCTTTCCCTGGTTATCCTCTTCCCATTGATATACTTATAGAATATCTTGGGATTTTCCCTACTTTTACCAGCCAGAGCTTTCTCATATCCCCTCTTTGCTCTCCTAATTGCTTTCTTAAGCTCCGTCCTACACTTTCTGTACTCCACTAATGCTTCCATTGATTTGCTCTCCTTGTATTTGCTAAAAGCCTCTCTTTTCCTTCTCATCATACCCTGAATGTTTCTGGTCATCCATGGTTCTCTGGGCTTGTTGCTCCTACCTATTACCCTAGAGGGAACATGTTGGGTCTGTACCCTCCCCATTTCCTTTTTGAATGCCCCCCACTGCTCTTCTGTAGATTTCCTGACAAGTAACTCTTTCCAGTCTACCTTGGCCAGATCCTGCCTTATTTTACTAAAATTCGCTCTCCCCCAATCCAAAACCTTTTTTTGCAACTTGTCTATTTCTTTCTCCATAACAAGCTTAAATTGTACCATGTTATCGTCACTATCACCAAAATGCTCCCCCACCAACACATCAACCACCTGTCCGGCTTCATTCCCCAGAATTCGGTCCAGCACTGCACCCTCCCTTGTTGGATCCTCTACATATTGAGCTAAAAAGTTCACCTATATACATTTTAAGAACTCCACTCCATCTAAGCCCTTAACACGATGACTATCCCAATTAATGTTGGGAAAGTTGAAATCACCTAATATAATTACCCTGCAGAATGGAGCTGCATCTAATTGCAAGCTTGTGCAAGGCACAGCAGACAATGATTATTCGTGACACATTCTGTGGTGTTGTACTGAAGAGCCCCTCCAGACCGATCAAGGCAAGGAATTGCATTTTCAGCATGTCAATGGTGTGTTCAATGATGGCTCTGGTGGATGCATGAGCGACATTGTACCTCTCTTCAGCAGTGCTTTGGGGATGATATACTGGTGTCATCAACCATGGATAAAGTGGATAACACTTGTCACCCAGGATCCATCCGTTCACTTTGGCTGGTTCCTCAAAAACTGCTGGAAGCTGGGAGTTTTTCAAAATGTAGGAGTCATGGCAGTTTCCTGGGAAAATCGAGCAAACATGCATGATTCTTGTCCTGTGGTCACAAACCAATTGTATGTTTAAAGAGTAGAAACCTTTGCATTTGACAAAGACAGCAGGCTGGTCCCAGGGAGCTCTAATGGCCATATGAGTGTAGTTGATCACCCCCTGCACTCTAGGGAACACATCAATGCTCAGAAGGCCTGGCTGGCTGTCCTCATTTTCAGGTAAGTAGATAAAATCATTGGCATGTCGATAAAGGGCATTGGTCACCTCTTTGAGGCACCTGTGGGTCGCAGACTGTGAGATGCCACATATATCACCCTTTGATCTCTGGCAGGAGCTGCTGGAGAAAAAATTTGAGTGCAGCAGTCACCTTGAGGGCAACTGGCATGGGATTCCCACTGAAGCCGAGCGGCTGCAAGTCATGCTGCTGGATTCTACAGATTTCTATGACCATTTCATTTAACATCGTTAAGCATCTCTGGCATTGCCTCTCTAACATTTGAAGGTAATTTGTCCTTGTCCTGAGGATATGATGATGTGCCAGTGCCTGTCATCAATAAGGAGATTCCTGGATGTTGTCCATTCGGAGCATCCCCACCTTCTTGTTCTGCCTGTTGCTGGTGCTCAGGCATCATGAGTTGTGGGCAAAGAACCCTCCTTAGTCTGTCTCTTTGCTCTTCTTCCTGTGGTACTAGACAAAATGGGTGTATGGGACCCATGTCGCTGTGGCTTTTCTGTAATAAATAAGCAGAGCACACGATTCAGCCCTCTGTTGACACTGAGCTGAAACATCGAGCCTGTGAACAACTCCATTATATCGGCTTTCAAATTACAGCCACATAGAAAGCACACCCACTGTTGATTGCCTCCTCCCACTTCCCACTCTTTTCAATCCTTGAATGTCTACGTGGTTTCCATTATCGTTGGAGAAGTTGGTGTGCGTGGAATTCAGGGCAAGTCTCCCCACATTCCAATCTCCTCCTGAAACCTTCCAGCTGGAACCCATTACACTTGACCCACCCAATGTTACCATTATCCTTCCCTTGGTTACTATTGAGCCTCCCCCCATTACCATGCACAGTGTAATCATCAATGTATTCATACCATCCCTCCCCCCGTTCCTACTCCCATTCCCCTTGATCCTCCTCACATCAACTGACCATTGTTGCCAAGTCCCGTTCTCCTTCATATGAAGCTGTCAAATACCCACCCATTAGTCTTGACCTTCCTTCCCCTACAGAATCCATTTGCCCCCATTGACTGTGGCCGTTCCCTCTGCTAGCCAGTGCCCTCAATTTGCCCCACAGCTCCCCGACGCCGACAGCACTCACTCCTCCCTTTAGGCGCTTGCCAAATATCTTCACACTGCACTGATCTAATCCACCCACCACTCCCACAGCCGACAAAATGCATCTTCATCGTCAACATCAACCATTCAACAACCTGGATGCTGCACTCCATCCTCCCTTGCGCCTCAATGCACCTGATCAGCCCCACCCTTCATTCTCTGACTACCCTGCCCTGCTCCTCCTTGCACCTGATCAGCCCCAACCTTCCCTTCCCTGCTTCTCCATGTACCCCCCACCCATGCCTTCGCCACAATTCCCTGAGATGATTCACCCTTGCTGGTGCCGAGCCTGGAGACAAACAGCCATTCCAATGCTGGCCTGGTGGCAAACATCCATTCCAATGGTATTAGTTTAGCAGATGAGTTAAAGAGAGAAGAGCATGGACCTAAGACTCAACTTTACAAATCCAACTGTTGCATGCCACAGTAATACAATTATGAACCAGGTGGCATGGGAATATCACTTGCCATTCACTTAATCTGGCAGGTAGGACTAAATTGTAACTATGCATAGGATAATGAGTATTCATGATATTTATATGAATGCAAAGCTGGAATCCGCAACCACGCTGGGGGAACCCCTGAATGCCGCTGACTTAATTCCTCTAAAATATTCCGCCATTGGGAATCCAAAAAAACACCTCCCGCCTAATTATATCACGCTGCACACCACCAAATCCGCCAAGACAAAGTGCTTAAAATTCCCCCCAGCATGTCTGCATAGACCCATCAAGAACAATGACCTGGGGAATCTGAGTGAACCACTTATCCTGTTCTCATTAGCAAGTTGCCAAGGTCATTACCTGAATATTCAACTAGTTAAGTTGAAGCACTCAAACCTAAACTCTTGAACAATGGGATCTTAGCTGTGAGCAGGGAATTCCTAGACTTGGATTGATAAGTTGCAAGAGTGAATACACACTAGTAGCCACCATGCTTGAATCATTGGGTGACGGTCATGTGACAGGCCCACCCAACGTGTTCTAAAGCTGGTGTTTTCTCTGTAGCAGAGACTCAAGCTGATAGATACTGAAGAGCGAAGATCCGAGTCCCTCCGTCCTTTCTCTCTTTCCAATCCACCTTGCAAGCTTTGAACCCTACCTGCTGACCGTGACCACCCTGGGATGCCCCTACTGCAGACAGAGACTCCTTGAAGGAAATCAGCTGCCCTACTGTCTCCAGGAGAACACCGAATCAGCCATCCGCATCTTCAAATCGGAAGCTTCAGGACCACCAAAGGAAAGTCTTACAACCACCGAATTCAGCCTGAAGCCAGCCGAGTCACCTAACTTCACAAACTGTATACTCCATTTATTTCTCTGGACTCTAATTTAGCCAATCTTCCCCATTCTGTAGCCTATTTGTGTGTGTGTGAACTTCGAGTGCGTGTGTGTTGGAGTGTATTTTATTATTTTACTTAGATCGGTTTAACTACAATAAAGCTAACCTCTTTCTTTGTTAAACTCAAAAAACCCTGTCCGATTGCTTTTTTTTATGATCACAGTGTGTAAACAGTTAAACGCTGACTGAATTGGCAAGTTTCTTTTCACTTAAAAAGGTTGCTGTCAAACAAGGAAAGGGAAAGTAGGGGATCTCTTCAATCCCTCCTCACCTGATCATAACATGTGTATGTGATAAAATTTTGTTTATTGTTAATAGCAAATACTTGTATAGATATTATCAAATTGTTATCTTCCTTTGATGATTCATTGCAACATTATCATTTTTTGATAAAATAAGCAGTTACATTTTTATAGCGGATAACTTGGCTTCATTGTCACAAAGTAGGTGAGGCAAAGTTAGCTTTATCAAGACCACCTCATCAAGGGTTCAGTTCCTCATCTATAGTTAATTTTGTTTTTGACTTGCACCAGGAAGAAAGATACTAATAGGAGATTTATAATAGGAAAGATTGATATATCAGGTGAAGTTGTATCTATGTACTTGTGGCAAGGTCACAAGTTTCTCATAATCTAATGTTTGGACAACCTAGTTCCATAAGTGATAGTTAATACTTCACTTAAATGTCTGCATGCAAGGGACGAGGTCTGGGAGAACGTTTTAAAGGCAGGAGAAAAGTGTTTGCCGCCCTAGCATCAATACTGTGTGTAAATATTTTGGAGTGCCACAGAATGATGAGGTGCATCTCTGTGTTTACTGGGAATACATGTTTAAAATTTGTTCTAAAATGACCAGACATCACTAACCCCAGTGAGTTTCACTTTCAGATGCCAGGCTACCCCCATCAACCCAGCAAAGAGACAGCAGTTGTGCAGAGGACAGGCAAGATGTTGGCACAAAGTGCCACTATCCACCTGTGGCTGACTCGCAACGTAATTCCCACACCTTGGTTTTGCCCAGTGTTGTCTTTTCAAATTTGCAATTAAAAAAAGGTGAAGCATGTTTATTCTCCCAGTTCCTGAAATTTCTATAACTTGCTAATCAAAAGCAAGTATTACAGAATTCCACAAGAGAAGCAACAAATTAGGTGTTGAAAATGGCTCTAAAGAATTAGAATTCTTTTGGAAACTGGCACTCACCAAAAATCTTTAGCTTTGGCTTATAAAAAAAATGTATCGAATTCAGTCAGAAGCTTTTCTGAGAACTGCAGCTCTTGATTTATTTATTTTATGTATTTTCTTCATTATAGTGAAAAATGACATAGCTATGGAAAGAAATATTCAAGTTTCATTTTTCATTTCATACTTAACATTATTTACTGCTGCCAGCGCAGAGACATTTACTAATTTAATTTCTTTCTAGCCTGGCTTCTCCTCTCCTAGTTAATTTAATTTTTTTTTAAAATGTTGCCCCTTCATTCAGTAAGCATTGTTGCTACAAAGCATCTAATTTAAGAAATATAGAGGAGTCTACTTTGAGTTTCAGATTGAGGTGTGTCTGTGTAGCCAAATAATATAACCACTAAAGTTGAAAACGCAGCAGACGGCAAAACACAAATGTATTTACTATTGGCTGCAGTTAGAAAAATAAACTGCCATACTTCCCTCATTATGGCAGCATTTATTGCGTGTCTGCACAGTTCTACCTCTGCCCAGCACCTGACAGAGAACAAATAGTAGATGGAATTGTCAACGGGAGAGCAATGCTCGGAAGCCAGTGTTATGTTACTTGTTTACAATCAGTTTTGGAGTGTAAAAGCACTAAGCAGTGCTGAGATGACCTGCAGGGAGAGAGAACACAATCTCTACAGCCATGTTTTAAACTAGTAAAATGTACTAAATAAAATCAATCTCTTGGTATTTACTACCTTACACCATTGTAGCAGCACCATCACTAGAAGGATTTTAGCAGTTCAGGGAGAAATCCCACCTCCCCACCCCTTCTCAGAACAACTAGGGATGGGCAATGAATGCAGACTTCTGAGAATGAAAACAATTATGAAATGAATAATTCTTTAGGCTATTGTAGGGCTAATGCTCATTGAAAAAGCTTCCTAATACCAGTGGCTCACAAGATTGACTAAAAACCAGGGGCAGGAGTTTCGCTGCATGCTACTGAACCTTGCCGTCAGGCTAAAATGAGGGTCAGAAGTCCACACTATGGTACACAGTCACTCTCTGTGATTTTCCTCGAATCAGCCAATTAGTGGCCAGAGGGCAGGTTCGCCGCCCAATTAAGGGCAGCAGGCTCTCGAAGTAGGGCCAATTGGAGGCCCTCAAGCTCAGAAGGAGCAGAAGGGGACCCTTCAAGGTAAGCAAGACAGGGGGCACCCCAAAATGGAGGTGGCCTCTCTCCAACTTTAAAACATTTTAAATAAAGAATAGACTGAGCAGTTGGGCCACCTTAGGGTGGTGTGCCACTACAGCTTGAGCCAGGCAGGCAGAGACGGCCGCTAAGCCTGCCTGGAGTGCTGGCCCCCTGGGTCAGCCACCGGGAGGCCACCTCCAGGCAGCTCCACTGTTTCCTGATGTCTCTAGGGATCTGAAGACCGATTGGAAAATTCCAATCGGCCTCCAAGAATGAGCCTTAATAAGCCCTTAACAAAGTCAATCAGCTGCCTACCGCTTGTGGGCAGGTAGGCCTGCTGCCCCACCCACCTCCATCCCGCCTCGCAGAAAATGGATTGGGGGCAGGATGGAGCCAAGGAACCAGCACACCAGCTAGTGATGCGAAATTCTGCACCTGCCCATCTCTATCCCTACCCCAATGGGGCCTAAAAATTCACCACCAGGTCTTTCCAGAAGCTAGTTTTACTGATCCCTGCAGTTTTACATTCATCAGGCACCCAGCTGCATGAGACCAGTAGCACTAGCATGGATCTTGCAACATGTAAAAGCAGCTGTACATATGTTTGTGGAGGTCTCTTCTGTTTGGTATTTCTTGAAAATCATTAACTTATTCTTGATCAAAGAAATTCTTATCCTTGGGTAAGAATAACATAGAGTTTGGCTATACACTTTGTTCAAACTAGCTTGCTATTATAAAATCGGAGGACTTCCAGCATAAAAAGAGGCCATTTAGCCCATTGTACCTGTGCCAGCACCAAGTCTTCAACTGGAGCAGTCTACACAAATTCCATTTCCTTGCCCGTTCCCTTGCAAATATGTATCCAATTTCCATTTCAATGATGTCTCTGCCTCAATAGCTATTTGTAGTAATGCATCCCATGTTTGAATAAACCTCTGTGGAAAAAATATTCTAACTTGCCACTTAATTGTTTAGAGTGGTAATTTTGAGTCTATTCCCCTTGTTACTGATTCCTCACACTGTTAAGAATGTTACCATTTAAGGTAAACGCCATTTCTGTTATTTTAGTCTAAAATCTACTACTTTACATTTCTCTACATTGAACGGCATCTACCTTCCTACTCCACTAACCTGCCTGTCATCAATAACCTGACCAGGATATTCATCAAGGGGACCATAAGAACATAGAAGATAAGAAATAGGAGCAGGAGTAGACCATTCGGCCCCTTGAGCCTGCCGCATCAGAAGGCTGATCTTCTGCCTCAACTCCATTTTCCCACCCGCTCCCCATATCCCTTGATTCCCTGAGAGACCAAAAATCTATCTCAGCCTTAAATAGATTCATAGAATATATTCTGTAGAAGCTCACAGAAGCAACACTTCTGTGCTGTTCCAAAAAGATAAAACTCAGCAAGCTGCCCCACTGGGAATCCTGCAGCAAGGTTGGCTGCACGATTCAGTGATGCCTTCCTGCTTATTCTCCTCTGGGCTGCAAGGGAAAGGCAGGAGCTCCTTTTCCCCAGCAAGAAGAGGTCATCTATCCTGACCAAACAAGCCTGTATGGAGTAGCTGTGGGGTCACCCCATGAAACTGGGTCCAGTGCAATGACCTCCTGCGTTCATCCTTATGAGCTACCATGAATGAACTGCTTTCCTCATCTTCCTCTGGGAGGATGGGAGTCTTCAGATGAATTTCTGTCAGTAGAGCTTGTATCCATTCCTTCTGGATACCCTGTGCCTGCAGCTATATCTAGATGAGTGAGCTTAAATCGCACATTCCTTGATCTCAGGAAAACTTTGACATCTAAATGACACACTTACACCTGGCAGGTATAGCTGTATAATCATAACTTTTGTGACCTTTCTTTCTCTTTGTTGGAGGTGCACTGCCTGATTTTATGTAGACTCCTTTCAACATGTGCTCGACAAAGTACTCCTACACCATTTATAAAAGGAGTACTAAAATAACGAGAATTAAACTAAGGACTAAAAAATGAAGACCGAACTTTAGTGTCAAAAACACTATCTTACATGGCATTAATTTCCAAGGAAAGTTTCTCAGGCTCAAAATTGGATTGCAACATTTTTCGGACACGGGGTCCTCACGAACTGCGCGTGCCTGTCCCGGTAGATTTAAACAGCACATAAATTTCAAGCTGCCTCCTCATTTACATGATTGTGAACTGTGACCCATGCTGCTGGGTGGCTGCATGCACAATGAGGAGGGGGCCTAAAAGCATGCATAGGTACCACATGTTCCAGTTAGCCTCCAGGAGAAAGTCAGTAATTGCAGCAGCGGAACGGGGGGAAGGGCTGGTAAATAATTCCAGGAGGCTCAATAATAGGGGGTTTTGGTTATCCTGTGATCGCTGAGGTGGGAGGGGATTTAGTTATCATGAGGGAGTTGGTGTTTGAGGAATGGCGTCAGTGATTGTAGGGGGAGAGTCAGTGATGGAAAGCTGTCAGGGGAGATTGTGGTGGTGAGAGGGGTGTTTGCTGATAGCTTGTTGGGCCTGAAGGAAACAATCCTTCTCCTCCTGGCCCACAAGCAGTGCTGTAAAATCATTTACCTGATGCATCCAGCCCTTCCCTTCTCATTTTATCTGTCGGAGACCCCAGACACTTGGCGAACAATGTTGAAAAGTAGAAACACTGTTAACATGAAGACATGCTGCATCTTAAAAGATTGCTGTGACCAACCTGTCTCCTGGAGTGGGTTGGTTGCATGCCCATAGTATCAACTCCATTGGCTGTGTTGGGCTCCTGTTTCAGATTTTTAAGATTTTAACTTCCCACCAACCTAAACCCACCTGTTTTTGGGAGTTAAAATTACTCCTGTTTAGTAATCTCCAGGCCTGTGGTATTGACAAAATGGTTTCTGTTACTGGTAAGGAATATTCTGTTTGTAAAAGCTTTCAGGATTTAATTACCATTCACCTTTTCCTTTCCTATCATTGGCCGGAATTTTACGCTCCCCCAAAGAGCGGGATGGTGCTGGGGGTAGTGGGGGGGGAGGGGGGTGTGTGTAAAATGGAGCGAAAAATGGCCCGCCCACCCCAGGCCAATCAGGGCTCTTAAGTGGCCAGCTAACGGCCACTTAAGGGCCTCCGCCCGCCGCCACGGGGATTTTACCCTTGGCCGGTCGGGTGGCCCAGGCCCAAGAGAAGCCGCCTAACAAAAACAGGCGACTCTCTGACGGCCTGCAGTGGGGCCCATCATGATCAGGCACCCTATGCCCGATGGAGGGCCTGTGGTGGGGCCCATCATGTTCAGGCACCCTGTGCCCGATGGAGGGCCGTCCTTTCTGCCCCAACTACCCAAACACCTAACACGCACCCCCCCCGTCCCCCCAGTCGACCACCTTTGCCTCGCTGGGGCCCAACCGATCACTCTCGGTGAGGCCGCAAAAACTTACCTTTGCTCCAGGGCTCCCGACATCTTCCTTCTTGAAGCTGTGTTGCAGTCCCAGCAGTGGCCACCGCTCCCGGTGGCGCTGCTGGGACTAAGAGATGCCGGCCAGCTGATTGGCTGGCAGCTCCATTAGGTGGGACTTCCTGCCTCAATGAGGGAAAAATTTCAGCCATTCAGTCTGACTACTGACTCTATTCTGAGGGCACATTTAAATGCATCTTGGTGCATTTCTCCAACATCCTGCAATCTTGTGTGGTCTTCCTCACATTGATATTAAAATCTTTGTCACCATTTCTCTGTGCCTATATGCAAATCATGTATAGAAATAGAAAACTAACAAAGGTCCCAGATTCCCTACTGTTTGCTTTCTGGCCTCCAGCATCCCTCCATCCATATGGCTACATAGTTTAGAGAAAAACTTTGTTCGTGTAGTGCTGTTTCAAGTTATTGACATACGTTGATCCTCAATGAAGATCACAGCAAAGATAGCGCCCTGTGGGACTACCTGCCCTCAGGGAGTCAACGTAAGTTTGTGTAGCGCCACATCAAATAGCGCTACGCAAATTAATTTTCCTCCATGTGTCATAATTCTTATTAGAAGTCTCTTAAGTAGCACTTTATCACATGTCAGCTGAAAATCCAGATATACAACATCCACTGATTCCCTTTATCTATACCTTTTGTGATTTCCTCTAAAGATTTCATCTAAAACTTGTCAAGAACAACATTTTTGTTGACTGTTAGTCTTCTTCCCTCATTTTTCTTTTTACTTCCTTTTAATTCTTTTTATAACTTTTGGTTTTCTTCAGTATTTCCCACTATATTCCACTGATGATCCATTGTTTGACCTGCCATTTTTTCCAACCAATTAATTTGGGCTGCATACCTGTCATGCTACTGTATTTAGCTAATATCATTCCAACATCGAACATCTTTATCTCAACATCTTTATCTCAAACCCACTTTTTCAATGTGAGCCCAATTAAGTTATGGTCACTCTTCCTTTGTGTTCCCTTACTTACTTGCCCTGCTTTGTTATCCAGAACTAAATCTAGTGTTGCTGGCTTCCTCATTTGTTGTGCAATGTGCTGATTAACATTAGCTTTGGATGCATCTAAGAACCAATCCCCATTTGGACCACACTTGCTGTACGAATGGATTAGTGAAAAATGGCCTATTGTCGAGGTACCAAAGGCTTGCTAGTATCCATGGGGCTGTACCTGAACATGAGCCACTACAAGGAAGGCTGTGAAGAAAAATGGATAAAATTAGGGGAAAAAAGATATTGATCTGCAGCTTTGTTCTAGCACATTAATGCAGCGATCAGCAGGCTCTCACTAATGTATTTTGTGCTTTTATTTTTACTTCACATTTTAAGAGCTGTTGCTGGCAATGTTGAATACAAAAATTAAGGGGCTAAGAACAAAATACATCAAATTGGAATAAAGATACATGCACTTTGTGCACAAAATGTAACCAGTTTTAAGACATTATGCAATTCATTTTATGCTAGGGCTGCTTATTCAAAGAACTATTTAGAAATAAGTTTCACTAACCAAAATTACTATTTAGACACATTTACTGAGACAATGGGCAGAATTGTCACTCCGCAGAAGTGGGATCATGAGCAAAATTTGAAAATAGTGCATTGGGTTGACTCCCTGACATGTTCCCTCCTCTGTGCGATCTTACCGAAGGCGGGGTCAACACGGCAGTGGCTAAGGGACCAATTTGGGGTGAGTTGCTGGTGCTACTAAGATCTTCTCGACGTTGGGCAAGCCCCCTGCTGAGGCTGGAATCCAACAGGTAGCTGGCGGCAGTCCGGGGAAGCCTCGATGCCTCCTCTCAGTACCCCCATCACAGAGCTGCTGGAATAAGAAGGCCATAGCTGCAGCCACATGATATCCTGAGGGGAGATTCCCCTGGTGGTGGCCTGACAGCTGTGACCATTTTTTATTTTTAAATTTTCAGAAAGCTTCAGAGAGGGCCTCCATTTTGAGGCGCTCTCGTGGTCCCCTACCTGTCTCAGCAGCGCCCACCAGGTCATGCTGCCGGCTGTCCAGAGTTTCAGGCCCTCTGATTGGACTTCCCGCCTCAGGAACCTGCCCACTGTCCTTAACTGGATGGCGAATTGGCCACCTCCCATGATGTTATGCAGACAGCTGACACTAGCGGGGTCAGGACCTGTTCTTTGTCCCGATGGCAGAAACATTTCAAAGCTGGTAAGATTCTGTTCAGTGAGTCTTGTGCTATGTTAGAACAGTTCCCTTTCTTCACTAAAATCAACCCTATTAATCAGTTAGTCTGAATTCAAAACCAGCCCAGACTGGTGAAATGAAATTCTCCTTTCCCTGTTGGCTGGAAGATATCCTCAGAGGAATTAATTTAGATATCATTCGTTCAATCCACAAAGCAAAACTGTCCATTATTTGAAATTAAATTGGCACCCTCCTTCAACAAAAGGCCAAAAACATTCAAGTGAAATGCATAGAACCATGCAAAATTGTCTAGTCAATTGCTGCATTTAAGCACATCGAAATCATGACTGTTATTGCCTCAAACTTTTTGAACAGTTCATTGCAAATTGTTTCATCTTGCATATCAGCCTGTTTATCCAACATCCAGTACTTGGTGAGCAGAAATTTCCTCCTATTAAATATTGGGAAGACTGAAGCCACTGTTTTTGGTTCCTGCTCCAAAATCCGTTCCCTCGCTACCGACTCCATCCCTCTCCCTGGCAACATTTTAGGATCAAGCCATTCTGTTTACAATGTTATGACCAGGTGAGAAATGTGTCTAGGGGTCTTTTGCTGTCTTTACCTGGTCTTAGTGTAACAGGGTTTAATTTTAAACATACTGTGTTTTGAGCTCCCCCTTTTTGTGAATCCTTGTTCATTACTTTCCAATTAAAAGACAAAGAAACCACTTGACACAGGCTTTCTGAGGTTTAAAGAAGAAAGATGAAATTATATTAAAACTTAAACTTAAGCTCTAATAACGTTCACGCCTACGGATATACGATGTGCCCACACTAGCATGCACACGCGATATACACATGCAGATGGAAACAGAAAAGAGAAAAGAAAAATATAGTAGAGAGGGGTTTGAGGCAATACCTTGTTATGGTGCTTCGAGCTCACTGTAGTCCTTTTGTAAGTAGTCTTGCTTTTTGTTGGGGCCCACTAGATTTTTAAAACCTTGTTCACGTAGGAAACTTTTCTCTCTTTGAGTTTCATGTGTTTTCACAAGATTCAGTTCCATGGGAAGGAGATGGAAGCAGGCAGACAGGAGAGGCTGTAATTCTTGCTTGAGTTCCAGGAGAGATCTTTGCTCCATGAGCACACAGCTTTGTCTCAGTTCAAAATACTTTGTTGGAAGTTCAGATTCAAAAAAACTCCAGCCAGCTAGTCATGTGACTAAAACTGGTTTGACCACTTCTTCTGTGTATTGGGGAAGCAACGACTGGGTCCCTTTTGTTCCAAAACCGCTAGTTACTGTACAAAAATGTCTTTCCAGTCAGAAGCTTGCAATTTTAAGTTTTAATGTTCATGTGGCGTAATAATGAGTGCCTCAAACTTAATAGGTGGGGGGGCTTGCCTGACAACAACCTTGGTGTCATATTTGACGCCGAGAAGAGCTTCCGACCTCATATTCGTACCATCACTAACACATTGACCGACTTTGTCCCTGTCTCAGCTTATCTGCTGCTGAAAACTTCATTCTTGCCTTCGTTACCTCTAGAATTGACTGTTCGGACGTACTCCTGGCTGGGCTCCCACATTCTACCCTCCATAAACTTGAGGTCATCCAAAACTCTGCTGCCTGTGTCGTGACTCGCACCAAGTCTTGTTCCCCGATCATCCCTGTGCTCACTGACCTACATTGGCTCCCAATCAAGCAATGTCTTGATTTTAAAATTCTCATCCTTGTTTTCAAATCCTTCCCTGGCCTCGCTCCTCCCTATCTCTGTAATCTCCTCCAGCCTCACAACTCTCTGAGATATCTGCGCTCATCTAATTCTGGCCTCTTGTCCATTCCTGATTTTAATCGCTCCACCATTGGTGGCCATGCCTTCAGTTGCCTAGGCCCAAGCTCTGGGACACCCTCCCTACACCTTCCTTCTTCTCTATCCCTCTTTCTTCCTTTAAAATACTCCTTATAACCTATCTCTTTGACCAAGCTTTTGGTCATCCAACCTAACATCTCCTTATGTGGCTCTGTGTCGTGTTTTGTTTTATAATGCTCCTGTGAAGTACCTTGGGATATTATATTACATTAAAGGTGCTATATAAATATAAGTTGTTGTTGTTGTTGCATAGATGTAACCCTAAAATATTCCATAAAGCTGATCAACAGTTTCAAAATAATTGGCACAACACCCCAAAAACAATGTGCGACTGAAAACCAGCCCTGATTAAAGGTCCACAACCAAGATAATGCCTCAAAGCAATTAAATGTTTAAATAATTTTACCTTTCATTGGATATCAGGAGTTTTGTCTGTTTTTTTGGTATTGTATTTCAAAATTTCCTTTGGAAATGGAAACCAGGTAAACTTCTGATACAGTTTTATAAACATCTGAAGTACTGCATTCAGTTCTGGGCAGCACACTCAGGAGCGTACATTGGCCTTGGTGGGGATGCTGTGCAGATTCCGTAATGGAGTTCATACTGGAGTTAAGGAACTGATCAACCATGATTTAATTGAATCGTGGAATATGCTCAAGGGGCTGAATGGCCTCCTATGTTCCTATGAAACAATTAGAATGGGAGTGCATTGGAACATTTGTCATGATCCTCAGATGCAGCTTTACTCAATATTCCATCAGTTGTATTCTAGGTGGCAACTGGGGGTGGGGGGTGTCACATCTCAGGCCAAAGAATCGCACTTGAAGCCACAGATTTAACTTTAACAAAGATTTAACAAGCTTTATTAAACACTTCTGTTCACTACAGCAGCATTGCCTATCCAAATTTACAGCAACACCCACGTCAGGTATTTTCCCCAAAACACTGAGTTCCTTTCTGTTTCACTTCCAAATACCATATATTCTCTAATACTCAAGCCTACACATACACTCATCACATTGTGCCCTTATCAGACTAAAACATGGCCATGATTTTTGAACATAATCACAACATATTGTTTTGACAACATCTCGCGCTGTGGTCTTCCTAATGTCTCAGGCATTCTGATCACCACGTTAGGATTGGGAAATGTAGTCAGCCCCTCTTGAACCAATGTTTCTCCCTCTGGGATAGCAAGCTGTCTGCCTGTCAACAGCATCTCTAGCTTGGACATCTGAATTGCTGGATGTCAGCTTCACCTCAGCTCCTATATCTGGTTCATCTGCTATTGTGTCTTTGTCACCATGATACTTTTCAGCACAGAAAGAATTTCTGTTACACAGTACTGCTTCTGGTGACTGCACAGTCACACTGTTTCCCTTCTTGGAAATAACCGTGTATGGCTTGGGTTAATCTGGTGTATCCATCTTACTTGGACTCTCCCGTCTCAGCAATGCTTCATCACCTGGCATCACATCAGACTGTCTAGCTCTCCTCCGTGGTCTGCACAAAACTTTGCAACAGCCATTTTCTCAACATCATGATCTCAAACTTCCTGATCAACTCTAATGTCCCTCAGCTCTGGTATCTTGGTGCATATTTTACGTCCAAATAATTACTCAGCTGGGTTCTTTCCCATCGTTGTGTGTGTAGTTGTTCTATATGGGGAACAGGGAAATAGCAGATAATTTAAACCAATATTTTGCATCAGTCTTCACAGTGGAGGACACTATAAAGATCCCACAGATATCAGATAAGCAAGGAGCAAATGGGAGGAAAGATTTTCTAACAGTCTCTTTGACGAGGGACAAAGTATTTGACAAACTAATGGGACTAAAGGCAGACATGTCGCCAGGACCTGATGGCCTACATCCAAGGGTTTTAAAGGAAGTAGCTGCAGAGATAGTGCAGGCATTGGTCGAAATATTCCAGAACTCACTGGATTCCGGGAGGGTCCCAGCGGATTGGAAAACCGTTAATGTGACACCCCTGTTCAAGAAGGGAGGGAGACAAAAAGCAGGAAACTATAGGCAAATCAGCCTAACATCGGTCGTTGGGAAAATGCTAGCATCCATTATTATGGAAGAAGTAGCAGAACATTTAAAAAAGCTTAATGCAATCAAACAGAGTCAACATAGTTTTTTGAAAGGGAAATCATGTTTGACAAATTTGCTAGAGTTCTTTGAGGATATAACAAGGAGAGTTGAAAAAGGGAACCGGTAGATGTAGTGTATTTGGATTTCCAGAAGGCATTCGATAAGGCACCACAGAAAAGATTATTGCACAAGAGAGGAGCTGACAGTATTGGGGGTAATGTATTAGCATGGATTGAGGATTGGTTAACACACAGAAGACAGAGAGTTGGGATTAATGGGTCTTGTTCAGGGTGGAAAGACGTAACTAGTGGAGTGCCACAAGGATCAGTCCTAGGGCCTCAATTATTTACTATCTATATTAATGACGTAGAGGAGGCGGCAGAGTGTAATATATCCAAATTTGCTGATGATACAAAAATAGGTGGGAGGGCATGTTGTGATGAAGGCATAAGGAATCTGCAAGGGGATATAGATAGGTTGCGTGAGTGGGCAAAAACTTGGCAGATGGAGTTTAAAGTAGGAAAGCGTGAGGTCATGCACTTTGGTAGGAAGAATCAAAAGGCAGACTATTATTTAAATGGCGAGAGACTTCAAAAATGTGCAGCACAGAGGGATCTGGGTATTCTTGTGCATGAAACACAAAGCTAGCATGCAGGTGCAGCAAGTAATTAAGAAGGTAAATGGAATTTTGGCCTTTATTGCTAGGGGGTTAGAGTTTAAAAATAGGGAAGTCTTGTTACAACTGTACAGGGTGTTGGTGAGGCTGCACCTGGAGTACTGTGTACAGTTTTGGTCCCCGTATTTAAGAAAGGATATACTGGCATTGGAGGTAGTTCAAAAGAGATTAACTAGGCTGATTCCTGGGATGAAGGGGTTGATTTATCAAGAACGGCTAAACAGGTTAGGCCTTTATTCATTAGAGTTTAGAAGACTGAGGGGTGATCTTATTGAAATGTACAAGATTCTGAGGGGGCTTGACAGGGTAGATGTTGAGAAGATGTTTCCAACAGTGGGGGAATATCGAACTAGGGCACATAGTTACAGAATAAGGGGTCACTCATTTAAAACTGAGATGCGAAGGAATTTCTTCTGTCAGAGGGTAGTGAATGTCTGGAATTCTCTACCCCAGAGAGTTGTAGAGGCTAGATCACTGATAGTATTTAAAGAGGCGGTAGATAGATTTTTGAAATATCGGGGAGTTGAGGGCTATGAGGAGCTGGCACGAAATAAAAGTTGAGGTCTGGGGAAAATCAGCCATGATGTTATTGAATGGTGGGGCAGGCTTAAGCGGCCGAATGGCCTACTCCTGCTCCTAGTTCTTACGTTCTTATGTTCTCATACATGGTCACATATGACAATATCTCCTTCCATTCTTTACCCTCAGCCTGAGCAATCCTCATCCGTTTCTCTAGGGATTGGTTTTGTCTTTCCACTTCCCCATGAGACAGAGTGAGAGAGAGAGGAGCATGGTGGGAGCAGAGAGAGAGAGAGGAGCATGGTGGGAGCGGAGAGAGAGAGAGGAGCACGGTGGGAGCGGAGAGAGAGAGAGGAGCACGGTGGGAGCGGAAAGAGAGAGAGGAGCACGGTGGGAGCGGAGAGAGAGAGAGGAGCATGGTGGGAGCGGAGAGAGAGAGAGGAGCACGGTGGGAGCGGAGAGAGAGAGAGGAGCATGGTGGGAGCGGAGAGAGAGAGAGGAGCATGGTGGGAGTGGGGAGAGAGAGAGGAGCACGGTGGGAGCGGAGAGAGAGAGAGGAGCACGGTGGGAGTGGAGAGAGAGAGAGGAGCACGGTGGGAGCGGAGAGAGAGAGAGGAGCATGGTGGGAGCGGAGAGAGAGAGAGGAGCACGGTGGGAGTGGAGAGAGAGAGGAGCACGGTGGGAGTGGAGAGAGAGAGAGGAGCACGGTGGGAGCGGAGAGAGAGAGAGGAGCACGGTGGGAGCGGAGAGAGAGAGAGGAGCATGGTGGGAGCGGAGAGAGAGAGAGGAGCATGGTGGGAGCAGAGAGAGAGAGAGAGGAGCACGGTGGGAGCGGAGAGAGAGAGAGGAGCACGGTGGGAGTGGAGAGAGAGAGAGGAGCATGGTGGGAGCAGAGAGAGAGACAGGAGCACGGTGGGTGAGGCAGGAGCGAAGCAGGGAAAAATTGAAAAGTGACATCAGAGTGACATCACAATCAACAGTGTGAGCAGGGAAACAGAGAGCCGCCGGGAAGAGTATACGGGTAAACTTTTAATTTACTTTAATTTAAATCAAACATAGCATTAAACATCACAGGCAAACAGGTAGGTGATTGGTTTGTGAAGAAGCTACCTGTTTGGTGAGTATCTGGTGAATGATTAAGCTCCATTCTAATCTTAACAGTTAAAATAGTAAAGGAACTAGTGCTAAGCTTAATAAAATATATTTAAAAAAGGAAAATAAAATAAATAATTGAATGAAATAATTAAGCAATTAATTAAAACACATTGAGGATGGCAGGACAGGTGATGTGTCACAGCTGCAGCATGTGGGAGCTCCTGGATGCCAGTGTGATTCAGGGCAAACACATCTGCAGTAAATATTTGCGGCTCGAAGAGCTTCGGCTCAGAGTCAGTGAACTGGAGGCCGAGCTGCAGACACTGTGACACATCAGGGAGGGGGAAAGTTACCTGGAGACTTTGTACCAGGAGGCCGTCACACCCCTTAGGATAGGGTCTTCTGATTTGGTTAGTGGTCAGGGACAGGAGAGTGTGGCTGCAGCTGAGGCAGATAAGGGGACCTAGAGGGCAGGAGTGCAGAAGCCTCAGCCTTTGCGATTGTCCAACAGGTCTGAGGTTCTTTCAGCTTGTTTGGATGAGAGTGGGGGCTGCAGGGTGGATGAACAACCTGACCATGGCATCATGGTACAGGAAGCCATTCAAGTGGAGGGAGAAAAAAGGAATGTAGTGGTAGTAGGGGACAGTATAGTTAGGGGGATTGACACTGTTCTCTGCAGCAAAGAGCAAGAGTCCAGAGGGCGGGAGGAACTCAAGAAAATTATAATCATCAGGGGAGTGGTACTGAGCAAATTGTTGGAGCTGTGGGCTGATAATTCCTCAGGTCCTGGTGGACTTCATTCAAGGCTGTTAAAAGAAGTGGCTAGTGAAATAGTTGATGCGTTACTTTTAATTTTCCAAAATTCCCTAGATTCGGGGATGGTTCCATTAAATTGGAAAATAGCGACTGTGTACTCCTTTATTCAAAAAGGGAGGGAGCCAGAAAGCAGGAAACTACAGGCCAGTTAGCTTAACATCTGTCTTAGGGAAAATGTTAGAAACTATTATTAAAGACGTTATAGCAGGGCATTTAGAAAAATTCAAGGTCAGCAGGCAGAGTCCACATGTTTTTGTGAAAGGGAAATCATGTTTAACCAATTTATTGGAGTTCTTTGAGGGAGTTACATGTGCTGTGGATAAAGGGGAACTGGTGGATGTATTATACTTAGATTTCCAGAAGGCATTTGATAAGGTGCCACATCAAAGGTTATTTCAGAAAATAAAAGCTTATGGTGTCGTGGGTAACATTGGCATGGATAGATGATTGGCTAGCTAACAGGAAACAGAGAGTAGGCATAAATGGGTCATTTTCTGGCAAGATCTAATGAGTGGGTGCCACAGGGATTTGTGCTGGGGCCTCAACTTTTTACAATTTATATAAATGACTTAGATGAAGGGACCAAAGGTATAGTTGCTAAATTTACTGATGACACAAAGATAGGTGGGAAAGTAACTTGTGAAGAGGACATAAGGGGGCTACAAAGGGATATAAATAGGTTAAGTGAGTGGGCAAAGACCTTTCAAATGGAGTATAATGGGGAAAATTGTGAAATTGTCCACTTTGGCAAGAAGAATAAAAAAGAAGCATATTATCTAAATGGTGAGATATTGCAGAGCTCTGAGATGCAGAGGGATCTGGGTGTCCTAGTGCATGAATCGCAAAAGGTTAGTATGCAGGTACAGCACGTAATTAGGAAGGTTAATAGAATGTTATCGTTTATCGCGAGGGGAATTGAATACAAAAGTAAGGAGGTTATGGTGAGATCGCATCTGGAGTACTGTGTATAGTACTGGTCTCCTTATTTAAGGAAGTATGTAAATGTATTGGAGGCAGTACAGAGAAAGTTTACGAGACTAATACCTGGAATGGATGGGCTGTCTTACGTGGAAAGATTGGACAGGCTAGGCTTGTATCTGCTGGAATTTAGAAGAGTAAGAGGTGACTCGATTGAAACATATAAGATCCTGAGGGGTCTTGACAGAGTGGATGTAGAAAGGATGTTTCCCCTTGTGGGAGAATCGCAAACTAGGGTCACTGTTTAAAAATAAGGGGTCGTCCATTTAAGACAGAGATGAGGAGAAATTTTTTTCTCTCACAGGGTTGTGAGTCTTTGGAATTATCTTCCTCAAAAGGTGGTGGAAGCAGAGTTTTTGAACATTTTTAAGGCAGAGCTTCAGAATGGTAAATATTACATGTCCTTTGGTGTGTGATCTGATGTTGAGTCACAGGACTACAAGTAATATCCAAAATAAAGGTGGGGTTTACTAAATTGGAACATATATACATAAAGAGATACTGCATAAGCACATCTAAACATGTCTTAATATCTCGAGCTCCACCCACAACTGACTGGTCACGAGTGACACAACATCACTTCCTCTGGTGACCTTCACTTACAGTTCTTAAGGTGGTCTGCTCTTAAGATCATTCGACAACATCTCCCTATTATCCAAAGATAAACACATATGCACAATAAGCAATGATGTTGCGGCTCGGACAAACTATACATGATTAAACAAAATGTTCTTTTTAGGTAAGAAAATTTACCATTCTCTATAACATAGAGGAGGTTTGCTTATTCATCTGGATCTGTTTGTCATGAGCTTCTTCCCTCATTTGGAAAGCTTGGAAAAATGATGATTGGCATGTTACGACTGAGTGAGGAAGGGGTCTCAGGCTCCCCTCTTGCCCCTTTCCTGGTTTGGCCGTAACAGGGTTTATCTTTTAAAACACAGTGTCTTTTGCTTAACACCTCAGTGAGTCCTTGCTCACTGCTCTCTAATTGTAATTGCAAATGAACAAACCAGACAGGTTTTCTTAGATTTAAACAAGAAAGATGTAAGTTTATTAGCCTTATCACTCGAACTCAGTTAAAATTATTAAAATATGCGATGCAACCAGTTGTTGGACTTCAAAGCTTACTGGACACACTCGGTGGGGGGGTGGGGGTGGAGTGCTGGCTGTTACACAGACAAGATATAGATCATCACTGTTGCCCAGACCAATCTTGTTAATTGAATCAGTAAGCACTTTCATTGTCTCTCTATTCAACTGTCTCTCAGAATGCAAATGTGCAACCATGTATTCAGCCCCTCAGTTCTGTTTTTTTAAAACTAAGTTCTGTGCAATGTTGAGTAAAAAAAACATTCAAGTAGTGTCCTATATGACAAAATTAATATGTTTCCATCACAGGCAACATAGCCAATCATTGACAATCCCTCTGGCCTCTGGATACTTGCTGCAACAAACTGAGGTCTGAGGAGAGACTCCCATTCGTACCATCTCTTTGCGCCAGGACTGCCAACCTTTGTGTCATCCTTTACATGGACTGGCTCGATACTCTTGAGCTGAACATGTTCTGCCATCTTTGGTGCATTACTGACTTCATGTATTGTAATGATTCATAGACCTCGCCACACTGGAACTCCTGTGACAACTGGTTCAGTTGTGTCTACAATGTAAAACGTTTGTGGTAGCCATTCAGAGCTCCCATTGCTGCACTCAACCATTGCAGGCAGTCAGCTTAGCTGTGGTGGGTTGCACCATAGATTCCCACTTACTTAGAAACATACCCTTCAGTACACGGATGGGCAGAATATTTGCACTTGCTCCAGTGTTGATTTTTACTTTGAGCTTATGATTGCCACTCTTCTGTGGACATATAATCCTGATCATGGTGAATGCCTCAGATTGCATAATAGCATTGACATGTTGATCCAAATTGACTATGTGGAATGCTTGCTCACTGTTCAAACGAGTGCACTCTTAATCATTGTCCTCCTGACAATCTGTCTCTCTGCTGGCCTGATGTACCTGCTTGGGCTTTTGTTGTGTGTTGACATACCTCTTGTTGTGTTTGCCATCCTTTCTTGCAGACTTTCTCTCTGCCAGTGATCTGCCACCATTCTTGTGTCCAGTATTTGAGCTTGTCCTTCTGTGTTGCCTTGCCACAAGCTTTGCACAAGTCCTGGTATGCCGGACAACTATGAATTGGGTGAGTCAGGGCACATTTGCCACAAGGCTTAGCAAACTTCTGAGCCTTGGTTACCATACCAATTGTTGTAGCTGGCCCCCATGCTTGTAACTATTGGCACCCAGCCATGATGGCTTCAAATATCCTTCCTTCATTGAACAATGCTTCTATGGTGTGCCCTTTCTTCTTTTCTAGCAGGTCTTTTGAAAGGCCTTTAGTGAGATAGATGCGATTACTAGCACTATAATCCATTTTGACAATTTTGTATCAGTGAAGTTACAATATTGAGTCTTCTCTCGGCACCTTCCACCAAATTGGTCACCTGACAATCCTGAGGTTTTGAGCCATTTCAAACCTTCTTGTCCAGTGCAATATTAATTTTGATAGTTTGTTTCTCTGGTTCAGTGACTTCTAAGAAACACAGCTCCATCGGAATAGTTTAAATTCAGATGCTATGTCTGACACCTTCCAGTACATAACTGGATATCTGAAACCCATTGTCATAATGATCCTTTTTTATATAAAAACAGAAATTTTGCACAGTTTGTATTTTTCACAAGAACAGTTCTTTTGTTTCCCTTTTAAGACAGATTTGGTACCTGCACCTTTTAAGAATGATCGATATACGTCTCATTGTTTGCACAGACATGCTGTTTGTTGACACAGCTGTGTGGTTTTTTTATTAGCTTAGCAAATGACCTTTTTTTTAAACAGAGCTTTTTTTTAAGAGGGCAAGCTTGCAGTACTTGCAGCTGCCATAACCAGTCTTTAACATTGTGACGGTCCTCCCGTTGCGCTGTCTATTTCTTCCTGCTCTTTTGGGCAAAGGCCCTGCCCACAAAGCAGAAACAAATGGGAAAGCTAAAACAGTAATGGCTTCAGCTGCTGCTTTTAACATTTTTTGACCCACTGCCAGATAGGTGAATGCTCTGATCTCCTGGCAAATTGCCTGCTGTACTCACAAAGTTCCAACCTCCCGGGGTCCTGGATGTGCTCTTAGCTTGCTGTAATGTTGTGGGTTCTCTTGCAAGCTGCTCTCCTGCTGGATCTTTGGCCAATCAGGTAGGGAGCTTGATGTATTCTTCCGGAAAGATCAAAAGTTGCCACAATGTGATGTTTGGCGGTCTTCAGAAAAAATAAATAGATCCCGCACTGCCACGTAATATTAATTGTCCCTTGGTGTGTGATCTGTTGTTCAGAGTCACAGGACTACAAGTAATATTGAAAATAAACATAGGGTTTATTATAACGGAACTGGAACATATATACACAAAGAGTTACTGCACGAGCACATCAAAACATGTCTTACTATCTCAGGCTCCAACCACAACTTGCGGGTCACGGGTGACATGACATCATTTCCTCTGGTGACCTTCACTTACAGTTCTTAAGGTGTTCTGCTCTTAAGATCATCCCACAACATAGCCCACCCACTCCCATCGCACCTGTTTTTTGTGTGTTAAATTCCCTCCTAGGAATGTCAATGAAACCTGTTGGTGTGGCCATATCTCCCTGAAGTTTATACTTGTGGGCTCTCATGTCACTAAAGTCTAAGTTGTAGGGCGATCTAAGCTCCATAACAGCAACTTCGCAATAACTATACGCTCACAAAAAATTGTGCTGTTTTTGTTGCATTGTCAGCACAGTGATTGCAAAACTAAGTGCACCATATACAGTGCAAAAGTTGGGAATTTAGTGGAGAGGGGGAAGGAGGTGCTGCCTTTTGCCTCCAAAACTTGTAGAGGTTCGTATAAGCTGAGACATATGTATTGAAGCTTAAGCATTTAAAAGTTTTATACAGTGTTTTAGTGTTTGGTGCAAGCTAATATGTTATGGTTGTTGCTCCAGGACATTACTGCAGGAGTTCCTCAGGGTTGTGTCCTCAGCCCAACCATCTTCAGCTGCTTCATCAATGACCTTCCCTGATGTTTGCTGATGACTGCACAATGTTCAGCAACATTTGCGACTCCTCAGATACTGAAGCAGGCTGTGTAGAAATGCAGCAAGACCTGGGCAATATCCAGGCTTGGACTGATAAGTGGAAAGTAACATACGTGCCACACAAGTGCCAGGCAATAACCATCTCCAACAAGAGAGGATCTAACCATCTCCCCTTGACATTCAATTGCATTATGAATGCTGAATCTCACACTATTAACATCCTGGGGGTTACCATTGACCAGAAACTGAATTGGAGTAGCCATATAAACACCGTGGCTACAAGAGCAGGTCAGAGACTAGGAATCCTGCAGTGAGTAACTCACCTCCTGACTCCCCAATGCCTGTCCACCATCTACAAGGCACAAGTCAGGAGTGTGATGGAATACTCTCCACTTGCCTGGATGTGTGCTGCTCCAACACTCAAGAAGCTCGACACCATCCCGGACAAAGCTTGACTGGCACCCCATCCACAAACATTCACTCCCTCCACCACAGACGCACAGTGGCAGCAGTGTGTACCATCTGCAAGATGTACTGCAGGAATTCACCAAGGCTCCTTAGACAGCACCTTCCAAACCCGTGACCTCTACCAACTAGAAGGACAAGGACAGCAAATGCATGGGAACACGACCATCTGCAAGTTCCCTTCCAAGCCACACACCATCCTGACTTGGAACTATGTTGCTGTTCCTTCACTGTCGCTGGGTCAAAATCTTGAAACTCCCTTTCTCACAGCACTGTGGGTGTACCTACCCCACATGGACCGCAGCAGTTCAAGAAGGCAGCTCACCACCACCTTCTCAAGGGCAGTTAGGGATGGGCAATAAATGCTGGTCTAGCCAGCGACGCCCACATCCCATGAACCAATAAAAAAAATGTAGAAAAAGATAAAAACTTAGAATAAACTAAAAAGTAGATATAAACAATCTAGACTAAGATATAGCAGAGCAGGTTGTGTGTCTGAACTGCAGTACGTGAGGCTGTCCATATTGAACACATTTACAGTAGATTTCTCCCTCTCGAATCTCTCCAGCTCACAGTCATTGAGCTGGTGTGTGAGTTGGAGGCAGTCAGACACGTAAGGGAGGCGGAGCAACATCTGGACAGTTTGTTCCAGAATTTGGTCACATCTTGTAGAGAGGTGTAGGTTCAAAATGGGGTTGGTATGACTGATAGTGTACAGCGTACGGGGAACCCTAGTAAGAGGAAATGTGGAGCATGGCAAAGGAGATGCAGGGGGATGGAGGGGATGTCCAATTCATCGGTTGAGATACTCAACTATATTTACACGGAAAACCTGTTGGATTTCTATCCAAACCTTAGCTTTGCATTTCCTCTCCTTTTGACTATGACTGAAATTGTGGAATCAGGAGAGAAAAGCTTCTCACATTTGAAGTTAACAAAGAACTATTTGCGTTCAACAATGCCACAAGAACACCTAAATGGTCTGGCTGAGATATCTATTATGATGTTTGTCGTAAGTTGGGCTTATCTAAAATAATTAAGGACCTTGCCTCTGCATGAAACACCAATTTCTAACTGACTGGGATGTTTGTCATGTTTCAGTCATGAAAAAATGAATTCTGAATGTTTTAGTGATTCGTTTATTTCTTACAAGAAAGCCCTTTGCCAAGGAAAGTAGTTGTGGAAGCCATCGAAAGTGCGAGAGGGAGGGTGGTCCACACCTTAGCCTCTGTCTGAAGTCCCCACGAGTCTAATGATGGCGCTGGACTTTAGTCATGTTTTTTTGAGGCTGCAAGGAGATGTTGGACATGATCCAGGCTGAGCAGGCAGTGTTCTGCTGAAGCACTCTACAATGAATTCCTGCCGAAGAGTTTTGCCTGCAGGCAACTGCTGGACCCTTCCCGATTTGTTGTCATATTCTCTGTCATCAGTATCCTTTCCCTCATTATACTGAGCGTCTTAATCCAATGATAGCTCCATGTATTGACTGCATGTATTGACTCTGTTGCAGAGCAAAATTATGCAGCATATCACAAGCCACTATCATACAGGACATTTTTTGTATGTTGCAAGAACCCACCTGTCCGAGCAATAGAATCAAGAACTCCAATGA
The DNA here is from genome assembly GCF_036365525.1 of Heterodontus francisci. Classification (NCBI taxonomy): domain Eukaryota; kingdom Metazoa; phylum Chordata; class Chondrichthyes; order Heterodontiformes; family Heterodontidae; genus Heterodontus; species Heterodontus francisci. The sequence goes on from NC_090372.1 coordinate 78,956,645, forward strand.
TTTGCTTGATTCTGGTTCTGGTTCACCCAATAATCTGATTGTTGGAATACAGGAACAGGAGTAGACCATTTTAGCCCCTCGAGCCTCTTTTAACATTCAGTCAGATCATGGCTGATGTGTATCTTAACTCCATCTACCCAACTTGGTTCCATAACCTTTAAGGTACCCTTGCTTAACAAAAATCTATCAATCTCAGCTTTGAAATTTTCAACTGCCCGAGCCTCACCAGCCTTTTGGGGGAGAGAGTTCCAGATTTCCGCACCTGTTGTGTGAAGAACTGCTTCCTGATATCACCCTTGAACACCCTGGCTTTAAGTTTAAGGTTACACCCCCTTGTTCTGGACTCTCCCACCAGAGGAAATCATTTCTATCTACCTATCAATGCCTTAAATCATCTTAAACACAAACATTGTGGTGTAGTTCAGCCACTGAGCATGACTTATGAGAGGAATCATGAGCCAAATGTGTAAGAAATATCCCTTGTCCCTCAGCAGCCAACCTCTCATTTACTGTGCAAGAGCAAAGGAGATAACAAAACATTTTACCTCTGGGCCAAAATTGAATGATAGTAAATCAGCAGCTCACTTTATACCTCACCCTATTTTCTTTTCCAATAACTATTACTGACTCTCTAAAACAGGCATTTGCCCCCTTACAAATGTAACTGAGAAGCTAACCCCTGTCTAAAGACCCCAAGGCAAAAATGGTTGCCAATTAGTGGAGCAGGTGCTCCATACCTCCTCTCAGGACACATCTTTGGGTTGCTGACAACAGGACAGGTGGCCTGAAATTCATCTTCTCCAAAGGGGTGAGCTGCCTGTGGAAGTGAGACAGGAATGGTAGCTCACTCAAATAATGTCAATGAGGCCTGAGGCACAATTTCAAGCCAGCCTTGCACCTCTTGTTTGGGGTGTGTGCTGCTTATGCAGTGCATTTCAGAGCTTGATAAGTTCTATTTGGCATTGTAATATTGATAAGAATTCTTTCCATGTAACTGTTGAATGAGGAACACACAAAGCATCATTGAGCTCTTTTTATTTATACTGATTATAAATTCCAGTATCATGGACATGCAAAGGTACATATAATGCAGCAACATCTTCTGTGAAAGCTAGAAAAAATCAATCATACTTTAACTACAATGACCATCTTACTGTACACATTTCCAGTGGTAGATTGCTATCTAACTATTGCCAGCTTTTTGCTTGTGATGTCTACAGCCTGTGCATTTTGTCTATTCATCTCATTTATGTACTGCTACTGTGGGGTCACATCCAGCTTCAAGTGCAAGGCATTCACATTCTAACATGTACCATTGTAAATGTAAAGTGGATTATTTAACAAATGCTACCCGAGGAAGAATGAAAATGCTAGTGAAGGGAGAAAGGGGCCCTTTGTGCATCATTCTTCCTGTACCTGCAGCCAACACACTGAAGATTCCACTGTACAACTGGAGTATTGCGTCCAGTTCTGGTCACCATACTTTAGGGAGGATGTGAGGATCATTGAGGGGCTGCAGAGGAGATTTACCAGAATGGTTCCAGGGATGAGGGATTTTAGCTACATGGTTAGGTTAGAGAAGCTGGGATTGTTCTCCTTGGAGCAAAGGAGATTGAGGGCAGGTCTGATAGAAATGTACAAGATTATGACAGGTTTAGATAAAGTAGATTAACTGATGGTACAAGGACTAAGGGACACAGATGTAAGGTTTTGGGCAAGAGGTACAGAGGGGATGTGATGAAGAATTTTTTTAATGCAGCAAATGTTAATGATCTGAAGCTTGCTGCCTATGAGGGTGGTGGAAGTGGAGACAATCAATGATTTCAAAAGGAAATTGGATGGGTACTAAAGGGAGATAAACTTACAGGGCTAAGGAGATAGAGCAGGGGAATGGGACTGACTGGATTGATCTACAGAGAGCCAGCATGGACTCGATGGACCGAATGGCTTCCTTCTGTGCCATAATGACTATAACTCTATGACATGCACCTGTCAAACATTGTGGGAAAATATAAATACAAGGTGCTGGGTGAAGGAGGTCAATGCTATACTCTAGCATGGAACATTTTAATAAAGAAATTACACATTCAGCTGAACATTATTTATATTCAAAATGAAAATTTCTCAGGGAAGCAGAAAGAAGCCATGTGTCTTTCCCTGCATTTGCCACTACCTATATTCACCCAAACATTGAACCTCTTCTATGTATCATATGTCACAGCCCACATTCAGCTGTCAACCATTTGGTTTATTTGGTAGAGTTCTAGCATTATTAGTTGTTAATAAGGAGAGGCATTCAAATATAAGACAGAATTGGGACGCTAAACATGTCTCTTAAGAACTTGATACTCTGTAGAGTAGCAGCTGATCTTATTGAGCCTACAGCAATCAAAGCATGGAAAACTGTTTTTTTGTAGTTGACATCTTTGTGCATAATATTCATGCAAATGCAGTAAATAGTGCTTCACATTTCAGCAGCTACATTCCTGAAGTTTTCGTGTTTTTACTGTATCAACACAGCACCAAGGATTCAGTCAGTTTTTTTCCTTGAATAAGCCCAGGTGTAAAACTACAGTAGTCTGTAACAGTGCACAGTCGAGGTATGCCAATACTGATTCCAGTCTCTTGTGAAACAATATCACATCTTTTATGCTTCTGCCTGAGAATTGTCAAACCAGGAATAGCAGTCTTTAGAAATGACTATCCTAATATATATATATATATATATATAAATATCTACATACACACACACTTGTATATATTTATATATATATATATGCATGTATACTTTAAAAGGTCTCAGTGGAAAGCAAACATCATCCTTTACGTAGCTTTGTTGTTGGTGTTGATATCATTTTAAGACAAAATGCAATGGTCCTAATTGTCATCAAGATAATCACTTGAAATAAATCCCAGCTATCTAAGAGCCTTCCAGCTCCTGGTTATGATTATATTGAGTGGAGGTTGCATATGTGCAGCCCAATCCTGTTGGTTCTGTGATAGCACCAGATGAATGTGTTAGAGTGAAGTATCCCAGCAGCCATCTTTCAGATTCATGTGAAATACCGACAGCTCGTGGAGTCAATGTAACAATATGAAGTGCATTTCAGTTCTCCGTAAGACCTAAAGCAAACAAATATGACACAAACAGGAAATCGGAATCTTTGCATATAAATAATTCAATTAGATAATACAGTACAGAGCTGGTATCCAGAACCAAAAGTGCAAACAAAAATGGGAAGGATAAAAAGAAAATCCATAAGTTCAAGAAATGTGAATTAACAGTAAGTGCTACAAGTGCACAATTGATCATTCAATGCACAAAAGGTGAAGATAGGCTAATCTTTTGCTTGGAGCCTTCATTAGAGGAGTGGTTAACTGATGGATCGTTCATTCATCTGGACCACTCTGTGGAATTTCTACTGAATGTTTACAGAGCGCTATTGGCAGAAGCCTGGTTGCAGGTCTCCTGATTGAAGATATATCACAGGTTCTTACAATAGAGGAAGAGTAGAAAGGTGGCAATTTATTTTTTAAAGACTCTTTTGAAGTCTTTTTAAAAAAATTGCTAAGCATTCATACTCCTTACCAGAGCTCGCTTCAGGAAGTTAGTCTATGTAGCAGATCGACATGCAATCTTCAGGTGAACTTACCCAGGAAGATAGGTTTTACAGGTTTGGTAACCAAAATCTTTGCCATCACATTCTTCAATTCCCTTCCATAGGTATCCATCCCCACAGTGGGCTTGCTTACAATCTGGAACAATACAGCAACACAGCAATTGTATTTTACAGTCATTTATGGCATAGAAGAAAGTCATTCGGCCCATCGAGTCCATTCCGGCTCTTCGTGGAGCAATCCAGTCAGTCCCACTCCCCAGCTCAGTTTAATTCCTACAAGTGCCCATCCAATTTCCCTTAGAAATCATTGTCTCTGCTTCCACTACGCTCATGGGCAGCGAGTTCCAGGTCATTGCCATTGCTGCATAAGAAAGTTCTTCCCCATATTCCTCCTGCATCTGTGACCCTGTCCTATGAACACCTGTACTTCTGCTATCTCTTGCCCCAGCCCCGCTTTATTTGCTAAAACCTATTACATTTCTAACCTTTGCCAGCTCTGATGAAGGGTCACTGACCTGAAACGTTAACTCTGCTTCTCTCTCCACAGATGCTGCCAGACCTGCTCAGTGTTTCCAGCATTTCTTGTCTTTATTTCAGATTTCCAGCATCTGCAGTGTTTTGCTTTTATTTTATTCCTCCTGCATCTCTCGCGCAAAACCTTAAATCTGTGTCCCCTAGTCCTTGTACCATTAGTTAATGAGAACTGTTTTTCCTTGTCTAACTTATCTGTCATAATCTTGTAAACCTCTATCAACTCTACCCTCAATCTCTAAAATAAATGCAAAATACTGCAGATGCTGGAAATCTGAAATAAAAAGATAACATTCTGGAATACTCAGCCGGTCTGGCAGCATCTGTGGAGAGAGAAACAGAGTTAACGTTTCAGGTCAATAACTTGAAAGGTCATCAACCTGAAACATTAACAGTTTTTCTCTCTCCACAGATGCTGCCAGACCTGCTGAGTATTTCCAGCATTTTCTGTTTTTACTCCCCTCAATCTCCTTTGTTCCAGGGAGAACAACCCCAGTTTTTCCAACCTAACCTTGTAACTAGAAAAACCCATCCGTGGAATAATTCCGGTAAATCTCCTCTTTACCCTCTCAAGGATCCTCACATCTTTCCTGAAGTGTGATGACCAGAACTGGATGCAATACTCGAGTTGGGGCCTAACCAGAGCTTTATAAAGCATCAGCATAACTTCCCTGCTTTTGTACTCTATGCCTTTATTTATGAATCCCAAGATCCCATATGCTTTGCTAACCATTCTCTCAATATGTCCTTCCACCTTCAAAGATCGATGCACATGCACCTCCAGGTCCCTCTGTTCCTGCACACTCTTTAGAACTGCGGCATTAAGTCTATGTTGTCTCACCCTAACCCTTCTGCCAAAATGCATCACCTCACAGTTTTCTGTATAAAAGTCCATCTGCCACATGTCTGCCCATTCTGCTAGCCTACCTATGTCCTGTTGCAGGCGATTTGTATCATCCTCACTGTTTGTCACTCCAAGTTTGGTATCATTGGCAAATTTTGTAATTCTACTCTGTATTCCAAGATCCAAGTAATTTATATATAGCAAAAAAGTAGTGGTTTTAGCACTGACCCTGGGGAACACCATCCTCCAGTTTGAAAAACAACCATTTACCATGACTCACTGTTTTTCATCCTTGAGCCAATTTTTTATCCAATTAGATACTGATCCACCTATTTCATGAGCCTCAATTTGGTTAACTAGCGTTTTATGCGCTACTTTATCAAACGCTTTCTTAAAATCTATATAGACAGAATCCACCATATTTCCTTCATCAAGCTTCTCTGTTACTTGATCAATAATTAATTAGATTAGTCAAGCATGATCTGCCTTTTACATATCCATGCTGGCTATCCTTAATTAGCTCAAACCTCTCCAAGTGCCTATTGATTTTTTCCCCTAACTATTGTTTCTAAAACCTTACCCACCACTGATGTTAAACGAACTGGCCTGTAGTTGCTAGGACTGTCCTTACACCCTTTCTTGAAAAAGGGTGTCACATTTGCCACTCTCCAATCCTCTGGCACCTCACCCGTGTCTAAGGAAGATTATGGCAAGCCCTTCTGCTATCTCCATTCCTATTTCCTTTAGCAACCTGGAATGGAAGCCATCTGGACCAGATGACTTATTTACCCTAAGCATTGCCAGCCTTTTTAGTACTTCCTCACTCTCAATTTTTACCCTATCTCTTTGGTTCCATTTTATCCTGGCTAGATCCCTTCTCCTCACATTGAAATTAGCCCTCTTGTAATCTGGCTGTTCTTCCCTATATTGTTTATAGCTTTTCCGCATTGAGTCTAAACCTTATGATACGATGATCATTCTTATCCAAGTGCTCCCCCACAAACACCCAGCACCAGATCCAACAAAGCCTCCTTTCTCATTGGGCTGAGAACATACTGATCAAGAATGTTCTTCTGAACACAATCCAAAAATTCCTCCCCTTTTTCCCTTTACTCTAAAATTATCCCAATCGAAATTTGGGTAATTAAAGTCCCCCAATACCACCAGTCTATAGTTCTTGTACATTTCTTCGATTTCCCTGCAGACTTGCTCCTCTATCTCTCTCTCTCTCACAATTTGGAGGCCTATAGAATACCCCTATTAGCAAGATAATACCCTTTTTGCTTCTCAACTCTAACCAGATGGAATCTATCCCAGCCCCCTCAAGGACATCCCCTCTTTCCAACACTACAATCTCTTCCCTAATCAGAACTGCCACCCCACCTCATTTTTAACCTTCTCTATCTTTTCTGAACATTTTATATTCTTACATATTAAGTGTGCAGTCCTCACCATTTTTAAGCCATGTTTCTGTTTTTGCCACTACATCATATTCCCATCCAGCTATTTGTGCTTGTAGCTCACCATCCTTATTCACTACACTTTGTTCATTTACATACATGCATCAAAGCCCTTCTCAGTCTGCTCCTACCTACCTAATATGGAACAATTTACTTCTTTAGTACTGTCCAACACTCTCACATTATGCACCTTATTCCTCTAATTCTACTTCTGTATGCTGATACCCATCCTCCTGACAATTTAGTTTCATAACCACACTTGTGAACCTCCCCTCAAGGACATTAGTCCCAGGCCTATTGAGATGCAACTCATCCCTTTTAAATAGGTGCCATCTGCCCAAGAACTGGTCCCAATGCCCCAAGAGTTTGAAGCCCTCCCTCCTGCACCATGCTTCAAGCCACACATTGATCCTCCCTATTTTCCTATTTTTATTCTCGCCAGTGCATGGCATGGGGATTAATCCAGAGATTACTACATTTGAGGTCCTACTCTTTAACTTCCTCCCTAGCTCCTGAAAATCTGACTGTAGAATCTCAATACCTGCACTTGCTATGTCTTTGGTACCAACGTGTACCACAACTTCTGGCTCACTCCCTCCCCCCCCGCAGAATATCCTGCACCCTTTCCATGATGTCCCTTACCCTGGCACCAGGGAGGCAACACATCATGTGGGACTTACAATGATGGTTACAGCAGTTTATGACACAGATCAGCATCACTGAAGGGTATAAAATATTTCTAATGAGATGTATTTAAAAGTCCACTTTTGAATTCATAAAATAACTAATATATTGATTAGAAAGTGTAATCTGTACAGCATTTTTAAATTAAACAAAACATGCATATTAGTTTATTATTTTCCAAAGAAAAATATGCAATGCATGATTCTTCACTCTACAATCTTCACTGGCTGTGAGTAGTGATAACAAATAATTATTGAAGGCTGTGGAATATTAGTTTTTGCCCCCAGTTATTAGGACGCACTTTATATGGTTGAGTTTCAAGATTTTAGAGGCATCTGTGGCATTAATGACAGGTTCCCTTATATTTTGCCAATTAGGGGTGACTGGTAATAGAACTGCATGTTTAAATCCATAAGAAGAAGGGAATGATTTTATTGCCTACTGCACTCCTCTGGCATGACCATGACCATCAGATTGTGGATGAGATTTGGTTACTCATCCTAATGCTCTTCGGGCTGTATTACTCTTCTGACTGCTAATGCCTCTCTACCCATGGCGCTGGTTATTATGGAGTCACTAGGCCAAGGGAAATCTTAAATTAGCTTGGTTTGATTCAAATGTTTGGTTTGCACCTGTTGGGGCCTAATTTTCTAACCCTTCCCCAGAAAATACTCAGTTCTCTGGGAGCAATGGTCAAGAAGAAGGTGCAGAGACCTCATCACTAGGTCTCCATCCCTGCACTGTTGTCCTAGGATTTCTAGGGCTTTACTGATAAGGGGATGGAGCCTGGTCTGCAGCTGCAGAAAGTACAGACCAGACAGGGCAATTCTAATGAGGCAAAAGGGGGCATTCCTAGGCACCAACTTAATTTCCTCAGTGTACTACTTGCTAGATGTCAAAGTGCAGAAGCATCCAAAAACAGTGGCAATGTGGATTTCTCCAAACCCTCACTGGCCCTGATTCAACAAAGGTCATGAGGGTAGGCTGAAAATTACAGGAAGGCTTCTTTAATTTTTAGGACCCCCTCCCCCCCTCCTTCCCCCCCCACCAACCAAACAACTTCAGGATCAAATTCGGGCCTTCTGGCTGCTAATGGTCCTGATCCTATGGCCACATTTTCAGCTGCAGCTGATCTTCCTGCCCCTACCTCTAATGCTAACCTTTGAATGGGGAGGGGTCTGCATCAAGTCTTTCCCCAGGCCATTTAAATGGATATGAACAGGAAATCCAGAGTCCCAGGACTGGACAGGATTAACCCACTTCAGGTTTGTTACTAGTGTCAAGTTCCCAGACAGGGTGGTTTCAGGAAAATCAGCCGTATTGAGTTTGATTTTTCCTAAACTATACTGAGCTCAGTTGTCCACAAATAAATATAATGTGCAGGTGTACATTGCCAATGAAAGATCTAAGAAATAACTTTAAAAAAAAAATATGAAGATGGCTAACTTACTTATACAGCTATCAGTGACAATCTTGTTTCCATCGTCACATTCTTCTCCATTTTCCTCCTGAACTATTCCGTCTCCACAGAACCCGGCTGGATGTGGAGAAGAAGTCGCCAGCTGGATAGAGGAGATTTATAAAAAAATAAAATATATGAGGCAGAATTGTTACTTGCTGTAACAGTCTCACTATTGGTATTTTCCCAAAATGGTTCGCCTGGCTCCAGGATTATGGAGTGGGGTCAATGTAGCCCATTTTTCTCTCTTTTATTCATTCATGGGATGTGAAAACTGCTGGAAAGGCCATCATATTGCCCATCCCTAATTACTGTTAGTGGCAAGTCAGTAAGGATGGTCATGTAACTCCTTTTAAACCTAAACAAAAAGAAATTGCACCAAGCCAAAGAATGAGACATTAGAACAGGTGACCAACACTTGGTTAGAAAGGTATGTTTTAAGCAGCATCTTAAAGGAGGACAGAGAGCCGGAAAGGCGATGAGTTTTGGGGAGGGAATTCCTGAGCTTATGATCTAGATAGCTGAAGGCAACAGTAGGTCAAAGGAAGTGGGGGTGCACAAGAAGGCAGATTTGGCAGAGAGTTTAGGGCTGGAGGAGAGGGAGGGGCAGGACCACGGGGGGACTTGAACACAGGGATATGAATTTTAAAATTAAGGCACTTGCAGACCAAGAGGCAATCTGGATCAGTGAGCACAGGGGTGATGGGTGAAGGGGACTTGATGTGAGTTAGGCTATGAGCAGCAGAGTTTTGGATGAGCTCAAATTTATGGAGGGTGGAAGATGGGAAGGTGACCAGGACAGCATTGGAATAGTCAAGTCCAGAGGTAACAAAAGCATAAAAATTAGAAACTTTTTAGTTGAAAACATTTAGTAATTTGTTTATCTAGTTCAGGAAATATTGACAAATGTCAAGAAATCCGTTTAATGTTGGTGAACAGATATCAGATAAAGTGCCCTTTGCTGATTTAATTCAAGTAAATGTTAGAAACAAACAGCTACAATTAATCCTACATTGGTCAATTCTCAACAACTTCATGTCACCTACACAAACTCCACTATCCCTCCCCAAGAACAAGCTTGCTTGCTTTCAGATAGGCAGGCTCAGAGCTAACTCTCTCTAGGTTATGCTCCTAAAGACAGCTTGGGACGGAATGAAGGATGAATATAGTTACTTTTTTTGTTTTCTGAAGACTCAAACTATGATCCCTTCCTGATCACTTCATTTACAGGTCTTAATGAAGGTTGGAATGAACAATTTATTTTGGGAAAAATATCTTCGTCTACTTGGCTTGATGCCAGAAGCCTGGAATGTCAGTTCTGGGCTCCCGACAATTTCTTGTTACTCAGAGAAAGGACACATCAGTGATTGCCGAAGCAGGACTCTTTTCTTTTCCCTCATGTCTACAGAAAAATGCCACAAACTCTAATTAGCACTCCCCAATGGAAGTGGATGTAGTTCAGATCAACAAATGGTACTGAGAAGGATTTAAACCCTCTATTCTTGCCTTGCCCATGGCATCCCAAACATCACCTTTAAGACAGGAGGCTTTTCAGCACAGCATTTAAGAGTAGCACAAGGGGAAGGGTTTAAGAATTTGTGTTCTTGCTGCAGAGTTTCAAAAAGCAATAAAACAGATCAGGAATTTGGACAGAAAGATCAGTCATATTTTACATAATTTTCCATTTCCAAGATGGATGGGAAATAGTGCAAGGCCTGCTGACATTTTTTAAAATTCGTTCCTGGGATGTGGGCATCGCTGGCACTGCTCATCCCTAATTGCCCTTGACAAGGTGGTGGTGAGCTGCCTTCTTGAATAGCTATTGACTTTGTAGCGGGTTACAACTGAGTGGCTTGCAAGGCCATTTCAGAGAGCATTTAAGAGTCAACCACATTGCTGTGGGGCTGGGGGTCTGGAGTCACATGCAGGCCAGATCAGGTAAGGACAGCACAGTTCCTTCCCTAAAGGGCATTCGTGAAGCAAATGGATTTTTACACCAATCAACAATGGTTTCATGGCCATCATTAGACTAGCTTTTAATTCCAGATTTATTAATTGAATTCAAATTCCACTTTCTGCCGTGATAGGATTTTAACTCATGTCCCCAGAGCAATACCCTGGGTCTCTGGATTACTAGTCCAGTGACAACACCACTATGCCACCACCTCCCTGCCCAAATTCCCAATTTACACTCCCAAGGTCCACTCTGCGAGTGCAAATTTGTAAAATTGACCCTACAATTACAGCTGCTCCTTTTATCAGTTTACAGTATTTTTTAAAAATGTAGTTTCAAATTAAATAACTAACCGCGAATATTGACTGATTCTAAAAGTCTACCTGCAACTTCAATTCTTCACTGCACCACCTGGGAGTCTGAGCAGTCTCTGTGCAGCAGATCATTCAGAAGGAGTTACTTCAAGGACATTTGTTTGAATGCTCTTCCTGCTTCTTTTTAATACTGGAATTATTTCAACTTGTCCTGCATTTCAGTGTCCCAGTGGAAAAATTACACAACTCTCCCAACTGAATTTGAAGGAAAGTCAACGCAGGGACATAAAGTTATGACATTCTGGCTGAGAGCCAGCATTCAACTGCTTATGCTGTCAGGCCTCACAAGTCATGCTGACAACTAAGAAGAATATTTCTCCTCAATGACATTTAGGGCTCACAAGAACTAAGTAATGGCATTGCCAGATGTGAAATTCTGTTTGAGCCAAGCTAACAAAAAACAAAAACCTTGAAACAACATGGCCTAGCTTTCTGCCCCTCCACTACCCCACCCACCTTCTAATTTGTTAAGCTAATATTGAATGGGCAGAGCTGAAAGTTGCTCAGGGACACATCCCACTGCCTTCCTGCATATCCTCACCATTTCCTGGTGATTGGTCCCATTGGTATATGAGTGAGTGGAGGGGGAGGTTATATAAACAGCATACTGTTGTATTATCTGGGGCTTTAGACTAATACAAACACAGTTGAAAGGCTGGCATAGATGTTGAACATAAAACTTTATTGGGAGGATTCTTCTTGCTTCTGCTTACACGTTTTACTGACTGAGCAATATTGCTGCAGCACGTGATATTACATCACTTCCTGTGATGATGTATATATTTGCATAAACATACATTAAAATGGTTACACTTATTCTATCAAACATATTATCTTAACATACTAACAAATGCAGTATCACAACATTCCCTTAAATAAAAGGAAATCCCTATAGATCAACACTAATATTTACATGGATAGGCATTCCTTGTGGAATAGAAATAATGACAATGATAAACACTATTTAGGTGGAACATTCAACTGTAACATGAACACTTGGAATGCTACTCCACAAGGTGTTGTCTAAGTTTGGAAATGTACTTGTCATCAGCTAACTCGAACAGACTTTGCAACAATTACATGAGTGTGATTTCGAGTTGTCTGTTCTTTCAACCTGGAGATTGATTACAGACTGCCTGTCCTCCGTTGTCGGTGTGCTCAGTGCGTTGCTTGTTGCCTTTTCGTTAGTAAACAAACACGCAATAGCGTAGGCGATGCTGGTTGGTTACCCTGTTCATGGCTGGCAGAGAATACCCTGAGGTGAGACTTCCGAGTATTGCACCATTTGGTATTGTCACCTCATAAGATCCTGGTTCTTTGCAAAGCTTTGATACTTCTGCTGGAATCTATGTCTGTTCTTGCGGGTGTAGGACCCTCACCTTCTAGCCAATGTAAATTTGTGCATCTGCATGTACATCATTCATGCCTTTCATCCTGTCTTAACTCTGACGTAGCTGCTCTGAGTTTGTGGAAGATTTAGTGAGGTGATAGCTTGGTAAAGTGGTTCTCATTGGTCGACCAAACAGAATCTCTGCTGGTGATGGCAATCCAGAGTCTAATGGAGTTGTGCAAAGATCTAGCAACACAACCTGGACATCTTGTCCAGTTTCTGTGCACTTTTTGATCAGAAATTTGACTGTGCTGATCATGTGTTCAGCCTTTCCATTAGAAGGAGGATACTGGGGGTGATGACGCTATATGGGTGATAGCCCATTTTTCACACTGATCCTGAAATGGTTTCCCTCTGTATTGTGGACCATTGTCCAATATCACTTCCATTGGGGCACTGAAGATATTGAAGATGGCACTAACAGTGCTGGCCACTGCTGCACTTGGTGTGCCCCAAAGTTTTTGAACAATTGCGAATTTGGAGTAATAGTCGGTCACTAGTAGATAGTCTTCCTTGCCTACGGTGGACAGGTCTGTTACTAGCTTGGTCTGTGGTGAGGACAGGATGTCATGTGGTTGGAGTGGTTTTGTGCTGACTGGCTTGGTGCTGCTGACATGCATCACAAGCCCTCACTACATGGTCGATGTCCTTACTAGTGCCAGGCCAGAACACTGACTCGCGAGCAAGTAGTCTCATCTTCGCAATTCCCTTGTGGCCCTGGTGGAGCTGACCAAGTATGTCAGACCGAAGTGATGCCGGAATTAGGACTTGGCGCCCTTTGAAGAGCACTCCATTTGAAACACCCATCTCATCCCAATATGGCCAACATGTTCTCAAATCCATGGGGATCTCCTGGATGGTTTCAGGCCACCCATCTACAACGATCTGTCACAGGGGTTCTGAGTACAGGGTCTTGAGAAGTCTCTCTCTGAAGCTCCTCTCACTTGTGATGACCAACGCACATGTTGTAGATATCCTCTCGGCTTGTACACACTTCATCAACCTGGAAGTTGAGCAGTATGTCTTGTGCCTTTCCAGGGTTAGGCAGGCTGCTTAGAGTGTCCAATAGGACCATCTGGCTACTGGGTTTGTATCTGACATTATCGCTATAACCTTGAATTTTAATGAGTAATCTCTGGAGTTGAGGCGGTGCACTCGTAAGTGGTTTTCTCCAGATCATTTCCAACGGTTTGCGATCTGTCTCAACTGTGAAATCCTTCCTGAATAAGTATGCGTGGAACCTCGTGATCCTAAAGACAAGTGCAAGGGTTTCCCATTCGATGTTAGAGTAATTCGGCTGTGTGGGCGATAGGCTTTTTGATTCAAATGCAACAGGTTTGCCATCCTGAAGAAGACATGCACTAAGACCTTTCTGTGATGAGTCTAGTGCCAGCGTTGTTGCTTTCTGTGGATCATAATACTGAAGACAGGACTCGGCTGATAGTGCGTGTTTCAATGCATTGAATGCATACTGATGGTCGTCCTGCCATAGGAATGGTACATCTTTCTTCATCAATTTTCTTAATGGAGATGCCTTCTCTGAGAAACTCGGAATGTGATCTGCCTTAATGGGGCACTTTTTACTGTTAACACCAAATCTTCACGCCCAGCGGCCTCCATGAGCAAGTGTAGGTTCCTGTCATGCTCTTCTTTCGCGTGTCCTACCACGATGATGTCACCTGCGATATACACATAGCCTAAAACTCATTCTGTTATCTTCCATGTTTTGCTGAAAAATGTCTCGACTGACTAATAGCCCGAAAGGTAGAGGGAGGAAACAGTACCTGCCAAAAGGTGTTCTGAATGTCATCAGCTCTTGTGACTCCTTTGTCAAATGTACGGATCAATATTCGTTCTTGGTAACTAGTTTAGAGAAGTGTTTCATTTCTGCAAATGTTTGGCTAAGATCTTCCAGTGTTAGTACCTTGTGAGGACATCTATTCAAGGCTTTGCTTAGCCTCCTTGAGTCCGAACATAACCAAATGGAACCGTCCTTTTTGTCCGTGGAGGTCATGGAGCTGCACTCGGCAGATGATGCCTTGTGTCTCCATGCCATCCAGTTCGATCCTCAGCTTTTCCCAAATATGCACGCTGCATTTCCACGGCGGGTCAAAAGTGTCAAAACAGTCCAGATACAACCTCTGGAGGTCTTGAATTGATTCTGTAGGCATGTACTGCTTCAGTCTTTTGACGGGGTCAACTTATGGATAGTGACCATGTTGGGCATTGCGTGCTGCCAATCCTGCTACTGTGGACCCTGACACAACGACTAAGTAAAGTATCTGCCCAGACCAGGTTGAATCTTTGGATATACATTCCAGGTTTAGGGAACCTAGCAACTTATTGGCGATCCATTGTAAGCCGTGAGCTTTACATTAGTAGCTTGACCACCGATATCCATGACTCGTGGTACATATCCTTAAGAGTGCAGAAAGGTAGAGTGTTGGCACTTGCGCCTATGTCAACCTTTACCTGCAGTCGATGTCTCACAGCTTTATTTGGGCAAATTATCTGAGTGTTGTGCAAGCTTCCGTTTTGGTTACGGAATTAACCTGTTCTGCTAGGGTGATCATGTGAAATGGCTGTTCATCAGTAATATCTTCACCTTGATCCATCTCATCCGGTTAGTTCGGGCATTCTCCATCCTTTCATGGATGGGTCTGTACTTGCAGCGATGCCTACAACTATCTGGCAGGCCTTCACCTCCAGGTGGCTTACTTCTGCAGTTGAATCGCTGCCCGCTCTAGCTTCTCCCTATGTTCCTGCTGCTGGGCCTTCTGCAGAGTTTGGCCCAGTGTCCTCTACGCCCACAGGACTTGCATGGGTCTGTATATGCCGGGGACCTACGCAGTTTGTGAGAGAGCCCACTGTTTGCACCCTGGGTATTGCACCAACAGACATTTCAGACCCTAAAGCTTGCAAACACTGGGCTGAACTTTACAGCCCCCCCACCCCCCGACATTGGGGGTCGTGGCGGAGGGTGGGGGGCCGGGAAATGCCTCTGGCAGGGGCTCGCCACAGTCCTCGATGCCAGGAAGGCCCGGCCCGATAGTGCCGGCGGCAGCAAGGCCTCGTGGCAGCCCCCCCACCGCTTGGCGATGGAAGCCAAATCTACAAATCTACATCTAGGGATCCGAGGTGGGACATTGGTGGAGAGGAAGAAGCAGGTAAGTTTTTCAGTGCGGGGGGTGGGGTGGGGGGAGCAGCATCAGAGTGATTTGATTGGTGTAGGGGTGGTAGGAAAGGGTAAAGATTAAAGTGTATGAGCTTTGGGGGGCAGGGAAGGTCAGGTGCACAAGGTAAGTATTTTGGGGGGGAGAGAGGGCAAGGAATTAAGTCTATGGTTATCAGTGGGGGGGGCAGTAGGAGAGGGACAAGATCAAGCAATTTAGCTTTGAATAAACCACTTCCCTTTAAATATAATGATACGGCTTGAAGCCCATTAAAAATGACATCAGTGCCTACACAAAGCTGCTGATGCCATTGCCAGGGACGGACCACCCGCTCCTCCACGTCTCCGCGTTTAAGATTGTGGTGGCTCTGCGAAGTGTGGTCTTTATGCGGCGACAATCTAAAATCCAGCCCATTGTCTTCCAGCCACAATGGCCTCATATCACGTCCATCCTGTAACACACTCTCTACACTGTGTCCTTTCAGCTTTTCCAGTAGATCTTTCTAGAATATCTCTATGGGAGTGGAGGCAATGACTAAATTCCTAACACCTTCTGAGAGTTCCCCATCCATAAAGTCTCATTCTCTTGCTTTCTCCCCATATCTGCTAACAAAATCATCTATGCATTCATTGGTTTTCTGCCTATATCGCATGACCTCCAAGCAGTGTATTCTAAAATTTATTTCCACTTTGAGCTGGACTTCTAATTTTGACCATAACTTTGAAGGGATCCTTCTGGTCAGAATCCGACAAACTAGGGAGCACTTCATTTCCTACCACAATCCTGATTTTTATGGCTTGCTTTTCAGCATCCATGGTCCAGGAAACATAACTCCATCCTCTGCATAAACAGCTTGAACTTGCCTGGGACGTCAGGTGCTTTCAAGTCCATCTCTGGAAATTTGACTGCCATTGTCTAAGCCTTCTACTGTTTTCTTCCCCTGAAGAGCAAAGCTTTCTTTAAAAGTTTCAGGAAACTGCGATATCTGCAGAGCTGAGCAGAAGCTACGTATTCAGCTGTGCTGCTGCAGTGTGGGCTTGTGAGCTTTTAGGCAGGAGGGCCCCTGGTCTCGGGGTCGGCTAATGGTGTGCAAGTGCGGCAACGGCGGGAAGGAATCCACTTCCAAACATGAATGCTGCCCTGGTCCCTTGGGCTAAAATTGTGGCTAATTTTATTTTTCCGGTGCAGGGCAAAATTGGGGTGCACTCAAATCACTCTGAATCTCACTATTCACATCTTGCTCTCCCGCTATGAGAGCTATAGTCCAGGCACACCACTTCTGGCAAGGCTTCCAATTCCACTGTCGATTCAGCTGCTGATTAATGCTGCTGATTCACTGCTGCTGTCACCATATTGTATTTCTGGGGCTTTAGACTAATACAAACACAGTTGAAAGGCTGGCATAGAGGTTGAACACAGAACTTTATAGCGAAGCTTTTTGCATCTGCTTACATATGCTATTAACTGAGCAATATGGCTTCAAAATGTGATATTACATTACTTCCTGTGATGATGTATATATTTGCATTAACAATAATTCAAATGATTACACTTATTAGACATATTCTCTTAACATACTAACCAATGCACTATCACAACACATACTAATGCAGAAAACATGGATTCTGCCACATTTACATTGTTTCAAAGCTTAATGTAGGGGATGTTTGAAAGAGGAAGAAAATAATTCCCTGGTTGTCATTCGCAGAGCATTGCAAAGAAGGTGGAGAAACATCTTTGTGAAGAAAAAAAAACATGGCGGCAACTTACATTCTGCCGTGCCAAAATCTGCCCTCTTTCTGGCAAGACTTATGCTGGCAGCTCACCATCAGTAAGCCAGAATGATGACTGTAATTTGGGGTTTATTTGCATGGTGGCTAGAAATCCCCTTTTTCTTCCCGGACGATGAAAGTGAGGGACTGAGTATCAATCACAAATACATGCAAGTTTCATAGTTCATGATTACGGTAGTACAATCTGTGAAAAGAGATTCCAATTCTCCAATACAGTTGAGGTTGTTATGATCCTGTATTTTTTTTTCGGGGAATATGTGATGTGTCTTTAAGACAGCAAAGGATCAGTACTGCTTTAAGAATAAGCAGGCCTCAGGAGTTACCGAGAAAGTGCATTCTCGCTGCCTTGGATACAGCCACTGGGACTGATCATCAAGAGATACATTTGTTACAATTCAATTTTGAACTGGCTTATAGTGCAAACAGACTCTTCTAACAGAGGACACAGACAGGCAGCTGGTGTTAGCACTTGAAAGAAGAGCTCTCAGCTAATTAAACTGAAGGAACAGAATTTAGTCTGTTTATTTATTATTATCTCTCAAAATTCTAAAAAAAATCAAGCCAAAACAAAGATCTCTGATAATTTAAACTGAAGGAAGGGAAGTTAGACTGTGACAATCTTTTATCCCTCAAAAACTCTAAAATCAGATTGATTCTGTTGGAAATGTTTGCAAGTTGTTAATTGTTGAAATCCATCGCTGGAGAAGGAAAGCATTACTTACTGCTGGAACTAGACTACAGACTGTTCTAAAGTTGAAGAACCTTTTTTCCCCATCAGACGGCTGTGAGAACTTCAAGCAGCATTGGACCGTAAATTTGCAAGGATTCTATTTTTTATATTTTAAGTGTTGTTTATGTTTTAGTAGTGTTAGATTTGCCTCATTCGGGGGTTAATAGATGGTACAATTTGGCTGGGTCTTTCTTTAATTTGGAAAGTTTAAAATGATATGTTAGGCGATCTGTGGAGGGACGGGGTTGAATTAACAGTGCGTTTCTCCCACCACAATAGAATCATATATTTTGATTGGGGGCTTTGACTGGAGTGGTTGGTCGTAACAAAGTTAAAAATTAGGTGTTAGAATTTGTATTGCGCTATGTTTTTGGTGTGATATTTTCAAAGTCGTCACATCAAACCTCCACCTCATCTTGCATTTACAAATTTGATTGGTTCGAAGCCAAGGCCAGCCGGGCATTGATCTGACTGTAATATATCTTGACCTAGCCACTAAATCACATGACTTGTAAAAGCAGATTGTCTCATTGCAACGGAGGAAGGAAGAGGCCTGAAAAATGAATATGGTGCCTCTGCCTCTATCCTGTTCTCTCCACCCATAGGAAGAAGATGATGGAAATTTAAAGGATGCAGCCTCAAATAGGGAAATGAAAGGACTGCAGGGTCAGAATGGGAAATCAAAATGTTACCTATAATTATTGAAATTCCCTTATAGTATTGACAGCTTAAATACAATTTTTCATCTTAATATTCATGCAGTCCAGCAGATGGCGCTCTGCTATGACTGAAAAACCAGCCTGCATCAGCAGCAATGCTGATAAATGGAGACCGATCTTTAATCGCTGCAGTTCATACTGCATCATTCTGACACAAAAACCATAACAAGTAAGAGTGGGGAGGAGAAACACTTTACAATTCCTGTTAAATTGTTACTCTCAGTCTTTAGGATCCAAGATAAAAGTTCATTGGAGTACATAACAGTTAAATAAAGTCTCACTACCTGAATCGGCAGCCATCCAACAGTGTCTTTGAAATATAATGATCTCTGATCTTTTCGGAAGGCTAGTGCATTTTCAGTGTTCAGCTTTTCCAGTTCTTCTTCGCTATCTACAACAAATATCTAAAAAGACAAAGGAACTCGTTCTCATTTTATTAAATATTATTTGATAGGATCATATTTTCAAGAAAGCCAGAATGAATGCAGTATGATTAATTGAAGCAATAAAAGAACTTAAGAACTACACTGACAATTTAGCCTTTCGACAGTGTTTTTATGAGAAGATTCCGATCTTATATATTGAACACATAACATAGGGCTGGATTTTACCAAGCCATGACTTGGGGCTCCGTGGTGGAGGTGGGGGCAGGGGGGGCAGAAGATTGTTCCAGCAGAGGCCCGCCATGGAGGCTGACACCAGGAGGGTCCAGTCCCATCCTCCCAGTGGCGGCAAGGCTCCATGGCATCACCCTCACCCCCCTCCCCTGACCGCTGGGCAACGGGAAATAAATTACAATATTTAAACGAACGGGATGAATAAATTTAAATAAACTTACCTTTAATCTTCCAGGCCCACCACAATCCTCAGTGTGGTGGCCATCATTCCTGCGCCTTCAATTCCCCGTCTGGGGAAAGCCGGCGTGACACTGGTGCGGAGGGGGGAGAAGTTAAGACTTTCAGTGTGGGGGGGAAGCGGGGTCAAATAAACGTAATGGGTGGAGGGTATGGTGGGAACAGGCGAACTTTAAACTTTGTGCAGTTGCGGGCGGGGGGGGGGGGAATGTCAGATTTAAAAGCTTTTGGGGGGAAAGGGTAATAGTTAATATGATTGTTATTGGGGAGTGGGAAAGGGGCCTTAGAAATTTATTTGATAAATTTTGGATGGGTGTGTCTTTAAAAATTTATATTTGTTGGCAGGGTTGGCTACCCTTTAAAAATGGCACCAGCACCTGCGCACAGGCAGCTGACACCATTGCTGGCGATGGACAGCCTGCCCCCTCCATGTGATTGGGGGGGGATGCTGCCCTGGCTATTTAAATGAGTCACCGCGCGGGAGATTGCGGTGGCTCTTTGGCGTGCAGCCCGCACATTTTGAGCTCACCGCCGATAGTGTTTGTGCACTAGCATGATTTGTTCAAATAGATTAATCTACACACTCAGATGTAATATTCCTTCTTTAAATACTATTTCTGGGTCTATAATGAATAACACTCGCTACTGTTCTAACCTTGTTTTTCTGTTATGAATTACACAAGGAGGGTCATCTTATCTTCACCACTTCACCTACATGTAATCACAACAACAATCTAATCACGGGTACATAACTACATAAACAAGTGTACACCTGCACACATACACAAAATTAACCAAGTTAAACACAGAATTGGAATTGGATAGAGAGGCAATGTCAAATATTTTTGTAACAAATTAGGGTTTTCACCTAAAATGAGTACTTACGACTGGTACTTGTTGAGAGTTGATCAAAGATGGGAGTTCACTATAAGATGGGTTGCTTACAGTCTGAGGGAGATTACAGTAACATCTTCCTACTGGCCCTGGGAGTCCTCGTTCACCCTTTGGTCCAACCATTAAGCGGCCTTTTTATGAAAGCAAGTGAGTTAGTGTTTAATAATGGCCAGTCAGGAGCAACATATCTCTAATTTCATTTTTGTAGTGCACAGCCGATTCCTTTAATTTCCTTTAACGCCCTTTAATTTTTTTGCACACCTATGTATGTGCGGTATCTTAAAGCAGAACTTTCGGGTTCCTGTGCAGTCGTGCAGCTTGGAGGGAACATTGATCAGGAGTATAACCTTATAATCAAATTGCCCAGTCTTAGTTTCACCCTTCTTAAAACATTTGCATTACTATTGTGAAATCAGGCAGTAAAATAGTCTTCCTTTAAATACTCTTTGCTAGCCACATGGAAAAGATATTGCTAGAGAGAGTGGGAGAGGAGCTTAGCATGATATGTCAGACAGCATTCAAAGAGGAACACTGGGTTGAATTTTCTCATTGACAGCAAATTACCGCCACTGACTGAAAGCGGGAGCTGATGCCACTTCGGCCAGTGGCAGGATCCTGGGCCAGTGCTGAGGGTGCAGCTGCAGGGAGAGGGTGCCATGGCAAGGTGCCCTCGAAGACAGCTGAGTTGAGTTGGGGGACATAGGCAGGCAGGCCCTGGCGACTGGAGGGGCGTAGGAAGGATGTCGTGGTGCACTGGGGCACCGTTGCCACAAGGACAGCCATTGCCGCTGGGGGACCTCCTCTGTGGGCCATGGAAATCCCCGCACCCCAGAACCTGCTGGGAGGCCATCAATGTTTATGTGGTGGTCTCCCCCACATGGTGGCAGCCCCTTCTAACATGGGCAAAAGCCCGTGGAGGCGGGAAGTGGCCCTTAATTGGCCACTTAAATGGCTCAATTGACTGCCAAGCGGGTGGCCACACCACCATGTTTCCCGCCAGTGGCAATATGGCATGGCGGCGGGAAGATGTTGGGCCCGATGCTTTCCCCCACCATATTACCAGCACTCCCACCTCCCAGCCCGTCTCCAATGGGCAGGGAAAATTCAGCCCATTAATACAGTTCTGAGTAATTTTGCATTTTAAAGTCATATTGCTGCTTATGCCTGGTGAAAACTGGACAATGTACAGATGTGAATGAATAGTTACCTTCTATCTAGAGTGTACTGCAATTCATGCAATTTTCTTCAAACCTAACACATAGGGTGGCACAGTGGTTAGCACCGCAGCCTCACAGCTCCAGCGACCCAGGTTTAGTTCTGGGTACTGCCTGTGCGGAGTTTGTAAGTTCTCCCTGTGTCTGCGTGGGTTTCCGCCGGGTGCTCCGGTTTCCTCCCACAGCCAAAGACTTGCAGGTTGATAGGTAAATTGGCCATTGTAAATTGCCCCTAGTATAGGTAGGTGGTAGGAGAATGGTGGGGATGTGGTAGAGAATATGGGGTTAATATAGGGTTAGTATAAATGAGTGGTTGTTGGTCAGCACAGACTCGGTGGGCCGAAGGGCCTGTTTCAGTGCTGTATCTCTAAATAAAAAAAATAAACATGCCCACTGTAGATTTCCACAACAGGATGCAGGATTTGATTCAGTTCAAAGAACAGGTGTCCTGGCTAACATGCCTTCCTCAATCAACACCACCAGAAACAGATTAACTGTTCATTCATCTCTTTGCTATTATGGGATCATGCTGTGTGAAAGATAGCTGGTGCATTTCACTGCACTTCAAAGTAATTAATTGTATGTATGTGAGGCAGTGTGAGACATTTCTGAGAGTTGTGATATGGAGCTTTACACATGGAAGTCTTTTCTTCATCTTTCTCAGTTGAGATTTGTTTGTTTCCCTGACATACATAAATTTTTAGCAGGTTACAAAGATAAAAAACATAAGAAAAAGGCAAGGATGAAAAAAAGCTATGGGCCCTTTCAGTTTATCTCTACAGTATTTCAACTTATTGTGTGAAATCTCAATTAACAGACCCACACACAGCAGGGAGGCCAAGAGCAGGTGGGGAACCCTTTTGATTAAGTTGCGGGTTTTGTTGTGGCTCTTTAACTCAGCTATGGCATTAGCATCCCGCTTTTGGGTTTCCCGACAGATCAGAGAGGGCTTGCAGGATGACACACCGCACTTGTCAAAGGAAGGATTTCTAATTAAAGAGGCCCCGGCAGGAGTCAGAATGACTGAACTGTTCATTACTGAAGCCACAGGAATCAAGCACAGAAATGGAAAGGAGACCTGGAAGGCTGTCTCAGACTCTAACCTGGAGATCTTGCTGTAGGATCTGAGGGATTGAAGTGAGTTAATGTTTTTGCCAAGGACAGGAGGAAGAGACCAGCCTCTCCAACCAAGCAGGTGTAGATGGAAGTAGCCGAAGAAGTGAGCAGCAGGAATGTGGTCCCTCGAACATGGAGACAGTGCCTCAAGAAGTTCAAGGAAGTCAGGAGGGCAGGAAAGGTGAGTAGCGTAACAATTTCAGGTGCCAATCTCACAGTTTCTGACTTTCCCAGCATTCTCCTGCACAACACTGCTCAGACCAACACATCTTACAGCTGCACTCATTCCTCTCTCTCCAGGCACCTTCTCACATCCCCATCTGAACAGCCGTCTTGGTGCCACCTCACACTCATGCCTCACAGTCACCCTCCACAAATATTGTCCTTCCCTCCTCTCCAAACAATCCATTTCTCATGCTTACAGCTCTCTGCAGGAAAAGAGAGCAGAGACCTGGGTGGGAGGGAGGTGGCCCTCAAGTGACAGCCACCTTGTCAGCCACTGGCAATGTGTGCCCACCAGGTCCATTGTGAAAGAGGTCTTGTTCCAGGAGGCTGCAGATGTCAACAACGTCCTGCTATGAAAGCCTGAGCCTCCTGAGGCACCGGTGCTCACACGTGGCAGGAGAGCTGATGCTCTGCCTGTGGACCCTATATTGGACATCTTGCTTCCTTCAAGCTGGATCTCTGTGCTGATCTCCTCTGACCTGTAGCTGAGGAGAAAGTGCTCTTGGTGCTGCTGGTGTTAGTGGTGTTGCTCCTTCTGTTCCTCATCAGAGGTGCAAGTTAGAGCTGCATAAGCTGCTCCCAGGCCACAGTGAAGGCTGACAGCAGGAAAGTGCAGATCAAGGTGAGAAAAGTCCAAGACAGGTGGTCTGACTTCTAAGAAGTTGGAAACCACCTGTCAAGCAGTGAGAGCACACTCTCAGTTGAAGTGCTCTGAGCCCCAGCCTCTCACCTACCTGCAGCTATTCAGTTTCAAGACTTCCCAGCCTGTCCGTTTCTCTGAAGGAACACTCCCCACTGTGCTCCCGCCTCATTGATCCTGGCAGGTTGCAGACTGCTCAGGAAAACTGTGTGCGGGCAGTTAAAGCCAAAATGCTGGGTTAAATTCAAAGTTACTTTCCTGCTTGCATTTTGTAATGCCTCACCCAACAGCTGTACGGTGGGGGAGGGGTCTACCCAGGTTAAACCTGAAAGTGGGTAGAATTATGTCAGGTTCCTGACCTCTTGCCACCTTTTGGAGGTTTAAACCTCCGCCCGCACCTGAACTGGCTTCCACTTGACAGTTAAAATTCTGCCCATTAGGGCTGATTTTAACTCGCCAGAATTTGAGGTCACAGGATGATGTGGCCTCAAAATGAAATGGATGCACTTATTGGTCCCTTAGTGCTGACGCTCCAGCCATCGCCATTTTTAAAGGAGTGTTCCCGCAGACAACTGGGGTGTGCACCTGTTTCAAGAGGCAGGCATCTTTACTATGCAACTCAGGATTGGTCCTATGACATAGCTAGAACATTGATTACAGTGGTCCTTAAGGGGATTGCTGCTGATTGCTCCAAAAACGACCCCAAAGCCTTCTCCAAGTTAGGTTTTTGTGCAGCCAGGAAGAGCAGGAGTGCTCCTGTTTTTCTTCAATGTCAGTAAAATCAATTTCAGCCTTGAATATTCAACGACTGAGCATCCATAGCCCTTTGGAGTAGAAAATTCCAAAGATTTGTAACCCTTTGATGAAGAAATTTCTCCTCATCTCAGTCCTAAATGGCCGAGCCCTTAACCTGAGACTATGCCCCCTAGGCTTCTTAGCATCTACCCTGTCAAGTCCTCTCATAATCTTATATGTTTCAGTGAGAACACCCTTCTTTCTTCTAAACACCAGAGAACATAGGCCCATTCTGCTCAATTGTTCCTCAAAGGACAACGTTCTCATCCCACAACTCAATCTAATGATCCTATGTTATACTGCCTCTAAGGCAAGTATATCCTTCCTTCGGCATGGAGACTAAAACTGTACACAGTACTCCACATGAGGTCTCACCAAAACCCTATATAATTGCTGCAACACTGAGTTACTCTTGTACTCCAATCCCCTTGCAATAAAGGCCTGCATATCATTCATCTTCCAAATTGCTTACTGTACCTGCATGCTAACTTTCTGTGTTCCAAATACAAAAAAAACCAACTTATATTTATATTGCACTTTTAACAGAATAAACTATCCCAAGGTGCTTCGCAGAAGCGTTGTAAACCAAAATTAGACACCTAGCAACATAGGGCAGATGGCCAAAAGCATGGTCAAAGAAGTAGATTTAAAGGAATGCCTTAAAGGTGGAAAGCGAGGTAGAGAGGTAAAGAGGTTTAGGGAGGGAACTCCAGAGCTTCGGGCCTGGGCACAGTCACCAATAGTGCTGCAATTAAAATCAGGGATGCCCAAGAGGCCAGAATTAGATGAGAGCCCGATATCTCGGAGTGTTCTGAGGCTGGAGGAGATTACAGAGATAGGGAGGCTGAGACACCCAAATCCCTCTGAACACTACATTTAATTGTTGCTCACCTCTTTAAAAATATTTTATTTTTCTATTCTTCCTACCAAAGTAATAACCTCACATTTCCTCATCCTTGTTCTCCTCCCGACGTTGGGCTTTGTGGCAGGGGGGTGAGCCAGAAAATCAGAGTGGCAGCAACCCGCCACAAAACTGAACGCCGGGATTGCCGGGCCCAATCTTCCCGGAGGTGGGGAAGCTCCATGGCAGCCCTTCCGCCACTCTGTGACGGGACCTGAGTTTACATATTGTTACAACCAGGCGAAAGGTATCTAGGGGTTCCCTCTCAGCCTTTGCCTGGTGTCATGCAGGCCCCCACGTACCAAGCATGAGGCATGTTAATTTAGACACATGGACATTAAATTTCAAACTGTTGTTGAAGTGAAGAAAAGACTTGCTTTAAAAGAAATTGCCAGATCATATGCTGGGCAACCTGAGTTTTTTGAATTTGTACAAACCGTTTGGGCAGAAAGCAGAATGCTCCTGGACTGAGAAGATCTCTCCTGTCTGCTCCCATCTCTTTCTCACAAGCCTCTGAATCCACTGAAGACACACAAACCCCAAGAGAGAAAAGTCTCATACAGTGACAAGGTTTAAGAAGGATACTGGGCCCCAACAAAAAGCAAGATCTACCTCTAATCAAGGACTCTACAGTGAGCTCAAAGAACCATAACAAAAGCTCTTCAGATATTGCCGCAAACTTTTCCACTTTATTTTTCTTCTCTTTTCTGTCTCTATTTGCATGTGTGTATCACGTATGCATACTAGCGTGGGCACGTCATGTATCTGTAGACATTAACCGAATTAGGGTTTAAGTTTAATAAATTTCAACTTTTCTTCTTTAAGCCGAAGAAAGCCTGTTTGTGCTGGTTGCTTTGCCTTATAATTGGAAAGCGGTGAACAAGGATTCACGATGTGTTTAAAATTAAACCCTGTTACAGTAAGACCAGGTGAAGGCTGAAAGGGAACCTTAGACTTCTTTCTCACCTGGTTGTAACACTGGTTTAACCGCAACAGGGTTTAATTTTAAAATCGCCATGTTTGAGCTCCCCCTTAGTGAATCATTGTTGGTAAGGCAAGAAATCAATTCAGACAGGTTTTCTTAGATTGTAAACAAGAAAGATAGAAGTTTCTTGATCTTAAACTCTAATCTGGTTACCGACTACGAATATGTAAAATGACCACGCTAACATGCATATGCGATAAACACACAGGCAGATAGAGACAGAAAAGTAGAAAAGAATAAAGGGAAAAAGTTTGAGGCAATAGATGGCTTTCTATTTACTGTCCTTTGCGTTTGCTGTGAAGTCTTTGGTTGCCAGTCAGACTTGCAATTCGTTGGAGTCCAGTGCATGCTTCAACTTGTTTCGAGGTCGGAGTCTTTTCTCTCTTGAGGTTTATGAGCCTTCTGTGGGTCCGGTGGCTCGGGAGAAAGGGAGAAAGCGAGAGAGAGAGAGAGAGAGGCTTCCTAGTTCCAGCTTCAGTTGCCTCTGCCTTTCCCTGTGGTACAATTCAAAACACCCCAGGTTGCCCAGCAGCTTAGTCATGTGACTAGCTGTTTTGACCACATCAGTTTGTGTATTCTGCCATCTTAGCAGTCATCCTGGAATGTGAGCAGCCTTATCTTCAATGTCTGGTGATCACAGTCTATTTTGGGTTAAGTGGTCCAGGAAATAGTTCTTTGTCTCTCCAAGCACTGTCTGTTAGGATGCAAATGTTTTTCCAACCAAATGTCTGGTGATTTTTTAAACAGGGGCGGCACAGTGGCGCAGTGATTAGCACCGCAGCCTCACAGCTCCAGAGACCCGGGTTCAATTCTGGGTACTGCCTGTGCGGAGTTTGCAAGTTCTCCCTGTGACCGCGTGGGTTTTCACCGGGTGCTCCGGTTTCCTCCCACAGCCAAAGACTTGCAGGTGATAGGTAAATTGGCCATTGTAAATTGCCCTTAGTGTAGATAGGTGGTAGGGAATATGGGATTACTGTAGGGTTAGGATAAATGGGTGGTTGTTGGTCGGCACAGACATGGTGGGCCGAAGGGCCTGTTTCAGTGCTATATCTCGAAATAAAAAAGATTTAAAAATAAATAAATAAGTCTTTTCTTCACTCCAGCAACAGTTTAAAATCAATGTTTATATGACAAAATTAATATGCCTCATTCTTGGCAGATGGGGGTCTGCATGACAATATTTAAATTATATCTTTGCATTCATTAAAATGCAATCCGCAGCAATCTTACCTTCAGTTCCCGATCCTCAGCGCGACATGCAGCACTCATATGCCTTCACTTTTCCGTCCAGGGAAAGCTGACGCCGCCGAGTTGGGGAAGGGGTGCTCTCGGCACTATGTATTGTATGGGAGAAGGGTCAACCCAGCGTTCTGTACTATATAGGGAGGGAAGGGGTGAACTTTGCATTATGTTGCAGACAGGGAGGGAAGGGGTGAACTCTGCGTTATGTTGTGTCAGGGAGGGAAGAGGTGAACTATGCTTTATGTTGGATACAGGGAGGGAAGAGGTGAACTCTGCTTTATGTTGTGTAAGGGAGGGAAGGGGTGAACTCTGCGTTATGTTGTATATAGGGAGGGAAGAGGTGAACTCTGCTTCATGTTGTGTAAGGGAGGGAAGGGGTGAACTCTGCGTTATGTTGTATATAGGGAGGGAAGAGGTGAACTCTGCTTCATGTTGTGTAAGGGAGGGAAGGGGTGAACTCTGCATTATGTTGTGTAAGGGAGGGAAGAGGTGAAATCTGCTTTATGTTATGTAAGGGAGGGAAGAGGTGAACTCTGCTTTATGTTGTGTAAGGGAGGGAAGGGGCGAACTCTGCGATATGTTGTATATAGGGAGGGAAGAGGTGAACTCTGCTTTATGTTGTGTAGGGGAAGGAAGGGATGAACTCTGTGTTATGTTGTGGAAGGGAGGGAAGGGATGAACTCTGCTTTATGTTGTGTAGGGGAAGGAAGGGATGAACTCTGTGTTATGTTGTGGAAGGGAGGGAAGGGATGAACTCTGTGTTATGTTGTGGAAGGGAAGGAAGGGATGAACT
The DNA here is from genome assembly GCF_036365525.1 of Heterodontus francisci. Lineage (NCBI taxonomy): Eukaryota > Metazoa > Chordata > Chondrichthyes > Heterodontiformes > Heterodontidae > Heterodontus > Heterodontus francisci. Next base: position 78,985,035 of record NC_090372.1, read on the forward strand.
CTGTGTTATGTTGTGGAAGAGAGGGAAGGGATGAATTCTGTGTTATGTTGTGGAAGGGAGGGAAGGGGTGAACTTTGTGTTATGTTGTGGAAGGGAGGGAAGGGGTGAACTCTGTGTTATGTTGTGGAAGGGAGGGAAGGGATGAACTCTGTGTTATGTTGTGGAAGGGAGGGAAGGGGTGAACTCTGCGTTATGTTGTGGAAGGGAGGGAAGGGGTGAACTGTGCGTTATGTTGTGCATAGAGAGTGAAGGGGTGAACTCTGCGTTATGTCGTGTATAGAGAGGGAAGGGGTGAACTCTGCGTTATGTTGTGGAAGGGAGGGATGGGGTGAACTCTGTGTTATGTTGTGGAAGGGAGGGAAGGGATGAACTCTGTGTTATGTTGTGGAAGGGAGGGAAGGGATGAACTCTGTGTTATGTTGTGGAAGGGAGGGAAGGGGTGAACTCTGTGTTATGTTGTGGAAGGGAGGGAAGGGGTGAACTCTGCATTATGTTGTGGAAGGGAGGGAAGGGGTGAACTCTGCGTTATGTTGTGGAAGGGAGGGAAGGGGTGAACTCTGCGTTATGTCGTGTATAGAGAGGGAAGGGGTGAACTCTGCATTATGTTGTGTATAGAGAGGGAAGGGGTGAACTCTGCGGAATGTTGTGCAAGGGAGGGAAGGGGTGAACTCTGCGTTATGTTGTGGAAGGGAGGGAAGGGGTGAACTCTGTGTTATGTTGTGGAAGGGAGGGAAGGGGTGAACTCTCCGTTATGTTGTGGAAGGGAGGGAAGGGGTGAACTCTGCGTTATGTTGTGGAAGGGAGGGAAGGGGTGAACTCTGTGTTATGTTGTGGAAGGGAGGGAAGGGATGAACTCTGTGTTATGTTGTGGAAGGGAGGGAAGGGATGAACTCTGTGTTATGTTGTGGAAGGGAGGGAAGGGGTGAACTCTGCGTTATGTTGTGGAAGGGAGGGAAGGGGTGAACTCTGCGTTATGTTGTGCATAGAGAGTGAAGGGGTGAACTCTGCGTTATGTCGTGTATAGAGAGGGAAGGGGTGAACTCTGCGTTATGTTGCGGAAGGGAGGGAAGGGGTGAACTCTGCGTTATGTTGTGGAAGGGAGGGAAGGGGTGAACTCTGCGTTATGTTGTGGAAGGGAGGGAAGGGGTGAACTCTGCGTTATGTCGTGTATAGAGAGGGAAGGGGTGAACTCTGCGTTATGTTGTGGAAGGGAGGGAAGGGGTGAACTCTGCGTTATGTTGTGGAAGGGAGGGAAGGGGTGAACTCTGCATTATGTTGTGTATAGAGAGGGAAGGGGTGAACTCTGCGGAATGTTGTGCAAGGGAGGGAAGGGGTGAACTCTGCGTTATGTTGTGGAAGGGAGGGAAGGGGTGAACTCTGTGTTATGTTGTGGAAGGGAGGGAAGGGGTGAACTCTCCGAAATGTTGTGGAAGGGAGGGAAGGGGTGATCTCAGCGTTACTTTGTGTATAGAGGGGGAAGGGGTGAACTCTGCGTGATGTTGTGGAAGGGAGGGAAGGGGTGAACTCTGTGTTATGTTGTGGAAGGGAGGGAAGGGATGAACTCTGTGTTATGTAGTGGAAGGGAGGGAAGGGGTGAACTCTGTGTTATGTAGTGGAAGGGAGGGAAGGGGTGAACTCTGCGGAATGTTGTGCAAGGGAGGGAAGGGGTGAACTCTGCGTTATGTTGTGGAAGGGAGGGAAGGGGTGAACTCTGTGTTATGTTGTGGAAGGGAGGGAAGGGGTGAACTCTCCGTTATGTTGTGGAAGGGAGGGAAGGGGTGATCTCAGCGTTACGTTGTGTACAGAGTGGGAAGGGGTGAACTCTGCGTGATGTTGTGGAAGGGAGGGAAGGGGTGAACTCTGTGTTATGTTGTGGAAGGGAGGGAAGGGATGAACTCTGTGTTATGTAGTGGAAGGGAGGGAAGGGGTGAACTCTGCGTTATGTTGTGGAAGGGAGGGAAGGGGTGAACTCTGTGTTATGTTGTGGAAGGGATGGAAGGGATGAACTCTGTGTTCTGTTGTGTAAGGAAGGGAAGTTCTGTTGTATATAGAGAGGGAAGGGATGAACTCTGCATTACGTTGTGGAAGGGAGGGAAGGGATGAACTCTGTGTTATGTAGTGGAAGGGAGGGAAGGGGTGAACTCTGCGTTATGTTGTGGAAGGGAGGGAAGGGGTGAACTCTGCTTTATGTTGTGTAGAGAGGGAAGGGATGAACTCTGTGTTATGTTGTATATAGGGAGGGAAGGGATGAGCTCTGCATTATGGTTTATATGGATAGGGAAGGGGTGAACTCTGCGTTATGTTGTATATAGAGAGGGAAGGAGTGAACTCTGTGTTATGTTGTGGAAGGGAGGGAAGGGGTGAACTCTGCTTTATGTTGTGTAGAGAGGGAAGGGATGAACTCTGTGTTATGTTGTATATAGGGAGGGAAGGGATGAGCTCTGCATTATGGTTTATATGGATAGGGAAGGGGTGAACTCTGCGTTATGTTGTATATAGAGAGGGAAGGAGTGAACTCTGCGTTATGTTGTGGAAGGGAGGGAAGGGGTGAACTCTGCGTTATGTTGTATATAGGGAGGGAAGGGATGAGCTCTGCGTTATGTTGGATATAGGGAGGGAAGGGATGAGCTCTGCGTTATGTTGTATATAGAGAGGGAAGGGATGAGCTCTGCGTTATGTTGTGGAAGGGAGGGAAGGTGTGAACTCTGCTTTATGTTGTGTAGAGAGGGAAGGGATGAACTCTGTGTTATGTTGTATATAGGGAGGGAAGGGATGAGCTCTGCGTTATGTTGTGTAAGGGAGGGAAGGGGTGAACTCTGCTTTATGTTGTGTCGAGAGAGGGAAGCGGTGAACTCTGTGTTATGTGGTGGAAGGGAGGGAAGGGGTGAACTCAGCGTTATGTTGTTTATAGGGAGGGAAGGGGTGAACTCTGCATTATAGTTTATATGGATAGGGAAGGGGTGATCTCTGCATTATGTTGTATATAGAGAGGGAAGGAGTGAACTCTGCGTTATGTTGTATATAGGGAGGGAAGGGATGAGCTCTGCGTTATGTTGTGGAAGGGAGGGAAGGGGTGAACTCTGCTTTATGTTGTATCTAGAGAGGGAAGGGGTGAACTCTGCTTTATGTTGTATATGGAGAGGGAAGGGGTGAACTCTGCGTTATGTTGTGGAAGGGAGGGAAGAGGTGAACTATGCATTATGTTGTGGAAGGGAGGGAAGGGGTGAACTCTGCGTTTTGTTGTATATCGGGAGTTAAGGGGTGAACTCTGCATTATGTTGTATAAAGGGAGGGAAGGGATGAACTCTGCGTTGTGTTGTGTAAGGAAGGGAAGAGGTGAACTCTGCTTTATGTTGTATTTCGGGAGTTAAGGGGTCAACTCTGCATTATGTTGTATACAGGGAGGGAAGGGGTGAACTCAGCATGATGTTGTATATAGGGAGGGAAGGGGTGAACTCTGCGTTATGTTGTATATAGAGAGGGAAGGGGTGAACTCTGCATTATGTTGTATATAGGGAGGGAAGGGGTGAACTCTGCATTATGTTGTATATAGGGAGGGAAGGGGTGAACTCTGCGTTATGTTGTATATAGAGAGGGAAGGGGTGAACTCTGCGTTATGTTGTATATAGAGAGGGAAGGGGTGAACTCTGCGTTATGTTGTATATAGGGAGGGAAGGGATGAACTCTGCATTATGTTGTATATAGAGAGGGAAGGGGTGAACTCTGCGTTATGTTGTACATAGGGAGGGAAGGGATGAACTCTGCGTTATGTTGTATATAGGGAGGGAAGGGGTGAACTCAGCATTATGTTGTATATAGGGAGGGAAGGGGTGAACTCAGCATTATGTTGTATATAGGGAGGGAAGGGGTGAACTCTGCATTATGTTGTGTACAGGGAGGGAAGGGGTGAACTCTGCATAATGTTGTATATAGAGAGGGAAGGGGTGAACTCTGCGTTATGTTGTATATAGAGAGGGAAGGGGTGAACTCTGCGTTATGTTGTATATAGGGAGGGAAGGGGTGAACTCTGCGTTATGTTGTATATAGGGAGGGAAGGGGTGAACTCTGCGTCATGTTGTATCTAGGGAGGGAAGGGGTGAACTCTGCGTTATGTTGTATATAGGGAGGGAAGGGATGAACTCTGCATTATGGTGTGGAAGGGAGGGAAGTGGTGAAATCTGCGTGATGTTGTATATAGGGAGGGAAGGGGTGAACTCTGCGTTATGTTGTATATAGAGAGGGAAGGGGTGAAATCTGTGTTATGTTGTGGCAGGGAGGGAAGGGGTGAACTCTGCGTTACGTGGGAAATAGGGAGGGAAGGGATGAACTTTGCGTTATGTTGTATACAGGGAGGGAAGGGATGAACTCTGCATTCTGTTGAAGGGAGAGGGAAGGGGTGACCTCTGCTTTATGCTGTTTACAGAGAGGGAAGGGGTGAACTCTGCTTTATGCTGTATACAGAGAGGGAAGAGGTGAACTCTGCATTATGTTGTATTTAGAGAGGGAAGGGGTGAACTCTGCATTATGCTGTGTAAGGAAGGGAAGGGATGAACTCTGCGTTATGCTGTGTAAGGAAGGGAAGGGGTGAACTTTGCGTGATGTAGTATATGGAGAGGGAAGGGATGAACTCTGCGTTATGTTGTATATGGAGAGGGAAGTGATGAACTCTGCGTTATGCTGTGTAAGGAAGGGAAGGGGTGAACTCTGCGTTACGTTGCAAAAAGAGAGGGAAGGGGTGAGCACTGCGTTATGTTGTGGAAGGGAGGGAAGGGGTGAACTCTGCGTTATGTTGTGGAAGGGAGGGAAGGGATGTACTCTGTGTTGTGTTGTGGAAGGGAGGGAAGGGGAGAACTCTGTGTTATGTAGTGGAAGGAAGGGAAGGGTTGAACTATGCGTTATGTTGAGTAAGGAAGGGAAGGGATGAACTCTGCGTTATGTTGTGTCAGGAAGGGAAGGGGTGAACTCTGCGTTACGTTGCATCTAGAGAGGGAAGGGGTGAGCTCTGCGTTATGTTGTGGAAGGGAGGGAAGGGGTGAACTCTGTGTTATGTAGTGGAAGGGAGGGAAGGGGTGAACTATGCGTTATGTAGTGGAAGGGAGGGAAGGCATGAACTCTGCGTTAAGTGGGAAATAGGGAGGGAAGGGATGAACTCTGCGTTATGTTGTATATAGGGAGGGAAGGGGTGAACTCTGTGCTCTGTTGTGGAAGGGAGGGAAGGGGTGAACTCTGTGTTATGTTGTGGAAGGGAGGGAAGGGGTGAACTCTGTGTTATGTTGTGGAAGGGAGGGAAGGGGTGAACTCTGCGTTATGCTGTGGAAGGGAGGGAAGGGGTGAACTCTGTGCTATGTTGTGGAAGGGAGGGAAGGGATGAACTCTGTGTTATGTTGTGGAAGGGAGGGAAGGGGTGAACTCTGTGTTATGTTGTGGAAGGGAGGGAAGGGGTGAACTCTGTGCTCTGTTGTGGAAGGGAGGGAAGGGGTGAACTCTGTATTATGTTGTGGAAGGGAGGGAAGGGGTGAACTCTGCGTTATGCTGTGGAAGGGAGGGAAGGGGTGAACTCTGTGCTATGTTGTGGAAGGGAGGGAAGGGGTGAACTCTGTGTTATGTTGTGGAAGGGAGGGAAGGGGTGAACTCTGTGTTATGTTGTGGAAGGGAGGGAAGGGGTGAACTCTGTGTTATGTTGTGGAAGGGAGGGAAGGGGTGAACTCTGTGTTATGTTGTGGAAGGGAGGGAAGGGGTGAACTCTGTGTTATGTTGTGGAAGGGAGGGAAGGGGTGAACTCTGCGTTATGCTGTGGAAGGGAGGGAAGGGGTGAACTCTGCGTTATGCTGTGGAAGGGAGGGAAGGGGTGAACTCTGTGCTATGTTGTGGAAGGGAGGGAAGGGATGAACTCTGTGTTATGTTGTGGAAGGGAGGGAAGGGGTGAACTCTGTGTTATGTTGTGGAAGGGAGGGAAGGGGTGAATTCTGTGCTCTGTTGTGGAAGGGAGGGAAGGGGTGAACTCTGTATTATGTTGTGGAAGGGAGGGAAGGGGTGAACTCTGCGTTATGCTGTGGAAGGGAGGGAAGGGGTGAACTCTGTGTTATGTTGTGGAAGGGAGGGAAGGGGTGAACTCTGTGTTATGTTGTGGAAGGGAGGGAAGGGGTGAACTCTGCGTTATGCTGTGGAAGGGAGGGAAGGGGTGAACTCGGTGCTATGTTGTGGAAGGGAGGGAAGGGATGAACTCTGTGTTATGTTGTGGAAGGGAGGGAAGGGGTGAACTCTGTGTTATGTTGTGGAAGGGAGGGAAGGGGTGAACTCTGTGTTATGTTGTGGAAGGGAGGGAAGGGGTGAACTATGCGTTATGTTGTGGATGGGAGGGAAGGGATGAACTCTGTGTTATGTTGTGGAAGGGAGGGAAGGGGTGAACTCTGTGTTATGTTGTGGAACGGAGGGAAGGGGTGAACTCTGTGTTATGCTGTGGAAGGGAGGGAAGGGGTGAACTCTGTGTTATGTTGTGGAAGAGAGGGAATGGGACAACTCTGTGTTATGTAGTGGAAGGGAGGGAAGGGGTGAACTCTGTGTTATGTTGTGGAAGGGAGGGAAGGGATGAACTGTGTGTTATGTTGTGGAAGGGAGGGAAGGGGTGAACTCTGTGTTATGTTGTGGAAGAGAGGGAATGGGACAACTCTGTGTTATGTAGTGGAAGGGAGGGAAGGGGTGAAGTCTGTGTTATGTTGTGGAAGGGAGGGAAGGGGTGAACTCTGTGCTATGTTGTGGAAGGGAGGGAAGGGATGAACTGTGTGTTATGTTGTGGAAGGGAGGGAAGGGATGATCTCTGCTTTATGTTGTGTCGAGAGAGGGAAGCGGTGAACTCTGTGTTATGTGGTGCAAGGGAAGGAAGGGGTGAACTCTGCGTTACGATGTGGAAGGGAGGGAAGTGGTGAACTCTGTGTTATGTGGTGGTAGGGAGGGAAGGGGTGAATTCTGTGCTGTGTTGTGGAAGGGAGGGAAGGGGTGAACTCTGCGTTATGCTGTGGAAGGGAGGGAAGGGGTGAACTCTGTGCTATGTTGTGGAAGGGAGGGAAGGGATGAACTCTGTGTTATGTTGTGGAAGGGAGGGAAGGGGTGAACTCTGTGTTATGTTGTGGAAGGGAGGGAAGGGGTGAACTCAGTGTTATGTTGTGGAAGGGAGGGAAGGGATGAACTGTGTGTTATGTTGTGGAAGGGAGGGAAGGGGTGAACTATGCGTTATATTGTGGAAGGGAGGGAAGGGATGAACTCTGTGTTATGTTGTGGAAGGGAGGGAAGGGGTGAACTCTGTGTTATGTTGTGGAAGGGAGGGAAGGGGTGAACTATGCGTTATGTTGTGGAATGGAGGGAAGGGGTGAACTCTGTGTTATGTTGTGGAAGGGAGGGAAGGGGTGAACTCTGTGCTGTGTTGTGGAAGGGAGGGAAGGGATGAACTCTGTGTTATGTTGTGGAAGGGAGGGAAGGGGTGAACTCTGTGTTATGTTGTGGAAGGGAGGGAAGAGGTGAACTCTGTGTTATGTTGTGGAAGAGAGGGAACGGGAGAACTCTGTGTTATGTAGTGGAAGGGAGGGAAGGGGTGAACTCTGTGTTATGTTGTGGAAGGGAGGGAAGGAGTGACCTCTGTGTTATGTTGTGGAAGGGAGGGAAGGGGTGAACTCTGTGCTATGTTGTGGAAGGGAGGGAAGGGGTGGACTCTGTGTTATGTTGTGGAAGGGAGGGAAGGGGTGAACTCTGTGCGATGTTGTGGAAGGGAGGGAAGGGGTGAAATCTGCGTTATGTTGTTTAAGGGAGGGAAGGGGTGAACTCTGCGTTATGTTGTGGAAGGGAGGGAAGGAGTGAACTCTGTGTTATGTTGTGGAAGAGAGGGAACGGGAGAACTCTGTGTTATGTCGTGGAAGGGAGGGAACGGGAGAACTCTGTGTTATGTTGTGGAAGGGAGGGAAGGGATGAACTCTGTGTTATGTTTTTGGAAGGGAGGGAAGGGGTGAACTCTGTGTTATGTTGTGGAAGGGAGGGAAGGGATGAACTCTGTGTTATGTTGTGGAAGGGAGGGAAGGGATGAACTCTGTGTTATGTTGTGCGAGGGAGGGAACGGGAGAGCTCTGTGTTATGTAGTGGAAGGGAGGGAAGGGGTGAACTCTGTGTTATGTGGTGGTAGGGAGGGAAGGGGTGAATTCTGTGCTGTGTTGTGGAAGGGAGGGAAGGGATGAACTCTGCGTTATGTTGTATATGGGGAGGGAAGGGATGAACTCTGCGTCATGTTGAAATGAGAGGGAAGGGATGAACTCTGCGTTATGTTGTGGAAGGGAGGGAAGGGATGAACTCTGCATTATGTTGTATAAGGAGAGGGAAGGGGTGAACTCTGCGTTATGTTGTATATAGGGAGGGAAGGGGTGAACTCTGCATGATGTAGTGGAAGGGAGGGAAGGGGTGAACTCTGCTTTATGTTGTGGAAGGAAGGGAAGGGGTGAACTCAGCGTTATGTTGTGTCAGGGAGGGATGGGGTGAACTCTGCGTTATGTTGTATATAGAGAGGGAAGGGATGAACTCTGCGTTCTGCTGTGGAAGGAAGGGAAGGGGTGAACTCTGCGTTATGTTGTATATCGAGAGGGAAGGGATGAACTCTGCGTTATGTTGTGCAAGGAAGGGAAGGGGTGAACTCTGTGTTATGTTGTGGAAGGGAGGGTACTGGTGAACCCTGTGCTATGTAGTGGAAGGGAGGGAAGGGGTGAACTCTGCGTTATGTTGTGGAAGGGAGGGTACTGGTGAACCCTGTGCTATGTAGTGGAAGGGAGGGAAGGGGTGAACTCTGCGTTATGTTTTATATAGAGAGGGAAGGGATGAACTCTGCGTTATGTTCTGTGAGGAAGGGAAGGGGTGAACTCTGCGTTATGTTGTATTTAGAGAGGGAAGGGATGAACTCTGCGTTATGTTGCATAGAGGAAGGGAAGGGGTGGACTTTGCGTTATGTTGTGGAAGGGAGGGAAGGGATGAACTCTGTGTTATGTTGTGGAAGGGAGGGAAGGGGTGAACTCTGCGTTATGTTGAGGAAGGGAGGGAAGGGGTGAACTCTGTGTTATGTTGTGGAAGGGATGGAAGGGATGAACTCTGTGTTCTGTTGTGTAAGGAAGGGAAGTTCTGTTGTATATAGAGAGGGAAGGGATGAACTCTGCATTATGTTGTGGAAGGAAGGGAAGGGATGAACTCTGTGTTATGTAGTGGAAGGGAGGGAAGGGGTGAACTCTGTGCTATGTTGTAAATAGGGAGGGAAGGGGTGAGCTCTGCATAACGTTGTGTAAGGGAGGGAAGGCGTGAACTCTGCTTTATGTTGTATATAGAGAGGGAAGGGGTGAACTCTGCATTATGTTGTACATAGGGAGGGAAGGGATGAACTCTGCGTTATGTTGTATATAGAGAGGGAAGGGGTGAACTCTGCGTTATGTTGTGGAAGGGAGGGAAGGGGTGAACTCTGCGTTATGTTGTATATAGGGAGGGAAGGGGTGAACTCTGTGTTGTGTTGTGTATAGAGAGGGAAGGGATGAACTCTGCGTTATGTTGTATATAGAGAGGGAAGGGATGAACTCTGCGTTATGTTGTATATAGAGAGGGAAGGGGTGAACTCTGCGTTATGTTGTGGAAGGAAGGGAAGGGGTGAACTCTGCGTTATATTGTATATAGGGAGGGAAGGGGTGAACTCTGCTTTATGTTGTATATAGGGAGGGAAGGGATGAACTCTGCGTTATGTTGTGCAAGGAAGGGAAGGGGTGAACTCTGTGTTATGTTGTGTAAGGAAGGGAAGGGGTGAACTCTGCTTTATGTTGTATATAGGGAGGGAAGGGGTGAACTCTGTGTTGTGTTGTGTATAGAGAGGGAAGGGATGAACTCTGCGTTATGTTGTATATAGAGAGGGAAGGGATGACCTCTGTGTTATGTTGTATATAGAGAGGGAAGGGATGAACTCTGCGTTATGTTGTATATAGAGAGGGAAGGGATGAACTCTGCGTTATGTTGTATATAGAGAGGGAAGGGGTGAACTCTGCGTTATGTTGTGGAAGGAAGGGAAGGGGTGAACTCTGCGTTATATTGTATATAGGGAGGGAAGGGGTGAACTCTGCTTTATGTTGTATATAGGGAGGGAAGGGATGAACTCTGCATTATGTTGTGCAAGGAAGTGAAGGGGTGAACTCTGTGTTATGTTGTGTAAGGAAGGGAAGGGGTGAACTCTGCTTTATGTTGTATATAGGGAGGGAAGGGGTGAACTCTGTGTTGTGTTGTGTATAGAGAGGGAAGGGATGAACTCTGCGTTATGTTGTATATAGAGAGGGAAGGGATGAACTCTGCGTTAAGTTCTGTGAGGAAGGGAAGGGGTGAACTCTGCGTGATGTTGTATTTAGAGAGGGAAGGGATGAACTCTGAGTTCCGCTGTGGAAGGAAGGGAAGGGGTGAACTCTGCGTTATGTTGTATATCGAGAGGGAAGGGATGAACTCTGCGTTATGTTGTGGAAGGGAGGGAAGGGGTGAACTCTGCGTTATGTTGTGGAAGGGAGGGAAGGGATGAACTCTGTGTTATGTAGTGGAAGGGAGGGAAGGGGTGAACTCTGCGTTATGTTGTGGAAGGGAGGGAAGGGATGAACTCTGTGTTATGTAGTGGAAGGGAGGGAAGGGGTGAACTCTGTGTTATGTAGTGGAAGGGAGGGAAGGGGTGAACTCTGCGTTATGTTGTGGAAGGGAGGGAAGGGATGAACTCTGTGTTATGTAGTGGAAGGGAGGGAAGGGGTGAACTCTGCGTTATGTTGTGGAAGGGAGGGAAGGGGTGAACTCTGCGTTATGTTGTGGAAGGGAGGGAAGGGGTGAACTCTGCGTTATGTTGTGGAAGGGAGGGAAGGGGTGAACTCTGCGTTATGTTGTGGAAGGGAGGGAAGGGATGAACTCTGCGTTATGTTGTGGAAGGGAGGGAAGGGGTGAACTCTGCGTTATGTTGTGGAAGGGAGGGAAGGGGTGAACTCTGCGTTATGTTGTGGAAGGGAGGGAAGGGGTGAACTCTGCGTTATGTTGTGGAAGGGAGGGAAGGGGTGAACTCTGCGTTATGTTGTGGAAGGGAGGGAAGGGGTGAACTCTGCGTTATGTTGTGGAAGGGAGGGAAGGGGTGAACTCTGCGTTATGTTGTGGAAGGGAGGGAAGGGATGAACTCTGCGTTATGTTGTGGAAGGGAGGGAAGGGGTGAACTCTGTGTTATGTTGTGGAAGGGAGGGAAGGGATGAACTCTGTGTTATGTAGTGGAAGGGAGGGAAGGGGTGAACTCTGCGTTATGTTGTGGAAGGGAGGGAAGGGATGAACTCTGCGTTATGTTGTGGAAGGGAGGGAAGGGGTGAACTCTGTGTTATGTTGTGGAAGGGAGGGAAGGGATGAACTCTGTGTTATGTAGTGGAAGGGAGGGAAGGGGTGAACTCTGTGTTATGTAGTGGAAGGGAGGGAAGGGGTGAACTCTGCGTTACGTTGTGGAAGGGAGGGAAGGGATGAACTCTGTGTTATGTTGTGGAAGGGAGGGAAGGGGTGAACTCTGTGTTATGTTGTGGAAGGGAGGGAAGGGATGAACTCTGTGTTATGTAGTGGAAGGGAGGGAAGGGGTGAACTCTGTGTTATGTAGTGGAAGGGAGGGAAGGGGTGAACTCTGCGTTATGTTGTGGAAGGGAGGGAAGGGGTGAACTCTGTGTTATGTTGTGGAAGGGAGGGAAGGGATGAACTCTGTGTTATGTAGTGGAAGGGAGGGAAGGGGTGAACTCTGCGTTATGTTGTGGAAGGGAGGGAAGGGATGAACTCTGCGTTATGTTGTGGAAGGGAGGGAAGGGGTGAACTCTGTGTTATGTTGTGGAAGGGAGGGAAGGGATGAACTCTGTGTTATGTAGTGGAAGGGAGGGAAGGGGTGAACTCTGTGTTATGTAGTGGAAGGGAGGGAAGGGGTGAACTCTGTGTTATGTAGTGGAAGGGAGGGAAGGGGTGAACTCTGCGTTACGTTGTGGAAGGGAGGGAAGGGATGAACTCTGTGTTATGTTGTGGAAGGGATGGAAGGGATGAACTCTGTGTTCTGTTGTGTAAGGAAGGGAAGTTCTGTTGTATATAGAGAGGGAAGGGATGAACTCTGCATTATGTTGTGGAAGGAAGGGAAGGGATGAACTCTGTGTTATGTAGTGGAAGGGAGGGAAGGGATGAACTCTGTGTTATGTAGTGGAAGGGAGGGAAGTTCTGTTGTATATAGAGAGGGAAGGGATGAACTCTGCATTATGTTGTGGAAGGAAGGGAAGGGGTGAACTCTGCGTTATGTAGTGGAAGGGAGGGAAGGGGTGAACTCTGCGTTACGTTGTGGAAGGGAGGGAAGGGGTGAACTCTGTGTTATGTGGTGGAAGGGAGGGAAGGGATGAACTCTGTGTTATGTAGTGGAAGGGAGGGAAGGGGTGAACTCTGCGTTACGTTGTGGAAGGGAGGGAAGGGGTGAACTCTGTGTTATGTGGTGGAAGGGAGGGAAGGGATGAACTCTGTGTTATGTTGTGGAAGGGAGGGAAGGGAAGATCTCTGTGTTATGCTGTGGAAGGGAGGGAAGGGGTGAACTCTGCTTTATGTTGTGTAGAGAGGGAAGGGATGAACTCTGTGTTATGTTGTATATAGGGAGGGAAGGGATGAGCTCTGCATTATGGTTTATCTGGAAAGGGAAGGGGTGAACTCTGCGTTATGTTGTATATAGAGAGGGAAGGCGTGAACTCTGTGTTATGTTGTGGAAGGGAGGGAAGGGGTGAACTCTGCGTTATGTTGTGGAAGGGAGGGAAGGGGTGAACTCTGCGTTATGTTGTATATAGGGAGGGAAGGGATGAGCTCTGCGTTATGTTGGATATAGGGAGGGAAGGGATGAGCTCTGCGTTATGTTGTGTAAGGGAGGGAAGGGGTGAACTCTGCTTTATGTTGTGTCGAGAGAGGGAAGCGGTGAACTCTGTGTTATGTGGTGGAAGGGAGGGAAGGGGTGAACTCAGCGTTATGTTGTTTATAGGGAGGGAAGGGGTGAACTCTGCATTATGTTGTATATAGTGAGGGAAGGGGTGAACTCTGCGTTATGTTGTATATAGAGAGGGAAGGAGTGAACTCTGCGTTATGTTGTGGAAGGGAGGGAAGGGGTGAACTCTGCGTTATGTTGTATATAGGGAGGGAAGGGATGAGCTCTGCGTTATGTTGTGGAAGGGAGGGAAGGGGTGAACTCTGCTTTATGTTGTATATAGAGAGGGAAGGGGTGAACTCTGCGTTACGTTGCATATAGGAAGGGAAGGGGTGAACTCTGCGTTATGTTGCATATAGGGAGGGAAGGGGTGAACTCTCCGTTATGTTGTACATAGGGAGGGAAGGGATGAACTCTGCGTTATGTTGTATATAGGGAGGGAAGGGGTGAACTCTGCATTATGTTGTATATAGGGAGGGAAGGGGTGAACTCTGCATAATGTTGTATATAGAGAGGGAAGGGGTGAACTCTGCGTCATGTTGTATATAGAGAGGGAAGGGATGAACTCTGCGTTATGTTGTATATAGGGAGGGAAGGGGTGAACTCTGCATTATGTTGTATATAGGGAGGGAAGGGGTGAACTCTGCATAATGTTGTATATAGAGAGGGAAGGGGTGAACTCTGCGTTATGTTGTATATAGGGAGGGAAGGGGTGAACTCTGCATTATGTTGTATATAGGGAGGGAAGGGATGAACTCTGCATTATGGTGTGGAAGGGAGGGAAGTGGTGAAATCTGCGTGATGTTGGATATAGGGAGGGAAGCGGTGAACTCTGCATTATGTTGTATATAGAGAGGGAAGGTGTGAAATCTGCGTTATGTTGTGGTAGGGAGGGAAGGGGTGAACTCTGCGTTACGTGGGAAATAGGGAGGGAAGGGATGAACTTTGCGTTATGTTGTATACAGGGAGGGAAGGGATGAACTCTGCATTATGTTGAAGGGAGAGGGAAGGGGTGAACTCTGCTTTATGCTGTATACAGAGAGGGAAGGGGTGAACTCTGCTTTATGCTGTATACAGAGAGGGAAGAGGTGAACTCTGCATTATGTTGTATTTAGAGAGGGAAGGGGTGAACTCTGCATTATGTTGTGTAAGGAAGGGAAGGGATGAACTCTGCGTTATGCTGTGTAAGGAAGGGAAGGGGTGAACTTTGCGTGATGTAGTATATGGAGAGGGAAGGGATGAACTCTGCGTTATGTTGTATATGGAGAGGGAAGTGATGAACTCTGCGTTATGCTGTGTAAGGAAGGGAAGGGGTGAACTCTGCGTTACGTTGCAAAAAGAGAGGGAAGGGGTGAGCACTGCGTTATGTTGTGGAAGGGAGGGAAGGGGTGAAATCTGCGTTATGTTGTGGAAGGGAGGGAAGGGATGTACTCTGTGTTGTGTTGTGGAAGGGAGGGAAGGGGAGAACTCTGTGTTATGTAATGGAAGGGAGGGAAGGGGTGAACTTTGCGTTATGTTGTATATGGAGAGGGAAGGGATGAACTCTGCGTTATGTTGTGGAAGGAAGGGAAGGGGTGAACTCTGCGTTACGTTGCATCTAGAGAGGGAAGGGGTGAGCTCTGCGTTATGTTGTGGAAGGGAGGGAAGGGGTGAACTCTGTGCTCTGTTGTGGAAGGGAGGGAAGGGGTGAACTCTGTGTTATGTTGTGGAAGGGAGGGAAGGGGTGAACTCTGCGTTATGCTGTGGAAGGGAGGGAAGGGGAGAACTCTGTGCTATGTTGTGGAAGGGAGGGAAGGGATGAACTCTGTGTTATGTTGTGGAAGGGAGGGAAGGGGTGAACTCTGTGTTATGTTGTGGAAGGGAGGGAAGGGGTGAACTCTGTGCTCTGTTGTGGAAGGGAGGGAAGGGGTGAACTCTGTGTTATGTAGTGGAAGGGAAGGAAGGGGTGAACTCTGCGTTATGCTGTGGAAGGGAGGGAAGGGGTGAACTCTGCGTTACGTTGCATCTAGAGAGGGAAGGGGTGAGCTCTGCGTTATGTTGTGGAAGGGAGGGAAGGGGTGAACTCTGCGTTATGTTGTGGAAGGGAGGGAAGGGATGAACTCTGTGTTATGTTGTGGAAGGGAGGGAAGGGGAGAACTCTGTGTTATGTAGTGGAAGGGAGGGAAGGGATGAACTCTGTGTTATGTTGTGGAAGGGAGGGAAGGGGAGAACTATGCGTTATGTAGTGGAAGGGAGGGAAGGGATGAACACAGCGTCATGTTGTATATAGGGAGGGAAGGGATGAACTCTGCGTTATGTTGTATATAGGGAGGGAAGGGGTGAACTCTGCGTTAAGTGGGAAATAGGGAGGGAAGGGATGAACTCTGCGTTATGTTGTATATAGGGGGGGAAGGGGTGAACTCTGTGCTCTGTTGTGGAAGGGAGGGAAGGGGTGAACTCTGTGTTATGTTGTGGAAGGGAGGGAAGGGGTGAACTCTGTGTTATGCTGTGGAAGGGAGGGAAGGGGTGAACTCTGCGTTATGCTGTGGAAGGGAGGGAAGGGGTGAACTCTGTGCTATGTTGTGGAAGGGAGGGAAGGGATGAACTCTGTGTTATGTTGTGGAAGGGAGGGAAGGGGTGAACTCTGTGTTATGTTGTGGAAGGGAGGGAAGGGGTGAACTCTGTGCTCTGTTGTGGAAGGGAGGGAAGGGGTGAACTCTGTGTTATGTAGTGGAAGGGAGGGAAGGGGTGAACTCTGTGTTATGTTGTGGAAGGGAGGGAAGGGGTGAACTCTGTGTTATGTTGTGGAAGGGAGGGAAGGGGTGAACTCTGTGTTATGTTGTGGAAGGGAGGGAAGGGGTGAACTCTGTGCTCTGTTGTGGAAGGGAGGGAAGGGGTGAACTCTGTGTTATGTTGTGGAAGGGAGGGAAGGGGTGAACTCTGTGTTATGCTGTGGAAGGGAGGGAAGGGGTGAACTCTGCGTTATGCTGTGGAAGGGAGGGAAGGGGTGAACTCTGTGCTATGTTGTGGAAGGGAGGGAAGGGATGAACTCTGTGTTATGTTGTGGAAGGGAGGGAAGGGGTGAACTCTGTGTTATGTTGTGGAAGGGAGGGAAGGGGTGAACTCTGTGCTCTGTTGTGGAAGGGAGGGAAGGGGTGAACTCTGTGTTATGTAGTGGAAGGGAGGGAAGGGGTGAACTCTGCGTTATGCTGTGTAAGGGAGGGAAGGGGTGAACTCTGTGCTATGTTGTGGAAGGGAGGGAAGGGATGAACTCTGTGTTATGTTGTGGAAGGGAGGGAAGGGGTGAACTCTGTGCTATGTTGTGGAAGGGAGGGAAGGGATGAACTCTGTGTTATGTTGTGGAAGGGAGGGAAGGGGTGAACTCTGTGTTATGTTGTGGAAGGGAGGGAAGGGGTGAACTCTGTGTTATGTTGTGGAAGAGAGGGAACGGGAGAACTCTGTGTTATGTAGTGGAAGGGAGGGAAGGGGTGAACTCAGTGTTATGTTGTGGAAGGGAGGGAAGGGGTGAACTCTGTGCTATGTTGTGGAAGGGAGGGAAGGGATGAACTCTGTGTTATGTTGTGGAAGGGAGGGAAGGGGTGAACTCTGTGCTATGTTGTGGAAGTGAGGGAAGGGGTGAACTCTGCGTTATGTAGTGGAAGGGAGGGAAGGGGTGAACTCAGTGTTATGTTGTGGAAGGGAGGGAAGGGGTGAACTCTGTGCTATGTTGTGGAAGGGAGGGAAGGGATGAACTCTGTGTTATGTTGTGGAAGGGAGGGAAGGGGTGAACTCTGTGCTATGTTGTGGAAGTGAGGGAAGGGGTGAACTCTGCGTTATGTTGTGGAAGGGAGGGAAGGGATGAACTCTGTGTTATGTTGTGGAAGGGAGGGAAGGGGTGAACTCTGCATGATGTTGTGGAAGGGAGGGAAGGGGTGAACTCTGTGTTATGTTGTGGAAGGGAGGGAAGGGGTGAACTCTGTGCTATGTTGTGGAAGGGAGGGAAGGGATGAACTCTGTGTTATGTTGTGGAAGGGAGGGAAGGGGTGAACTCTGTGCTATGTTGTGGAAGGGAGGGAAGGGATGAACTCTGTGTTATGTTGTGGAAGGGAGGGAAGGGGTGAACTCTGTGTTATGTTGTGGAAGGGAGGGAAGGGGTGAACTCTGTGCTATGTTGTGGAAGGGAGGGAAGGGATGAACTCTGTGTTATGTTGTGGAAGGGAGGGAAGGGGTGAACTCTGTGTTATGTTGTGGAAGGGAGGGAAGGGATGAACTGTGTGTTATGTTGTGGAAGGGAGGGAAGGGGTGAACTCTGTGCTATGTTGTGGAAGGGAGGGAAGGGGTGAACTCTGCGTTATGCTGTGGAAGGGAGGGAAGGGGTGAACTCTGTGTTATGTTGTGGAAGGGAGGGAAGGGGTGAACTCTGTGCTATGTTGTGGAAGGAAGGGAAGGGGTGAACTCTGCGTTATGCTGTGGAAGGGAGGGAAGGGGTGAACTCTGTGCTATGTTGTGGAAGGGAGGGAAGGGGTGAAATCTGCGTTATGTTGTTTCAGGGAGGGAAGGGGTGAACTCTGCGTTATGTTGTGGAAGGGAGGGAAGGAGTGACCTCTGTGTTATGTTGTGGAAGGGAGGGAAGGGGTGAACTCTGTGCTATGTTGTGGAAGGGAGGGAAGGGGTGAACTCTGTGCTATGTTGTGGAAGGGAGGGAAGGGGTGAACTCTGTGCTATGTTGTGGAAGGGAGGGAAGGGGTGGACTCTGTGTTATGTTGTGGAAGGGAGGGAAGGGGTGAACTCTGTGCTATGTTGTGGAAGGGAGGGAAGGGGTGAAATCTGCGTTATGTTGTTTAAGGGAGGGAAGGGGTGAACTCTGCGTTATGTTGTGGAAGGGAGGGAAGGGATGAACTCTGTGTTATGTTGTGGAAGAGAGGGAACGGGAGAACTCTGTGTTATGTCGTGGAAGGGAGGGAACGGGAGAACTCTGTGTTATGTTGTGGAAGGGAGGGAAGGGATGAACTCTGTGTTATGTTGTGGAAGGGAGGGAAGGGGTGAACTCTGTGTAATGTTGTGGAAGGGAGGGAAGGGATGAACTCTGTGTTATGTTGTGCGAGGGAGGGAACGGGATAGCTCTGTGTTATGTAGTGGAAGGGAGGGAAGTGGTGAACTCTGTGTTATGTGGTGCAAGGGAAGGAAGGGGTGAAATCTGCGTTATGTTGTGGAAGGGAGGGAAGGGATGTACTCTGTGTTGTGTTGTGGAAGGGAGGGAAGGGGAGAACTCTGTGTTATGTAGTGGAAGGGAGGGAAGGGGTGAACTTTGCGTTATGTTGTATATGGAGAGGGAAGGGATGAACTCTGCGTTATGTTGTGGAAGGAAGGGAAGGGGTGAACTCTGCGTTACGTTGCATCTAGAGAGGGAAGGGGTGAACTCTGCGTTATGTTGTGGAAGGGAGGGAAGGGGTGAACTCTGTGCTCTGTTGTGGAAGTGAGGGAAGGGGTGAACTCTGTGTTATGTTGTGGAAGGGAGGGAAGGGGTGAACTCTGCGTTATGCTGTGGAAGGGAGGGAAGGGGTGAACTCTGTGTTATGTTGTGGAAGGGAGGGAAGGGGTGAACTCTGTGTTATGTTGTGGAAGGGAGGGAAGGGGTGAACTCTGTGCTCTGTTGTGGAAGGGAGGGAAGGGGTGAACTCTGTGTTATGTAGTGGAAGGGAGGGAAGGGGTGAACTCTGCGTTATGCTGTGGAAGGGAGGGAAGGGGTGAACTCTGCGTTACGTTGCATCTAGAGAGGGAAGGGGTGAGCTCTGCGTTATGTTGTGGAAGGGAGGGAAGGGGTGAACTCTGCGTTATGTTGTGGAAGGGAGGGAAGGGATGAACTCTGTGTTATGTTGTGGAAGGGAGGGAAGGGGAGAACTCTGTGTTATGTAGTGGAAGGGAGGGAAGGGGTGAACTATGCGTTATGTAGTGGAAGGGAGGGAAGGGGTGAACTCTGCATGATGTTGTGGAAGGGAGGGAAGGGGTGAACTCTGTGTTATGTTGTGGAAGGGAGGGAAGGGGTGAACTCTGCGTTATGTTGTGGAAGGGAGGGAAGGGGTGAACTCTGCGTTATGTTGTGGAAGGGAGGGAAGGGGTGAACTCTGTGCTATGTTGTGGAAGGGAGGGAAGGGATGAACTCTGTGTTATGTTGTGGAAGGGAGGGAAGGGGTGAACTCTGTGTTATGTTGTGGAAGGGAGGGAAGGGGTGAACTCTGTGCTATGTTGTGGAAGGGAGGGAAGGGATGAACTCTGTGTTATGTTGTGGAAGGGAGGGAAGGGGTGAACTCTGTGTTATGTTGTGGAAGGGAGGGAAGGGATGAACTGTGTGTTATGTTGTGGAAGGGAGGGAAGGGGTGAACTCTGTGCTATGTTGCATATAGGGAGGGAAGGGGTGGACTCTGCGTTATGTTGCATTTCGGGAGGGAAGGGGTGAACTCTGTGTTATGTTGTGGAAGGGAGGGAAGGGGTGAACTCTGTGCTATGTTGTGGAAGGGAGGGAAGGGGTGAACTCTGTGCTATGTTGTGGAAGGGAGGGAAGGGGTGAAATCTGCGTTATGTTGTTTAAGGGAGGGAAGGGGTGAACTCTGCGTTATGTTGTGGAAGGGAGGGAAGGGATGAACTCTGTGTTATGTTGTGGAAGAGAGGGAACGGGAGAACTCTGTGTTATGTCGTGGAAGGGAGGGAACGGGAGAACTCTGTGTTATGTTGTGGAAGGGAGGGAAGGGATGAACTCTGTGTTATGTTGTGGAAGGGAGGGAAGGGGTGAACTCTGTGCAATGTTGTGGAAGGGAGGGAAGGGGTGGACTCTGTGTTATGTTGTGGAAGGGAGGGAAGGGGTGAACTCTGCGTTATGTTGTGGAAGGGAGGGAAGGGATGAACTCTGTGTTATGTTGTGGAAGAGAGGGAACGGGAGAACTCTGTGTTATGTCGTGGAAGGGAGGGAACGGGAGAACTCTGTGTTATGTTGTGGAAGGGAGGGAAGGGATGAACTCTGTGTTATGTTGTGGAAGGGAGGGAAGGGGTGAACTCTGTGTAATGTTGTGGAAGGGAGGGAAGGGATGAACTCTGTGTTATGTTGTGCGAGGGAGGGAACGGGAGAGCTCTGTGTTATGTAGTGGAAGTGAGGGAAGTGGTGAACTCTGTGTTATGTGGTGCAAGGGAAGGAAGGGGTGAACTCTGCGTTACGATGTGGCAGGGAGGGAAGTGGTGAACTCTGTGTTATGTGGTGGTAGGGAGGGAAGGGGTGAATTCTGTGCTGTGTTGTGGAAGGGAGGGAAGGGGTGAACTCTGCGTTATGCTGTGGAAGGGAGGGAAGGGGTGAACTCTGCGTTATGTTGTGGAAGGGAGGGAAGGGGTGAACTCTGCGTTATGTTGTGGAAGGGAGGGAAGGGGTGAACTCTCTGTTATGTTGTGGAAGGGAAGGAAGGGGTGAACTCTGCGTTATGCTGTGGAAGGCAGGGAAGGGGTGAACTCTGTGCTATGTTGTGGAAGGGAGGGAAGGGATGAACTCTGTGTTATGTTGTGGAAGGGAGGGAAGGGGTGAGCTCTGTGTTATGTTGTACATAGGGAGGGAAGGGATGAACTCTGCGTCATGTTGAAAAGAGAGGGAAGGGATGAACTCTGCGTTATGTTGTGCAAGGGAGGGAAGGGGTGAACTCTGCGTTATGTTGTGCAAGGGAGGGAAGGTGTGAACTCCGCGTTATGTTGTGTAAGGGAGGGAAGGGATGAACTCTGCATTATGTTGTATAAGGAGAGGGAAGGGGTGAACTCTGCGTTATGTTGTAAATAGGGAGGGAAGGGGTGAACTCTGCGTTATGTTGTAAATAGGAGGGAAGGGATGAACTCAGCGTTTTGTTGTATATAGGGAGGGAAGGGGTGAACTCTGCATTATTGTAGTGGAAGGGAGGGAAGGGGTGAACTCTGTGTTATGTTGTGGAAGGGAGGGAAGGGGTGAACTCTGTGCTCTGTTGTGGAAGGGAGGGAAGGGGTGAACTCTGTGTTATGCTGTGGAAGGGAGGGAAGGGGTGAACTCTGTGTTATGTTGTGGAATTGAGGGAAGGGGTGAACTCTGTGTTATGTTGTGGAAGGGAGGGAAGGGGTGAACTCTGCGTTATGCTGTGGAAGGGAGGGAAGGGGTGAACTCTGTGCTATGTTGTGGAAGGGAGGGAAGGGATGAACTCTGTGTTATGTTGTGGAAGGGAGGGAAGGGGTGAACTCTGTGTTATGTTGTGGAAGGGAGGGAAGGGATGTACTCTGTGTTGTGTTGTGGAAGAGAGGGAACGGGAGAACTCTGTGTTATGTAGTGGAAGGGAGGGAAGGGGTGAACTCTGTGTTATGTTGTGGAAGGGAGGGAAGGGGTGAACTCTGTGCTATGTTGTGGAAGGGAGGGAAGGGGTGAACTCTGCGTTATGCTGTGGAAGGGAGGGAAGGGGTGAACTCTGTGTTATGTTGTGGAAGGGAGGGAAGGGGTGAACTCTGTGCTATGTTGTGGAAGGAAGGGAAGGGGTGAACTCTGAGTTATGGTGTGGAAGGGAGGGAAGGGGTGAACTCTGTGTTATGTTGTGGAAGGGAGGGAAGGGGTGGACTCTGTGTTATGTTGTGGAAGGGAGGGAAGGGGTGAACTCTGTGCTATGTTGTGGAAGGGAGGGAAGGGGTGAAATCTGCGTTATGTTGTTTCAGGGAGGGAAGGGGTGAACTCTGCGTTATGTTGTGGAAGGGAGGGAAGGAGTGACCTCTGTGTTATGTTGTGGAAGGGAGGGAAGGGGTGAACTCTGTGCTATGTTGTGGAAGGGAGGGAAGGGGTGAACTCTGTGCTATGTTGTGGAAGGGAGGGAAGGGGTGAACTCTGTGCAATGTTGTGGAAGGGAGGGAAGGGGTGGACTCTGTGTTATGTTGTGGAAGGGAGGGAAGGGGTGAACTCTGTGCTATGTTGTGGAAGGGAGGGAAGGGGTGAAATCTGCGTTATGTTGTTTAAGGGAGGGAAGGGGTGAACTCTGCGTTATGTTGTGGAAGGGAGGGAAGGGATGAACTCTGTGTTATGTTGTCGAAGAGAGGGAACGGGAGAACTCTGTGTTATGTCGTGGAAGGGAGGGAACGGGAGAACTCTGTGTTGTGTTGTGGAAGGGAGGGAAGGGATGAACTCTGTGTTATGTTGTGGAAGGGAGGGAAGGGGTGAACTCTGTGTAATGTTGTGGAAGGGAGGGAAGGGATGAACTCTGTGTTATGTTGTGCGAGGGAGGGAACGGGAGAGCTCTGTGTTATGTAGTGGAAGTGAGGGAAGTGGTGAACTCTGTGTTATGTGGTGCAAGGGAAGGAAGGGGTGAACTCTGCGTTACGATGTGGAAGGGAGGGAAGTGGTGAACTCTGTGTTATGTGGTGGTAGGGAGGGAAGGGGTGAATTCTGTGCTGTGTTGTGGAAGGGAGGGAAGGGGTGAACTCTGCGTTATGCTGTGGAAGGGAGGGAAGGGGTGAACTCTGCGTTATGTTGTGGAAGGGAGGGAAGGGGTGAACTCTGCGTTATGTTGTGGAAGGGAGGGAAGGGGTGAACTCTCTGTTATGTTGTGGAAGGGAAGGAAGGGGTGAACTCTGCGTTATGCTGTGGAAGGCAGGGAAGGGGTGAACTCTGTGCTATGTTGTGGAAGGGAGGGAAGGGATGAACTCTGTGTTATGTTGTGGAAGGGAGGGAAGGGGTGAGCTCTGTGTTATGTTGTACATAGGGAAGGAAGGGATGAACTCTGCGTTATGTTGTATATAGGGAAGGAAGGGATGAACTCTGCGTTATGTTGTATATGGGGAGGGAAGGGATGAACTCTGCGTCATGTTGAAAAGAGAGGGAAGGGATGAACTCCGCGTTATGTTGTGTAAGGGAGGGAAGGGATGAACTCTGCATTATGTTGTATAAGGAGAGGGAAGGGGTGAACTCTGCGTTATGTTGTAAATAGGGAGGGAAGGGGTGAACTCTGCGTTATGTTGTAAATAGGAGGGAAGGGATGAACTCAGCGTTTTGTTGTATATAGGGAGGGAAGGGGTGAACTCTGCATTATTGTAGTGGAAGGGAGGGAAGGGGTGAACTCTGTGTTATGTTGTGGAAGGGAGGGAAGGGGTGAACTCTGTGCTCTGTTGTGGAAGGGAGGGAAGGGGTGAACTCTGTGTTATGTAGTGGAAGGGAGGGAAGGGGTGAACTCTGCGTTATGCTGTGGAAGGGAGGGAAGGGGTGAACTCTGTGTTATGTTGTGGAAGGGAGGGAAGGGATGAACTCTGTGTTATGTTGTGGAAGGGAGGGAAGGGGTGAACTCTGTGTTATGTTGTGGAAGGGAGGGAAGGGGAGAACTCTGTGTTATGTTGTGGAAGGGAGGGAAGGGATGAACTCTGTGTTATGTTGTGGAAGGGAGGGAAGGGGTGAACTCTGTGTTATGTTGTGGAAGGGAGGGAAGGGGAGAACTCTGTGTTATGTTGTGGAAGGGAGGGAAGGGATGAACTCTGTGTTATGTTGTGGAAGGGAGGGAAGGGGAGAACTCTGTGTTATGTTGTGGAAGGGAGGGAAGGGATGAACTCTGTGTTATGTTGTGGAAGGGAGGGAAGGGATGAACTCTGTGTTATGTTGTGGAAGGGAGGGAAGGGGAGAACTCTGTGTTATGTTGTGGAAGGGAGGGAAGGGATGAACTCTGTGTTATGTTGTGGAAGGGAGGGAAGGGGAGAACTCTGTGTTATGTTGTGGAAGGGAGGGAAGGGATGAACTCTGTGTTATGTTGTGGAAGGGAGGGAAGGGGAGAACTCTGTGTTATGTTGTGGAAGGGAGGGAAGGGGAGAACTCTGTGTTATGTTGTGGAAGGGAGGGAAGGGATGAACTCTGTGTTATGTTGTGGAAGGGAGGGAAGGGGTGAACTATGCGTTATGTAGTGGAAGGGAGGGAAGGGATGAACACAGCGTCATGTTGTATATAGGGAGGGAAGGGATGAACTCTGCGTTATGTTGTATATAGGGAGGGAAGGGGTGAACTCTGTGCTCTGTTGTGGAAGGGAGGGAAGGGGTGAACTCTGTGTTATGTTGTGGAAGGGAGGGAAGGGGTGAACTCTGTGTTATGTTGTGGAAGGGAGGGAAGGGGTGAACTCTGCGTTATGCTGTGGAAGGGAGGGAAGGGGTGGACTCTGCGTTATGTTGTGGAAGGGAGGGAAGGGATGAACTCTGTGTTATGTTGTGGAAGGGAGGGAAGGGGTGAACTCTGTGTTATGTTGTGGAAGGGAGGGAAGGGGTGAACTCTGTGCTCTGTTGTGGAAGGGAGGGAAGGGGTGAACTCTGTGTTATGTAGTGGAAGGGAGGGAAGGGGTGAACTCTGCGTTATGCTGTGGAAGGGAGGGAAGGGGTGAACTCTGTGCTATGTTGTGGAAGGGAGGGAAGGGATGAACTCTGTGTTATGTTGTGGAAGGGAGGGAAGGGGTGAACTCTGTGTTATGTTGTGGAAGGGAGGGAAGGGGTGAACTCTGTGCTCTGTTGTGGAAGGGAGGGAAGGGGTGAACTCTGTGTTATGTAGTGGAAGGGAGGGAAGGGATGAACTCTGTGTTATGTTGTGGAAGGGAGGGAAGGGGTGAACTCTGTGCTCTGTTGTGGAAGGGAGGGAAGGGGTGAACTCTGTGTTATGTAGTGGAAGGGAGGGAAGGGGTGAACTCTGTGTTATGTTGTGGAAGGGAGGGAAGGGGTGAACTCTGTGTTATGTTGTGGAAGGGAGGGAAGGGGTGAACTCTGTGCTATGTTGTGGAAGGGAGGGAAGGGGTGAACTCTGTGCTATGTTGTGGAAGGGAGGGAAGGGATGAACTCTGTGTTATGCTGTGGAAGGGAGGGAAGGGGTGAACTCTGTGTTATGTTGTGGAAGGGAGGGAAGGGGTGAACTCTGTGCTATGTTGTGGAAGGGAGGGAAGGGATGAACTCTGTGTTATGTTGTGGAAGGGAGGGAAGGGGTGAACTCTGTGTTATGTTGTGGAAGAGAGGGAACGGGAGAACTCTGTGTTATGTAGTGGAAGGGAGGGAAGGGGTGAACTCTGTGTTATGTTGTGGAAGAGAGGGAACGGGAGAACTCTGTGTTATGTAGTGGAAGGGAGGGAAGGGATGAACTCTGTGTTATGTTGTGGAAGGGAGGGAAGGGGTGAACTCTGTGTTATGTTGTGGAAGAGAGGGAACGGGAGAACTCTGTGCTATGTTGTGGAAGTGAGGGAAGGGGTGAACTCTGCGTTATGTTGTGGAAGGGAGGGAAGGGATGAACTCTGTGTTATGTTGTGGAAGGGAGGGAAGGGGTGAACTCTGCGTGATGTTGTGGAAGGGAGGGAAGGGGTGAACTCTGTGTTATGTTGTGGAAGGGAGGGAAGGGGTGAACTCTGCGTTATGCTGTGGAAGGGAGGGAAGGGGTGAACTCTGTGCTATGTTGTGGAAGGGAGGGAAGGGATGATCTCTGTGTTATGTTGTGGAAGGGAGGGAAGGGGTGAACTCTGTGTTATGTTGTGGAAGGGAGGGAAGGGATGTACTCTGTGTTGTGTTGTGGAAGAGAGGGAACGGGAGAACTCTGTGTTATGTAGTGGAAGGGAGGGAAGGGGTGAACTCTGTGTTATGTTGTGGAAGGGAGGGAAGGGATGAACTGTGTGTTATGTTGTGGAAGGGAGGGAAGGGGTGAACTCTGTGCTATGTTGTGGAAGGGAGGGAAGGGGTGAACTCTGCGTTATGCTGTGGAAGGGAGGGAAGGGGTGAACTCTGTGCTATGTTGTGGAAGGGAGGGAAGGGGTGGACTCTGTGTTATGTTGTGGAAGGGAGGGAAGGGGTGAACTCTGTGCTATGTTGTGGAAGGGAGGGAAGGGGTGAAATCTGCGTTATGTTGTTTAAGGGAGGGAAGAGGTGAACTCTGCGTTATGTTGTGGAAGGGAGGGAAGGAGTGACCTCTGTGTTATGTTGTGGAAGGGAGGGAAGGGGTGAACTCTGTGCTATGTTGTGGAAGGGAGGGAAGGGGTGAACTCTGTGCTATGTTGTGGAAGGGAGGGAAGGGGTGAACTCTGTGCTATGTTGTGGAAGGGAGGGAAGGGGTGGACTCTGTGTTATGTTGTGGAAGGGAGGGAAGGGGTGAACTCTGTGCTATGTTGTGGAAGGGAGGGAAGGGGTGAAATCTGCGTTATGTTGTTTAAGGGAGGGAAGGGGTGAACTCTGCGTTATGTTGTGGAAGGGAGGGAAGGGATGAACTCTGTGTTATGTTGTGGAAGAGAGGGAACGGGAGAACTCTGTGTTATGTCGTGGAAGGGAGGGAACGGGAGAACTCTGTGTTATGTTGTGGAAGGGAGGGAAGGGGTGAACTCTCTGTTATGTTGTGGAAGGGAAGGAAGGGGTGAACTCTGCGTTATGCTGTGGAAGGCAGGGAAGGGGTGAACTCTGTGTTATGTTGTGGAAGGGAGGGAAGGGGTGAGCTCTGTGTTATGTTGTACATAGGGAAGGAAGGGATGAACTCTGCGTTATGTTGTATATAGGGAAGGAAGGGATGAACTCTGCGTTATGTTGTATATGGGGAGGGAAGTGATGAACTCTGCGTCATGTTGAAAAGAGAGGGAAGGGATGAACTCCGCGTTATGTTGTGCAAGGGAGGGAAGGGGTGAACTCTGCATTATGTTGAAAAGAGAGGGAAGGGATGAACTCTGCGTTATGTTGTGGAAGGGAGGGAAGGTGTGAACTCCGCGTTATGTTGTGTAAGGGAGGGAAGGGATGAACTCTGCATTATGTTGTATAAGGAGAGGGAAGGGGTGAACTCTGCGTTATGTTGTAAATAGGGAGGGAAGGGGTGAACTCTGCGTTATGTTGTAAATAGGAGGGAAGGGATGAACTCAGCGTTTTGTTGTATATTGGGAGGGAAGGGGTGAACTCTGCATTATTGTAGTGGAAGGGAGGGAAGGGGTGAACTCTGCGTTATGCTGTGGAAGGGAGGGAAGGGGTGAACTCTGTGCTATGTTGTGGAAGGGAGGGAAGGGATGAACTCTGTGTTATGTTGTGGAAGGGAGGGAAGGGGTGAACTATGCGTTATGTAGTGGAAGGGAGGGAAGGGATGAACACAGCGTCATGTTGTATATAGGGAGGGAAGGGGTGAACTCTGCGTTAAGTGGGAAATAGGGAGGGAAGGGATGAACTCTGCGTATTGTTGTATATAGGGAGGGAAGGGGTGAACTCTGTGCTCTGTTGTGGAAGGGAGGGAAGGGGTGAACTCTGTGTTATGTTGTGGAAGGGAGGGAACGGGTGAACTCTGTGTTATGTTGCAGAAGGGAGGGAAGGGGTGAACTCTGCGTTACGCTGTGGAAGGGAGGGAAGGGATGAACTCTGTGCTATGTTGTGGAAGGGAGGGAAGGGATGAACTCTGCGTTATGTTGTGCGAGGGAGGGAACGGGAGAGCTCTGTGTTATGTAGTGGAAGGGAAGGAAGGGGTGAACTCTGTGTTATGTTGTGGAAGGGAGGGAAGGGGTGAACTCTGTGTAATGTTGTGGAAGGGAGGGAAGGGATGAACTCTGTGTTATGTTGTGCGAGGGAGGGAACGGGAGAGCTCTGTGTTATGTAGTGGAAGGGAAGGAAGGGGTGAACTCTGCGTTACGATGTGGAAGGGAGGGAAGTGGTGAACTCTGTGTTATGTGGTGGTAGGGAGGGAAGGGGTGAATTCTGTGCTGTGTTGTGGAAGGGAGGGAAGGGGTGAACTCTGCGTTATGCTGTGGAAGGGAGGGAAGGGGTGAACTCTGCGTTATGTTGTGGAAGGGAGGGAAGGGGTGAACTCTGCGTTATGTTGTGGAAGGGAGGGAAGGGGTGAACTCTCTGTTATGTTGTGGAAGGGAAGGAAGGGGTGAACTCTGCGTTATGCTGTGGAAGGCAGGGAAGGGGTGAACTCTGTGTTATGTTGTGGAAGGGAGGGAAGGGGTGAGCTCTGTGTTATGTTGTACATAGGGAAGGAAGGGATGAACTCTGCGTTATGTTGTATATAGGGAAGGAAGGGATGAACTCTGCGTCATGTTGAAAAGAGAGGGAAGGGATGAACTCTGCGTTATGTTGTGGAAGGGAGGGAAGGGGTGAACTATGCGTTATGTAGTGGAAGGGAGGGAAGGGGTGAACTATGCGTTATGTTGTGGAAGGAAGGGAAGGGGTGAACTCTGTGTTATGTTGTGGAAGGGAGGGAAGGGGTGAACTCTGTGCTATGTTGTGGAAGGAAGGGAAGGGGTGAACTCTGTGTTATGTTGTTTAAGGGAGGGAAGGGGTGAACTCTGCGTTATGTTGTGGAAGGGAGGGAAGGAGTGACCTCTGTGTTATGTTGTGGAAGGGAGGGAAGGGGTGAACTCTGTGCTATGTTGTGGAAGGGAGGGAAGGGGTGAACTCTGTGCTATGTTGTGGAAGGGAGGGAAGGGGTGAACTCTGTGCTATGTTGTGGAAGGGAGGGAAGGGGTGGACTCTGTGTTATGTTGTGGAAGGGAGGGAAGGGTTGAACTCTGTGCTATGTTGTGGAAGGGAGGGAAGGGGTGAACTATGTGTTATGCTGTGGAAGGGAGGGAAGGGGTGAACTATGCGTTATGTAGTGGAAGGGAGGGAAGGGGTGAACTCTGCGTGATGTTGTGGAAGGGAGGGAAGGGGTGAACTCTGTGTTATGTTGTGGAAGGGAGGGAAGGGGTGAACTCTGCGTTATGCTGTGGAAGGGAGGGAAGGGGTGAACTCTGTGTTATGTTGTGGAAGGGAGGGAAGGGGTGAACTCTGTGTTATGTTGTCGAAGGGAGGGAAGGCGTGAACTCTGTGTTATGTAGTGGAATGGAGGGAAGGGGTGAACTCTGCGTTATGCTGTGGAAGGGAGGGAAGGGGTGAACTCTGTGCTATGTTGTGGAAGGGAGGGAAGGGGTGAAATCTGCGTTATGAAGTTTAAGGGAGGGAAGGGGTGAACTCTGTGCTATGTTGTGGAAGGAAGGGAAGGGGTGAAATCTGCGTTATGTTGTTTAAGGGAGGGAAGGGGTGAACTCTGTGCTATGTTGTGGAAGGAAGGGAAGGGGTGAAATCTGCGTTATGTTGTTTAAGGGAGGGAAGGGGTGAACTCTGTGTTATGTTGTGGAAGGAAGGGAAGGGGTGAACTCTGCGTTATGTTGTTTAAGGGAGGGAAGGGGTGAACTCTGCGTTATGTTGTGGAAGGGAGGGAAGGAGTGACCTCTGTGTTATGTTGTGGAAGGGAGGGAAGGGGTGAACTCTGTGCTATGTTGTGGAAGGGAGGGAAGGGGTGAACTCTGTGCTATGTTGTGGAAGGGAGGGAAGGGGTGAACTCTGTGCTATGTTGTGGAAGGGAGGGAAGGGGTGGACTCTGTGTTATGTTGTGGAAGGGAGGGAAGGGTTGAACTCTGTGTAATGTTGTGGAAGGGAGGGAAGGGATGAACTCTGTGTTATGTTGTGCGAGGGAGGGAACGGGAGAGCTCTGTGCTATGTTGTGGAAGGGAGGGAAGGGGTGAAATCTGCGTTATGTTGTTTAAGGGAGGGAAGGGGTGAACTCTGCGTTATGTTGTGGAAGGGAGGGAAGGGATGAACTCTGTGTTATGTTGTGGAAGAGAGGGAACGGGAGAACTCTGTGTTATGTCGTGGAAGGGAGGGAACGGGAGAACTCTGTGTTATGTTGTGGAAGGGAGGGAAGGGATGAACTCTGTGTTATGTTGTGGAAGGGAGGGAAGGGGTGAACTCTGTGTAATGTTGTGGAAGGGAGGGAAGGGATGAACTCTGTGTTATGTTGTGCGAGGGAGGGAACGGGAGAGCTCTGTGTTATGTAGTGGAAGGGAGGGAAGTGGTGAACTCTGTGTTATGTGGTGCAAGGGAAGGAAGGGGTGAACTCTGCGTTACGATGTGGAAGGGAGGGAAGTGGTGAACTCTGTGTTATGTGGTGGTAGGGAGGGAAGGGGTGAATTCTGTGCTGTGTTGTGGAAGGGAGGGAAGGGGTGAACTCTGCGTTATGCTGTGGAAGGGAGGGAAGGGGTGAACTCTCTGTTATGTTGTGGAAGGGAGGGAAGGGGTGAACTCTGCGTTATGTTGTGGAAGGGGGGGAAGGGGTGAACTCTCTGTTATGTTGTGGAAGGGAAGGAAGGGGTGAACTCTGCGTTATGCTGTGGAAGGCAGGGAAGGGGTGAACTCTGTGCTATGTTGTGGAAGGGAGGGAAGGGATGAACTCTGTGTTATGTTGTGGAAGGGAGGGAAGGGGTGAGCTCTGTGTTATGTTGTACATAGGGAAGGAAGGGATGAACTCTGCGTTATGTTGTATATAGGGAAGGAAGGGATGAACTCTGCGTTATGTTGTATATGGGGAGGGAAGGGATGAACTCTGCGTCATGTTGAAAAGAGAGGGAAAGGATGAACTCTGCGTTATGTTGTGGAAGGGAGGGAAGGTGTGAACTCCGCGTTATGTTGTGTAAGGAGAGGGAAGGGGTGAACTCTGCGTTATGTTGTAAATAGGGAGGGAAGGGGTGAACTCTGCGTTATGTTGTAAATAGGGAGGGAAGGGGTGAACTCTGCGTTATGTTGTAAATAGGAGGGAAGGGATGAACTCAGCGTTTTGTTGTATATAGGGAGGGAAGGGGTGAACTCTGCATTATGTAGTGGAAGGGAGAGAAGGAGTGAACTCTGCTTTATGTTGTGGAAGGAAGGGAAGGGGTGAACTCAGCGTTATGTTGTGTCAGGGAGGGAAGGGGTGAACTCTGCGTTCTGTTGTGTAAGGGAGGGATGGGGTGAACTCTGCGTTATGTTGTATATAGAGAGGGAAGGGATGAACTCTGTGTTATGTTGTGGAAGGGAGGGAACGGGTGAACTCTGTGTTATGTTGTGGAAGGGAGGGTACTGGTGAACCCTGTGCTATGTAGTGGAAGGGAGGGAAGGGGTGAACTCTGCGTTATGTTTTATATAGAGAGGGAAGGGATGAACTCTGCGTTATGTTCTGTGAGGAAGGGAAGGGGTGAACTCTGCGTTATGTTGTATTTAGAG
Source organism: Heterodontus francisci (assembly GCF_036365525.1). NCBI lineage: Eukaryota > Metazoa > Chordata > Chondrichthyes > Heterodontiformes > Heterodontidae > Heterodontus > Heterodontus francisci. Next base: position 79,016,026 of record NC_090372.1, read on the forward strand.
AGGGAAGGGATGAAGTCTGCGTTATGTTGTGTAAGGAAGGGAAGGAGTGAGCTCTGCGTTATGTTGTATATAGAGAGGGAAGGGGTGAACTCTGCGTTATGTTGAGGAAGGGAGGGAAGGGGTGAACTCTGTGCTATGTTGTAAATAGGGAGGGAAGGGGTGAGCTCTGCATAACATTGTGTAAGGGAGGGAAGGCGTGAACTCTGCTTTATGTTGTGGATGCGAGGGAAGGGGTGAACTCTGCTTTATGTTGCATAGAGAGAGGGAAGGCGTGAACTCAGCATTATGTTGTATATAGAGAGGGAAGGGGTGAACTCTGCGTTATGTTGTACATAGGGAGGGAAGGGATGAGCTCTGCGTTATGTTGTACATAGGGAGGGAAGGGATGAACTCTGCGTTATGTTGTACATAGGGAAGGAAGGGGTGAACTCTGCGTTATGTTGTGGAAGGGAGGGAAGGGGTGAGCTCTGTGTTATGTTGTACATAGGGAAGGAAGGGGTGAACTCTGCGTTATGTTGTATATAGGGAGGGAAGGGATGAACTCTGCGTCATGTTGAAAAGAGAGGGAAGGGATGAACTCTGCGTTATGTTGTGGAAGGGAGGGAAGGTGTGACCTCCGCGTTATGTTGTAAATAGGAGGGAAGGGATGAACTCAGCGTTATGTTGTAAATAGGGAGGGAAGGGGTGAACTCTGCGTTATGTTGTAAATAGGAGGGAAGGGATGAACTCAGCGTTTTGTTGTATATAGGGAGGGAAGGGGTGAACTCTGCATTATGTAGTGGAAGGGAGGGAAGGGGTGAACTCTGCTTTATGTTGTGGAAGGAAGGGAAGGGGTGAACTCAGCGTTATGTTGTGTCAGGGAGGGAAGGGGTGAACTCTGCTTTATGTTGTATATAGAGAGGGAAGGGATGAACTCTGCGTTCTGCTGTGGAAGGAAGGGAAGGGGTGAACTCTGCGTTATGTTGTATATCGAGAGGGAAGGGATGAACTCTGTGTTTTGTTGTGGAAGGGAGGGAACGGGTGAACTCTGTGTTATCTTGTGGAAGGGAGGGTACTGGTGAACCCTGTGCTATGTAGTGGAAGGGAGGGAAGGGGTGAACTCTGCGTTTTGTTCTGTGAGGAAGGGAAGGAGTGAGCTCTGCGTTATGTTGTATATAGAGAGGGAAGGGGTGAACTCTGCGTTATGTTGCATAGAGGAAGGGAAGGGGTGAACTCTGCGTTACGTTGTATTTAGAGAGGGAAGGGATGAACTCTGCGTTACGTTGTATTTAGAGAGGGAAGGGATGAACTCTGCGTTATGTTGTGTAAGGAAGGGAAGGAGTGAGCTCTGCGTTATGTTGTATATAGAGAGGGAAGGGGTGAACTCTGCGTTATGTTGCATAGAGGAAGGGAAGGGGTGAACTCTGCGTTACGTTGTATTTAGAGAGGGAAGGGATGAACTCTGCGTTATGTTGTGTAAGGAAGGGAAGGAGTGAGCTCTGCGTTATGTTGTATATAGAGAGGGAAGGGGTGGACTTTGCGTTATATTGCATATAGGGAGGGAAGGGGTGAACTCTCCGTTATGTTGTGGAAGGGAGGGAAGGGATGAACTCTGCGTTATGTTGAGGAAGGGAGGGAAGGGGTGAACTCTGTGCTATGTTGTAAATAGGGAGGGAAGGGGTGAGCTCTGCATAACATTGTGTAAGGGAGGGAAGGCGTGAACTCTGCTTTATGTTGTGGATGCGAGGGAAGGGATGAACTCTGCTTTATGTTGCATAGAGAGAGGGAAGGGGTGAACTCTGCGTTATGTTGTACATAGGGAGGGAAGGGATGAGCTCTGCGTTATGTTGTACATAGGGAGGGAAGGGATGAACTCTGCGTGATGTTGTATATAGGGAAGGAAGGGGTGAACTCTGCATTATGTTGTATATAGAGAGGGAAGGGGTGAACTCTGCGTTATGTTGTATATAGGGAGGGAAGGGATGAACTCTGCGTTATGTTGTGCAAGGAAGGGAAGGGGTGAACTCTGCGTTATGTTGTGTAAGGAAGGGAAGGGGTGAACTCTGCTTTATGTTGTATATAGGGAGGGAAGGGGTGAACTCTGTGTTGTGTTGTGTATAGAGAGGGAAGGGATGAACTCTGCGTTATGTTGTATATAGAGAGGGAAGGGATGAACTCTGCTTTATGTTGTGGAAGGAAGGGAAGGGGTGAACTCTGCGTTATGTTGTGGAAGGAAGGGAAGGGGTGAACTCTTCGTTATGTTGCATATAGGGAGGGAAGGGATGAACTCTGCGTTACGTTGTGTAAGGAAGGGAAGGGGTGAACTCTGCTTTATGTTGTCTCTAGGGAGGGAAGGGGTGAACTCTGGGTTATGTTGTATATGGAGAGGGAAGGGGTGAACTCAGCGTTATGTTGCATATAGGGAGGGAAGGGGTGAACTCTCCGTTATGTTGTGGAAGGGAGGGAAGGGATGAACTCTGTGTTATGTTGTGGAAGGGAGGGAAGGGGTGAACTCTGCGTTATGTTGTGGAAGGGAGGGAAGGGGTGAACTCTCCGTTATGTTGTGGAAGGGAGGGAAGGGGTGAACTCTCCGTTATGTTGTGGAAGGGAGGGAAGGGGTGAACTCTGTGTGATGTTGTGGAAGGGAGGGAAGGGATGAACTCTTCATTATGTCGTAAATAGGGAGGGAAGGGGTGAGCTCTGCATAACGTTGTGTAAGGGAGGGAAGGCGTGAACTCAGCTTTATGTTGTGGATGCGAGGGAAGGCGTGAACTCAGCATTATGTTGTATATAGAGAGGGAAGGGGTGAACTCTGCGTTCTGTTGTATGTAGGGAAGGAAGGGGTGAACTCTGCGTTATGTTGTATATAGAGAGGGAAGGGGTGAACTCTGCGTTCTGTTGTATGTAGGGAGGGAAGGGATGAACTCTGCGTTATGTTGTGGAAGGAAGGGAAGGGATGAACTCTGCGTTATATTGTGTAAGGGAGGGAAGGGGTGAACTCTGTGTTGTGTTGTATATAGAGAGGGAAGGGATGAACTCTGCGTTATGTTGTGCAAGGAAGGGAAGGGGTGAACTCTGGGTTATGTTGTGTAAGGGAGGGAAGGGGTGAACTCTGCGTTATGTTCTGTAAGGAAGGGAAGGGGTGAACTCTGCGTTATGCTGTAGATAGAGAGGGAAGGGATGAACTCTGCGTTATGTTGTATATAGAGAGGGAAGGGATGAACTCTGCGTTATGTTGTATATAGAGAGGGAAGGGGTGAACTCTGCGTTATGTTGCATACAGGGAGGGAAGGGGTGGACTCTGCGTTATGTTGTATATAGAGAGGGAAGGGGTGAACTCTGCGTTATGTTGCATATAGAGAGGGAAGGGGTGAACTCTGCGTTCTGTTGTGTAAGGAAGGGAAGGGGTGAGCTCTGCGTTATGTTGTATATAGAGAGGGAAGGGGTGAACTCTGCGTTATGTTGCATATAGGGACGGAAGGGGTGAACTCTGCGTTATGTTCTATATGGAGAGGGAAGGGATGAACTCTGCGTTATGTTGTGGAAGGGAGGTAAGGGGTGAACTCTGCGTTATGTTGTATTTCGGGAGGGAAGGGATGAACTCTGCGTTATGTTGTGGAAGCGAGGGAAGGGATGAACTCTGTGTTATCTTGTGGAAGGGAGGTAAGGGGTGAACTCTGCGTTATGTTGTATATAGGGAGGGAAGGGATGAACTCTTCGTTATGTTGTATATCGGGAGGGAAGGGGTGAGCTCTGCATAACGTTGTGTAAGGGAGGGAAGGGGTGAACTCTGCTTTATGTTGCATAGAGAGAGGGGAGGCGTGAACTCAGCATTATGTTGTATATAGAGAGGGAAGGGGTGAACTCTGCGTTATGTTGTTTTGGGAGGGAAGGGATGAGCTCTGCGTTATGTTGTATATTGGGAGGGAAGGGGTGAACTCTGCATTATGTTGTATATAGGGAGGGAAGGGATGAACTCTGCGTTATGTTGTGGAAGGGAGGGAAGGGGTGAACTCTGCGTTATGTTGTATATAGGGAGGGAAGGGATGAACTCTGCGTTATGTTGTGGAAGGAAGGGAAGGGCTGAACTCTGCGTTATATTGTGTAAGTGAGGGAAGGGGTGAACTCTGCTTTATGTTGTATATAGAGAGGGAAGGGATGAACTCTGCGTTATGTTCTGTGAGGAAGGGAAGGGGTAAACTCTGCGTTACGTTGTGTAAGGAAGGGAAGGGGTGAACTCTGCTTTATGTTGTCTCTAGGGAGGGAAGGGGTGAACTCTGTGTTGTGTTGTATATAGAGAGGGAAGGGGTGAACTCTGCGTTATGTTGCATATCGAGAGGGAAGGGGTGAACTCTGCGTTCTGTTGTGTAAGGAAGGGAAGGGGTGAGCTCTGCGTTATGTTGTATATAGAGAGGGAAGGGGTGAACTCTGCGTTATGTTGCATATAGGGACGGAAGGGGTGGACTCTGCGTTATGCTGTGGAAGGGAGGAAAGGGATGAAGTCTGCGTGATGTTGTATATGGAGAGGGAAGGGGTGAACTCTGCGTTAGGTTGTGGAAGGGAGGGAAGGGATGAACTCTGCGTGATGTTGTATATTGGGAGGGCAGGGATAAACTCTGCGTTATGTTGGATATCGGGAAGGAAGGGGTGAACTCTGCATTATGTTGTATAAGGAGAGGGAAGGGATGAACTCTGCGTTATGTTGTGGAAGGGAGGTAAGGGGTGAACTCTGCGTTATGTTGTATATAGGGAGGGAAGGGGTGAACTCTGCGTTATGTTGTATATAGAGAGGGAAGGGATGAACTCTGCGTTCTGCTGTGGAAGGAAGGGAAGGGGTGAACTCTCCGTTTTGTTGTATATCGAGAGGGAAGGGATGAACTCTGCGTTATGTTGTGGAAGCGAGGGAAGGGGTGAACTCTGCGTGATGTAGTGGAAGGGAGGTAAGGGGTGAACTCTGCGTTATGTTGTATATCGGGAGGGAAGGGGTGAACTCTGCTTTATGTTGCATATAGGGAGGGAAGGGATGAACTCTGCATTATGTTGTGCAAGGAAGGGAAGGGGTGAACTCTGCGTTACGTTGTGTAAGGAAGGGAAGGGGTGAACTCTGCTTTATGTTGTCTCTAGGGAGGGAAGGGGTGAACTCTGTGTTGTGTTGTATATAGAGAGGGAAGGGATGAACTCTGCATTATGTTGTGCAAGGAAGGGAAGGGGTGAACTCTGTGTTATGTTGTATATAGAGAGGGAAGGGATGAACTCTGCGTTATGTTGTGGAAGGAAGGGAAGGGGTGAACTCTGCGTTATGTTGTATATAGAGAGGGAAGGGATGAACTCTGCGTTATGTTGTGGAAGGAAGGGAAGGGGTGAACTCTGGGTTATGTTGTGTAAGGGAGGGAAGGGGTGAACTCTGGGTTATGTTGTGTAAGGGAGGGAAGGGGTGAACTCTGCGTTATGTTCTGTAAGGAAGGGAAGGGGTGAACTCTGGGTTATGTTGTGTAAGGGAGGGAAGGGGTGAACTCTGCGTTATGTTCTGTAAGGAAGGGAAGGGGTGAACTCTGCTTCATGTTGTATATAGGGAGGTAAGGGATGAACTCTGCGTTATGTTGTGCGAGGAAGGGAATGGGTGAACTCTGCGTTATGTTGTGTAAGGAAGGGAAGGGGTGAACTCTGCTTTATGTTGTATATAGGGAGGGAAGGGGTGAACTCTGCGTTATGTTGTGCAAGGAAGGGAAGGGGTGAACTCTGCGTTATGTTCTGTAAGGAAGGGAAGGGGTGAACTCTGCGTTATGCTGTATATAGAGAGGGAAGGGATGAACTCTGCGTTATGTTGGATATGGAGAGGGAAGGGATGAACTCTGCGTTATGTTCTGTGAGGAAGGGAAGGGGTGAACTCTGCGTTATGTTGTATATCGAGAGGGAAGGGATGAACTCTGCGTTATGTTGCATACAGGGAGGGAAGGGGTGGACTCTGCGTTATGTTGTATATAGAGAGGGAAGGGGTGAACTCTGCGTTATGTTGCATATAGAGAGGGAAGGGGTGAACTCTGCGTTCTGTTGTGTAAGGAAGGGAAGGGGTGAGCTCTGCGTTATGTTGTATACAGAGAGGGAAGGGGTGAACTCTGCGTTATGTTGCATATAGGGACGGAAGGGGTGAACTCTGCGTTATGTTGCATATAGGGACGGAAGGGGTGAACTCTGCGTTATGTTGCATATAGGGAGGGAAGGGGTGGACTCTGCGTTATGCTGTGGAAGGGAGGGAAGGGATGAACTCTGTGTGATGTTGTATATGGAGAGGGAAGGGGTGAACTCTGCGTTAGGTTGTGGAAGGGAGGGAAGGGATGAACTCTGCGTTATGTTGTATATAGAGAGGGAAGGGGTGAACTCTGCGTTATGTTGCATATAGAGAGGGAAGGGGTGAACTCTGCGTTCTGTTGTGTAAGGAAGGGAAGGGGTGAGCTCTGCGTTATGTTGTATATAGAGAGGGAAGGGGTGAACTCTGCGTTATGTTGCATATAGGGACGGAAGGGGTGAACTCTGCGTTATGTTGCATATAGGGACGGAAGGGGTGAACTCTGCGTTATGTTGCATATAGGGACAGAAGGGGTGGACTCTGCGTTATGCTGTGGAAGGGAGGGAAGGGATGAACTCTGCGTGATGTTGTATATGGAGAGGGAAGGGGTGAACTCTGCGTTAGGTTGTGGAAGGGAGGGAAGGGATGAACTCTGCGTGATGTTGTATATAGGGAGGGCAGGGATAAACTCTGCGTTATGTTGTATATCGGGAAGGAAGGGGTGAACTCTGCATTATGTTGTATATGGAGAGGGAAGGGGTGAACTCTGCGTTATGTTGTATATAGAGAGGGAAGGGATGAACTCTGCGTTATGTTGTGGAAGGGAGGTAAGGGGTGAACTCTGCGTTATGTTGTATATAGGGAGGGAAGGGGTGAACTCTGCGTTATGTTGTATATAGAGAGGGAAGGGATGAACTCTGCGTTCTGCTGTGGAAGGAAGGGAAGGGGTGAACTCTCCGTTTTGTTGTATATCGAGAGGGAAGGGATGAACTCTGCGTTATGTTGTGGAAGGGAGGTAAGGGGTGACCTCTGCGTTATGTTGTATATAGGGAGGGAAGGGATGAACTCTTCGTTATGTTGTATATCGGGAGGGAAGGGGTGAGCTCTGCATAACGTTGTGTAAGGGAGGGAAGGGGTGAACTCTGCTTTATGTTGCATAGAGAGAGGGGAGGCGTGAACTCAGCATTATGTTGTATATAGAGTGGGAAGGGGTGAACTCTGCGTTATGTTGTTTTGGGAGGGAAGGGATGAGCTCTGCGTTATGTTGTATATTGGGAGGGAAGGGGTGAACTCTGCATTATGTTGTGGAAGGGAGGGAAGGGGTGAACTCTGCGTTATGTTGTGGAAGGGAGGGAAGGGGTGAACTCTCCGTTATGTTGTATATAGGGAGGGAAGGGGTGAACTCTGCGTTATGTTGTATATAGGGAGGGAAGGGATGAACTCTGCGTTATGTTGTGGAAGGAAGGGAAGGGCTGAACTCTGCGTTATATTGTGTAAGGGAGGGAAGGGGTGAACTCTGCTTTATGTTGTGCAAGGAAGGGAAGGGGTGAACTCTGCGTTACGTTGTGCAAGGAAGGGAAGGGGTGAACTCTGCTTTATGTTGTCTCTAGGGAGGGAAGGGGTGAACTCTGTGTTGTGTTGTATATCGAGAGGGAAGGGATGAACTCTGCATTATGTTGTGCAAGGAAGGGAAGGGGTGAACTCTGGGTTATGTTGTATATAGAGAGGGAAGGGGTGAACTCTGCGTTATGTTGTGGAAGGGAGGGAAGGGATGAACTCTGTGCTATGTTGTGGAAGGGAGGGAAGGGGTGAACTCTCCGTTATGTTGTGGAAGGGAGGGAAGGGATGAACTCTGTGCTATGTTGTGGAAGGGAGGGAAGGGGTGAACTCTCCGTTATGTTGTGGAAGGGAGGGAAGGGATGAACTCAGTGCTATGTTGTGGAAGGGAGGGAAGGGGTGAACTCTGTGTTATGTTGTGGAAGGGAGGGAAGGGATGAACTCTTCATTATGTTGTAAATAGGGAGGGAAGGGGTGAGCTCTGCATAACGTTGTGTAAGGGAGGGAAGGCGTGAACTCTGCTTTATGTTGCATAGAGAGAGGGAAGGCGTGAACTCAGCATTATGTTGTATATAGAGAGGGAAGGGGTGAACTCTGCATTATGTTGTGGAAGGGAGGGAAGGGGTGAACTCTGCGTTATGTTGTATATAGAGAGGGAAGGGATGAACTCTGCATTATGTTCTGTGAGGAAGGGAAGGGGTGAACTATGCATTATGTTGTATTTGGAGAGGGAAGGGGTGAACTCTGCGTTATGTTGTGTAAGGAAGGGAAGGGGTGAACTCTGCGTTATGTTGTATACAGAGAGGGAAGGGATGAACTCTGCTTAATGTTGTGAAAGGACGGGAAGGGTTGAGCTCTGCGTTATGTTGCATATAGGGAGGGAAGGGGTGAACTCTCCGTTATGATGCATATAGGGAGGGAAGGGATGAACTCTGTGTTATGTTGTGAAAGGGAGGGAAGGGGTGAACTCTGCGTTATGTTGTGGAAGGGAGGGATGGGGTGAACTCTGCGTTATGTTGTATATAGGGAGGGAAGGGGTGAGCTCTGCATAACGTTGTGTAAGGGAGGGAAGGGGTGAACTCTGCTTTATGTTGCATAGAGAGAGGGGAGGCGTGAACTCAGCATTATGTTGTATATAGAGAGGGAAGGGATGAACTCTTCGTTATGTTGTATATCGGGAGGGAAGGGGTGAGCTCTGCATAACGTTGTGTAAGGGAGGGAAGGGGTGAACTCTGCGTTATGTTGTGGAAGGGAGGGAAGGGGTGAACTCTGCGTTATGTTGTATATAGGGAGGGAAGGGGTGAACTCTGCGTTATGTTGTGGAAGGAAGGGAAGGGGTGAACTCTGCGTTATGTTGTATATAGGGAGGGAAGGGGTGAACTCTGCGTTATGTTGTATATAGGGAGGGAAGGGATGAACTCTGCGTTATGTTGTGGAAGGAAGGGAAGGGGTGAACTCTGCGTTATGTTGTATATAGGGAGGGAAGGGGTGAACTCTGCGTTATGTTGTATATAGGGAGGGAAGGGATGAACTCTGCGTTATATTGTGTAAGGGAGGGAAGGGGTGAACTCTGCTTTATGTTGTATATAGGGAGGGAAGGGATGAACTCTGCATTATGTTGTGCAAGGAAGGGAAGGGGTGAACTCTGCGTTACGTTGTGTAAGGAAGGGAAGGGGTGAACTCTGCTTTATGTTGTCTCTAGGGAGGGAAGGGGTGAACTCTGTGTTGTGTTGTATATCGAGAGGGAAGGGATGAACTCTGCATTATGTTGTGCAAGGAAGGGAAGGGGTGAACTCTGGGTTATGTTGCATATAGGGAGGGAAGGGGTGAACTCTGTGTTATGTTGCATATAGGAAGGGAACGGGTGAACTCTGCGTTATGTTGCATATAGGGAGGGAAGGGGTGAACTCTGTGTTATGTTGCATATAGGAAGGGAACGGGTGAACTCTGCGTTATGTTGCATATAGGGAGGGAAGGGGTGAACTCTGTGTTATGTTGTGGAAGGGAGGGAAGGGGTGAACTCTGCGTTATGTTGCATATAGGAAGGGAAGGGGTGAACTCTGCGTTATGTTGCATATAGGGAGGGAAGGGGTGAACTCTGTGTTATGTTGCATATAGGGAGGGAAGGGGTGAACTCTGCGTTATGTTGTGGAAGGGAGGGAAGGGGTGAACTCTGCGTTATGTTGTATATAGGGAGGGAAGGGGTGAACTCTGCGTTATGTTGTATATAGGGAGGGAAGGGATGAACTCTGCGTTATGTTGTGGAAGGAAGGGAAGGGCTGAACTCTGCGTTATATTGTGTAAGGGAGGGAAGGGGTGAACTCTGCTTTATGTTGTATATAGGGAGGGAAGGGATGAACTCTGCATTATGTTGTGCAAGGAAGGGAAGGGGTGAACTCTGCGTTACGTTGTGTAAGGAAGGGAAGGGGTGAACTCTGCTTTATGTTGTCTCTAGGGAGGGAAGGGGTGAACTCTGTGTTGTGTTGTGTATAGAGAGGGAAGGGGTGAACTCTGCGTTATGTTGCATATAGGGAGGGAAGGGGTGAACTCTGTGTTATGTTGCATATAGGAAGGGAACGGGTGAACTCTGCGTTATGTTGCATATAGGGAGGGAAGGGGTGAACTCTGTGTTATGTTGTGGAAGGGAGGGAAGGGGTGAACTCTGCGTTATGTTGCATATAGGAAGGGAAGGGGTGAACTCTGCGTTATGTTGCATATAGGGAGGGAAGGGGTGAACTCTGTGTTATGTTGTGGAAGGGAGGGAAGGGGTGAACTCTGCGTTATGTTGTGCAAGGAAGGGAAGGGGTGAACTCTGGGTTATGTTGCATATAGGAAGGGAACGGGTGAACTCTGCGTTATGTTGCATATAGGGAGGGAAGGGGTGAACTCTGTGTTATGTTGTGGAAGGGAGGGAAGGGGTGAACTCTGCGTTATGTTGTGGAAGGGAGGGAAGGGGTGAACTCTCCGTTATGTTGTGGACGGGAGGGAAGGGGTGAACTCTCCGTTATGTTGTGGAAGGGAGGGAAGGGATGAACTCAGTGCTATGTTGTGGAAGGGAGGGAAGGGGTGAACTCTGTGTTATGTTGTGGAAGGGAGGGAAGGGATGAACTCTTCATTATGTTGTAAATAGGGAGGGAAGGGGTGAGCTCTGCATAACGTTGTGTAAGGGAGGGAAGGCGTGAACTCTGCTTTATGTTGTGGATGCGAGGGAAGGGGTGAACTCTGCTTTATGTTGCATAGAGAGAGGGAAGGCGTGAACTCAGCATTATGTTGTATATAGAGAGGGAAGGGGTGAACTCTGCGTTATGCTGTATTTAGGGAGGGAAGGGGTGAACTCTGCGTTATGTTGTACATTGAGAGGGAAGCGATGAACTCTGCGTTATGTTGTGGAAGGAAGGGAAGGGGTGAACTCTGCGTTATGTTGTATATAGAGAGGGAAGGGATGAACTCTGCATTATGTTCTGTGAGGAAGGGAAGGGGTGAACTCTGCATTATGTTGTATATAGAGAGGGAAGGGATGAACTCTGCATTATGTTCTGTGAGGAAGGGAAGGGGTGAACTCTGCATTATGTTGTATTTGGAGAGGGAAGGGGTGAACTCTGCGTTATGTTGTGTAAGGAAGGGAAGCGGTGAACTCTGCGTTATGTTGTATTTAGAGAGGGAAGGGGTGAACTCTGCGTTATGTTGTGTAAGGAAGGGAAAGTGTGAACTCTGCGTTATGTTGTATACAGATAGGGAAGGGATGAACTCTGCTTAATGTTGTGAAAGGACGGGAAGGGTTGAGCTCTCCGTTATGTTGCATATAGGGAGGGAAGGGATGAACTCTGTGTTATGTTGTGGAAGGGAGGGAAGGGGTGAACTCTGCGTTATGTTGTGGAAGGGAGGGATGGGGTGAACTCTGCGTTATGTTGTATATAGGGAGGGAAGGGATGAGCTCTGCGTTATGTTGTGGAAGGGAGGGAAGGGGTGAACTCTGCGTTATGTTGTGGAAGGGAGGGAAGGGGTGAACTCTGCGTTATGTTGTATATAGGGAGGGAAGGGATGAACTCTGTGTGATGTTGTGGAAGGGAGGGAAGGGATGAACTCTTCATTATGTTGTAAATAGGGAGGGAAGGGGTGAGCTCTGCATAACGTTGTGTAAGGGAGGGAAGGCGTGAACTCTGCTTTTTGTTGCATAGAGAGAGGGAAGGCGTGAACTCAGCATTATGTTGTATATAGAGAGGGAAGTGGTGAACTCTGCGTTCTGTTGTTTTTAGGGAAGGAAGGGGTGAACTCTGCGTTATGTTGTATATAGAGAGGGAAGGGATGAACTCTGCGTTATGTTGTGGAAGGAAGGGAAGGGGTGAACTCTGCGTTATATTGTGTAAGGGAGGGAAGGGGTGAACTCTGCTTCATGTTGTATATAGGGAGGTAAGGGATGAACTCTGCGTTATGTTGTGCGAGGAAGGGAATGGGTGAACTCTGCGTTATGTTGTGTAAGGAAGGGAAGGGGTGAACTCTGCTTTATGTTGTATATAGGGAGGGAAGGGGTGAACTCTGTGTTGTGTTGTGTATAGAGAGGGAAGGGATGAACTCTGCGTTATGTTGTGCAAGGAAGGGAAGGGGTGAACTCTGCTTTATGTTGTATATAGGGAAGGAAGGGGTGAACTCTGTGTTGTGTTGTGTATAGAGAGGGAAGGGATGAACTCTGCGTTATGTTGTGCAAGGAAGGGAAGGGGTGAACTCTGGGTTATGTTGTGTAAGGGAGGGAAGGGGTGAACTCTGCGTTATGTTCTGTAAGGAAGGGAAGGGGTGAACTCTGCGTTATGCTGTATATAGAGAGGGAAGGGATGAACTCTGCGTTATGTTGGATATGGAGAGGGAAGGGGTGAGCTCTGCATAACGTTGTGTAAGGGAGGGAAGGCGTGAACTCTGCTTTATGTTGTGGATGCGAGGGAAGGGGTGAACTCTGCTTTATGTTGCCTAGAGAGAGGGGAGGCGTGAACTCAGCATTATGTTGTATATAGAGAGGGAAGGGGTGAACTCTGCGTTATGTTGTATATCGGGAGGGAAGGGGTGAGCTCTGTGTGATGTTGTGGAAGGGAGGGAAGGGGTGAACTCTTCGTTATGTTGTATAGAGGGAGGGAAGGGGTGAACTCTGCATAACGTTGTGTAAGGGAGGGAAGGCGTGAACTCTGCTTTATGTTGTGGATGCGAGGGAAGGGGTGAACTCTGCTTTATGTTGCATAGAGAGAGGGGAGGCGTGAACTCAGCATTATGTTGTATATAGAGAGGGAAGGGGTGAACTCTGCGTTATGTTGTTTTGGGAGGGAAGGGATGAGCTCTGCGTTATGTTGTATATTGGGAGGGAAGGGGTGAACTCTGCATTATGTTGTGGAAGGGAGGGAAGGGGTGAACTCTGCGTTATGTTGTATATAGGGAGGGAAGGGATGAACTCTGCGTTATGTTGTGGAAGGGAGGGAAGGGGTGAACTCTGCGTTATGTTGTATATAGGGAGGGAAGGGATGAACTCTGCGTTCCGCTGTGGAAGGAAGGGAAGGGGTGAACTCTGCGTTATGTTCTATATAGAGAGGGAAGCGGTGAACTCTGCGTTATGTTGTACATCGAGAGGGAAGGGATGAACTCTGCGTTATGTTGCATACAGGGAGGGAAGGGATGAACTCTGCGTGATGTTGTGTAAGGAAGGGAAGGGGTGAGCTCTGCGTTATGTTGTATACAGAGAGGGAAGGGGTGAACTCTGCGTTATGTTGCATATAGGGACGGAAGGGGTGAACTCTGCGTCATGTTGCATATAGGGACGGAAGGGGTGGACTCTGCGTTATGTTGCATATAGGGAGGGAAGGGGTGAACTCTCCGTTATGCTGTGGAAGGGAGGGAAGGGATGAAGTCTGTGTTATGTTGTGGAAGGGAGGGATGGGGTGAACTCTGCGTTAGGTTGTGGAAGGGAGGGAAGGGATGAACTCTGCGTTATGTTGTATATAGGGAGGGAAGGGGTGAACTCTGCGTTATGTTGTATATAGGGAGGGAAGGGGTGAACTCTCCGTTATGCTGTGGAAGGGAGGGAAGGGATGAACTCTGTGTTATCTTGTGGAAGGGAGGGTACTGGTGAACTCTGTGCTATGTTGTGTAAGGGAGGGAAGGGGTGAACTCTTCGTTATGTTGTATAGAGGGAGGGAAGGGGTGAACTCTGCATAACGTTGTGTAAGGGAGGGAAGGCGTGAACTCTGCTTTATGTTGTGGATGCGAGGGAAGGGGTGAACTCTGCTTTATGTTGCATAGAGAGAGGGAAGGCGTGAACTCAGCATTATGTTGTATATAGAGAGGGAAGGGGTGAACTCTGCGTTCTGTTGTATATAGAGAGGGAAGGGATGAACTCTGCGTTCTGTTGTATATAGAGAGGGAAGGGATGAACTCTGCGTTCTGTTGTATATAGAGAGGGAAGGGGTGAACTCTGCGTTATGTTGTGGAAGGGAGGGAAGGGGTGAATTCTGCGTTATGTTGTGGAAGGGAGGGAAGGGGTGAACTCTGCGTTATGTTGTGGAAGGGAGGGAAGGGGTGAACTCTGCGTTATGTTGTGGAAGGGAGGGAAGGGATGAACTCTGCGTTATGTTGTATATAGAGAGGGAAGGGGTGAACTCTGCATTATGTTGTGGAAGGGAGGGAATGGGTGAACTCTGCGTTATGTTGTATATAGGGAGGGAAGGGATGAACTCTGCGTTATGTTGTGGAAGGAAGGGAAGGGGTGAACTCTGCGTTATATTGTGTAAGGGAGGGAAGGGGTGAACTCTGCGTTATGTTGCATATAGGGAGGGAAGGGATGAACTCTGCGTTATGTTGTGCAAGGAAGGGAAGGGGTGAACTCTGCGTTATGTTGTGCAAGGAAGGGAAGGGGTGAACTCTGCGTTACGTTGTGTAAGGAAGGGAAGGGGTGAACTCTGCTTTATGTTGTCTCTAGGGAGGGAAGGGGTGAACTCTGTGTTGTGTTGTATATAGAGAGGGAAGGGATGAACTCTGCGTTATGTTGTGCAAGGAAGGGAAGGGGTGAACTCTGGGTTATGTTGTATATAGAGAGGGAAGGGGTGAACTCTGCGTTATGTTGCATATAGGAAGGGAAGGGGTGAACTCTGCGTTATGTTGCATATAGGGAGGGAAGGGGTGAACTCTCCGTTATGTTGTGGAAGGGAGGGAAGGGATGAACTCTGTGTTATGTTGTGGAAGGGAGGGAAGGGGTGAACTCTGCGTTATGTTGTGGAAGGGAGGGAAGGGGTGAACTCTCCGTTATGTTGTGGAAGGGAGGGAAGGGGTGAACTCTCCGTTATGTTGTGGAAGCGAGGGAAGGGATGAACTCAGTGCTATGTTGTGGAAGGGAGGGAAGGGATGAACTCTTCATTATGTTGTAAATAGGGAGGGAAGGGGTGAGCTCTGCATAACGTTGTGTAAGGGAGGGAAGGCGTGAACTCTGCTTTATGTTGTGGATGCGAGGGAAGGGGTGAACTCTGCTTTATGTTGCATAGAGAGAGGGAAGGCGTGAACTCAGCATTATGTTGTATATAGAGAGGGAAGGGGTGAACTCTGCGTTCTGTTGTATATAGAGAGGGAAGGGATGAACTCTGCGTTATGTTGTGGAAGGAAGGGAAGGGGTGAACTCTGCGTTATATTGTGTAAGGGAGGGAAGGGGTGAACTCTGCTTTATGTTGTATATAGGGAGGGAAGGGATGAACTCTGCGTTATGTTGTGCGAGGAAGGGAATGGGTGAACTCTGCGTTATGTTGTGTAAGGAAGGGAAGGGGTGAACTCTGCTTTATGTTGTATATAGGGAAGGAAGGGGTGAACTCTGTGTTGTGTTGTATATAGAAGGGAAGGGATGAACTCTGCGTTATGTTGTGCAAGGAAGGGAAGGGGTGAACTCTGGGTTATGTTGTGTAAGGGAGGGAAGGGGTGAACTCTGCGTTATGTTCTGTAAGGAAGGGAAGGGGTGAACTCTGCGTTATGCTGTATATAGAGAGGGAAGGGATGAACTCTGCGTTATGTTGTATATAGAGAGGGAAGGGATGAACTCTGCGTTATGTTCTGTGAGGAAGGGAAGGGGTGAACTCTGCGTTATGTTGTGGAAGTGAGGGAAGGGGTGAACTCTGTGTTATGTAGTGGAAGGGAGGGAAGGGGTGAACTCTGCGTTATGTTGTGGAAGGGAGGGATGGGGTGAACTCTGCGTTATGTTGTATATAGGGAGGGAAGGGGTGAGCTCTGCATAACGTTGTGTAAGGGAGGGAAGGGGTGAACTCTGCTTTATGTTGCATAGAGAGAGGGGAGGCGTGAACTCAGCATTATGTTGTATATAGAGAGGGAAGGGATGAACTCTTCGTTATGTTGTATATCGGGAGGGAAGGGGTGAGCTCTGCATAACGTTGTGTAAGGGAGGGAAGGGGTGAACTCTGCGTTATGTTGTGGAAGGGAGGGAAGGGGTGAACTCTGCGTTATGTTGTATATAGGGAGGGAAGGGGTGAACTCTGCGTTATGTTGTATATAGGGAGGGAAGGGATGAACTCTGCGTTATGTTGTGGAAGGAAGGGAAGGGGTGAACTCTGCGTTATGTTGTATATAGGGAGGGAAGGGGTGAACTCTGCGTTATGTTGTATATAGGGAGGGAAGGGATGAACTCTGCGTTATATTGTGTAAGGGAGGGAAGGGGTGAACTCTGCTTTATGTTGTATATAGGGAGGGAAGGGATGAACTCTGCATTATGTTGTGCAAGGAAGGGAAGGGGTGAACTCTGCGTTACGTTGTGTAAGGAAGGGAAGGGGTGAACTCTGCTTTATGTTGTCTCTAGGGAGGGAAGGGGTGAACTCTGTGTTGTGTTGTATATCGAGAGGGAAGGGATGAACTCTGCATTATGTTGTGCAAGGAAGGGAAGGGGTGAACTCTGGGTTATGTTGCATATAGGGAGGGAAGGGGTGAACTCTGTGTTATGTTGCATATAGGAAGGGAACGGGTGAACTCTGCGTTATGTTGCATATAGGGAGGGAAGGGGTGAACTCTGTGTTATGTTGCATATAGGAAGGGAACGGGTGAACTCTGCGTTATGTTGCATATAGGGAGGGAAGGGGTGAACTCTGTGTTATGTTGTGGAAGGGAGGGAAGGGGTGAACTCTGCGTTATGTTGCATATAGGAAGGGAAGGGGTGAACTCTGCGTTATGTTGCATATAGGGAGGGAAGGGGTGAACTCTGTGTTATGTTGCATATAGGGAGGGAAGGGGTGAACTCTGCGTTATGTTGTGGAAGGGAGGGAAGGGGTGAACTCTGCGTTATGTTGTATATAGGGAGGGAAGGGGTGAACTCTGCGTTATGTTGTATATAGGGAGGGAAGGGATGAACTCTGCGTTATGTTGTGGAAGGAAGGGAAGGGCTGAACTCTGCGTTATATTGTGTAAGGGAGGGAAGGGGTGAACTCTGCTTTATGTTGTATATAGGGAGGGAAGGGATGAACTCTGCATTATGTTGTGCAAGGAAGGGAAGGGGTGAACTCTGCGTTACGTTGTGTAAGGAAGGGAAGGGGTGAACTCTGCTTTATGTTGTCTCTAGGGAGGGAAGGGGTGAACTCTGTGTTGTGTTGTGTATAGAGAGGGAAGGGGTGAACTCTGCGTTATGTTGCATATAGGGAGGGAAGGGGTGAACTCTGTGTTATGTTGCATATAGGAAGGGAACGGGTGAACTCTGCGTTATGTTGCATATAGGGAGGGAAGGGGTGAACTCTGTGTTATGTTGTGGAAGGGAGGGAAGGGGTGAACTCTGCGTTATGTTGCATATAGGAAGGGAAGGGGTGAACTCTGCGTTATGTTGCATATAGGGAGGGAAGGGGTGAACTCTGTGTTATGTTGTGGAAGGGAGGGAAGGGGTGAACTCTGCGTTATGTTGTGCAAGGAAGGGAAGGGGTGAACTCTGGGTTATGTTGCATATAGGAAGGGAACGGGTGAACTCTGCGTTATGTTGCATATAGGGAGGGAAGGGGTGAACTCTGTGTTATGTTGTGGAAGGGAGGGAAGGGGTGAACTCTGCGTTATGTTGTGGAAGGGAGGGAAGGGGTGAACTCTCCGTTATGTTGTGGAAGGGAGGGAAGGGGTGAACTCTCCGTTATGTTGTGGAAGGGAGGGAAGGGATGAACTCAGTGCTATGTTGTGGAAGGGAGGGAAGGGGTGAACTCTGTGTTATGTTGTGGAAGGGAGGGAAGGGATGAACTCTTCATTATGTTGTAAATAGGGAGGGAAGGGGTGAGCTCTGCATAACGTTGTGTAAGGGAGGGAAGGCGTGAACTCTGCTTTATGTTGTGGATGCGAGGGAAGGGGTGAACTCTGCTTTATGTTGCATAGAGAGAGGGAAGGCGTGAACTCAGCATTATGTTGTATATAGAGAGGGAAGGGGTGAACTCTGCGTTATGCTGTATTTAGGGAGGGAAGGGGTGAACTCTGCGTTATGTTGTACATTGAGAGGGAAGCGATGAACTCTGCGTTATGTTGTGGAAGGAAGGGAAGGGGTGAACTCTGCGTTATGTTGTATATAGAGAGGGAAGGGATGAACTCTGCATTATGTTCTGTGAGGAAGGGAAGGGGTGAACTCTGCATTATGTTGTATATAGAGAGGGAAGGGATGAACTCTGCATTATGTTCTGTGAGGAAGGGAAGGGGTGAACTCTGCATTATGTTGTATTTGGAGAGGGAAGGGGTGAACTCTGCGTTATGTTGTGTAAGGAAGGGAAGCGGTGAACTCTGCGTTATGTTGTATTTAGAGAGGGAAGGGGTGAACTCTGCGTTATGTTGTGTAAGGAAGGGAAAGTGTGAACTCTGCGTTATGTTGTATACAGATAGGGAAGGGATGAACTCTGCTTAATGTTGTGAAAGGACGGGAAGGGTTGAGCTCTCCGTTATGTTGCATATAGGGAGGGAAGGGATGAACTCTGTGTTATGTTGTGGAAGGGAGGGAAGGGGTGAACTCTGCGTTATGTTGTATATAGGGAGGGAAGGGATGAGCTCTGCGTTATGTTGTGGAAGGGAGGGAAGGGGTGAACTCTGCGTTATGTTGTGGAAGGGAGGGAAGGGGTGAACTCTGCGTTATGTTGTATATAGGGAGGGAAGGGATGAACTCTGTGTGATGTTGTGGAAGGGAGGGAAGGGATGAACTCTTCATTATGTTGTAAATAGGGAGGGAAGGGGTGAGCTCTGCATAACGTTGTGTAAGGGAGGGAAGGCGTGAACTCTGCTTTTTGTTGCATAGAGAGAGGGAAGGCGTGAACTCAGCATTATGTTGTATATAGAGAGGGAAGTGGTGAACTCTGCGTTCTGTTGTTTTTAGGGAAGGAAGGGGTGAACTCTGCGTTATGTTGTGGAAGGAAGGGAAGGGGTGAACTCTGCGTTATGTTGTATATAGAGAGGGAAGGGATGAACTCTGCGTTATGTTGTGGAAGGAAGGGAAGGGGTGAACTCTGCGTTATATTGTGTAAGGGAGGGAAGGGGTGAACTCTGCTTCATGTTGTATATAGGGAGGTAAGGGATGAACTCTGCGTTATGTTGTGCGAGGAAGGGAATGGGTGAACTCTGCGTTATGTTGTGTAAGGAAGGGAAGGGGTGAACTCTGCTTTATGTTGTATATAGGGAGGGAAGGGGTGAACTCTGTGTTGTGTTGTGTATAGAGAGGGAAGGGATGAACTCTGCGTTATGTTGTGCAAGGAAGGGAAGGGGTGAACTCTGCTTTATGTTGTATATAGGGAAGGAAGGGGTGAACTCTGTGTTGTGTTGTGTATAGAGAGGGAAGGGAGGAACTCTGCGTTATGTTGTGCAAGGAAGGGAAGGGGTGAACTCTGGGTTATGTTGTGTAAGGGAGGGAAGGGGTGAACTCTGCGTTATGTTCTGTAAGGAAGGGAAGGGGTGAACTCTGCGTTATGCTGTATATAGAGAGGGAAGGGATGAACTCTGCGTTATGTTGGATATGGAGAGGGAAGGGGTGAACTCTGCGTTATGTTGTATATAGGGAGGGAAGGGGTGAGCTCTGCATAACGTTGTGTAAGGGAGGGAAGGCGTGAACTCTGCTTTATGTTGTGGATGCGAGGGAAGGGGTGAACTCTGCTTTATGTTGCCTAGAGAGAGGGGAGGCGTGAACTCAGCATTATGTTGTATATAGAGAGGGAAGGGGTGAACTCTGCGTTATGTTGTATATCGGGAGGGAAGGGGTGAACTCTGCATAACGTTGTGTAAGGGAGGGAAGGCGTGAACTCTGCTTTATGTTGTGGATGCGAGGGAAGGGGTGAACTCTGCTTTATGTTGCATAGAGAGAGGGGAGGCGTGAACTCAGCATTATGTTGTATATAGAGAGGGAAGGGGTGAACTCTGCGTTATGTTGTTTTGGGAGGGAAGGGATGAGCTCTGCGTTATGTTGTATATTGGGAGGGAAGGGGTGAACTCTGCATTATGTTGTGGAAGGGAGGGAAGGGGTGAACTCTGCGTTATGTTGTATATAGGGAGGGAAGGGATGAACTCTGCGTTATGTTGTGGAAGGGAGGGAAGGGGTGAACTCTGCGTTATGTTGTATATAGGGAGGGAAGGGATGAACTCTGCGTTCCGCTGTGGAAGGAAGGGAAGGGGTGAACTCTGCGTTATGTTCTATATAGAGAGGGAAGCGGTGAACTCTGCGTTATGTTGTACATCGAGAGGGAAGGGATGAACTCTGCGTTATGTTGCATACAGGGAGGGAAGGGATGAACTCTGCGTGATGTTGTGTAAGGAAGGGAAGGGGTGAGCTCTGCGTTATGTTGTATACAGAGAGGGAAGGGGTGAACTCTGCGTTACGTTGCATATAGGGACGGAAGGGGTGAACTCTGCGTCATGTTGCATATAGGGACGGAAGGGGTGGACTCTGCGTTATGTTGCATATAGGGAGGGAAGGGGTGAACTCTCCGTTATGCTGTGGAAGGGAGGGAAGGGATGAAGTCTGTGTTATGTTGTGGAAGGGAGGGATGGGGTGAACTCTGCGTTAGGTTGTGGAAGGGAGGGAAGGGATGAACTCTGCGTTATGTTGTATATAGGGAGGGAAGGGGTGAACTCTGCGTTATGTTGTATATCGAGAGGGAAGGGATGAACTCTGCGTTATGTTGTATATAGGGAGGGAAGGGGTGAACTCTCCGTTATGCTGTGGAAGGGAGGGAAGGGATGAACTCTGTGTTATCTTGTGGAAGGGAGGGTACTGGTGAACTCTGTGCTATGTTGTGTAAGGGAGGGAAGGGGTGAACTCTTCGTTATGTTGTATAGAGGGAGGGAAGGGGTGAACTCTGCATAACGTTGTGTAAGGGAGGGAAGGCGTGAACTCTGCTTTATGTTGTGGATGCGAGGGAAGGGGTGAACTCTGCTTTATGTTGCATAGAGAGAGGGAAGGCGTGAACTCAGCATTATGTTGTATATAGAGAGGGAAGGGGTGAACTCTGCGTTCTGTTGTATATAGAGAGGGAAGGGATGAACTCTGCGTTCTGTTGTATATAGAGAGGGAAGGGGTGAACTCTGCGTTATGTTGTGGAAGGGAGGGAAGGGGTGAATTCTGCGTTATGTTGTGGAAGGGAGGGAAGGGGTGAACTCTGCGTTATGTTGTGGAAGGGAGGGAAGGGGTGAACTCTGCGTTATGTTGTGGAAGGGAGGGAAGGGATGAACTCTGCGTTATGTTGTATATAGAGAGGGAAGGGGTGAACTCTGCATTATGTTGTGGAAGGGAGGGAATGGGTGAACTCTGCGTTATGTTGTATATAGGGAGGGAAGGGATGAACTCTGCGTTATGTTGTGGAAGGAAGGGAAGGGGTGAACTCTGCGTTATATTGTGTAAGGGAGGGAAGGGGTGAACTCTGCGTTATGTTGCATATAGGGAGGGAAGGGATGAACTCTGCGTTATGTTGTGCAAGGAAGGGAAGGGGTGAACTCTGCGTTATGTTGTGCAAGGAAGGGAAGGGGTGAACTCTGCGTTACGTTGTGTAAGGAAGGGAAGGGGTGAACTCTGCTTTATGTTGTCTCTAGGGAGGGAAGGGGTGAACTCTGTGTTGTGTTGTATATAGAGAGGGAAGGGATGAACTCTGCGTTATGTTGTGCAAGGAAGGGAAGGGGTGAACTCTGGGTTATGTTGTATATAGAGAGGGAAGGGGTGAACTCTGCGTTATGTTGCATATAGGAAGGGAAGGGGTGAACTCTGCGTTATGTTGCATATAGGGAGGGAAGGGGTGAACTCTCCGTTATGTTGTGGAAGGGAGGGAAGGGATGAACTCTGTGTTATGTTGTGGAAGGGAGGGAAGGGGTGAACTCTGCGTTATGTTGTGGAAGGGAGGGAAGGGGTGAACTCTCCGTTATGTTGTGGAAGGGAGGGAAGGGGTGAACTCTCCGTTATGTTGTGGAAGCGAGGGAAGGGATGAACTCAGTGCTATGTTGTGGAAGGGAGGGAAGGGGTGAACTCTGTGTTATGTTGTGGAAGGGAGGGAAGGGATGAACTCTTCATTATGTTGTAAATAGGGAGGGAAGGGGTGAGCTCTGCATAACGTTGTGTAAGGGAGGGAAGGCGTGAACTCTGCTTTATGTTGTGGATGCGAGGGAAGGGGTGAACTCTGCTTTATGTTGCATAGAGAGAGGGAAGGCGTGAACTCAGCATTATGTTGTATATAGAGAGGGAAGGGGTGAACTCTGCGTTCTGTTGTATATAGAGAGGGAAGGGATGAACTCTGCGTTATGTTGTGGAAGGAAGGGAAGGGGTGAACTCTGCGTTATATTGTGTAAGGGAGGGAAGGGGTGAACTCTGCTTTATGTTGTATATAGGGAGGGAAGGGATGAACTCTGCGTTATGTTGTGCGAGGAAGGGAATGGGTGAACTCTGCGTTATGTTGTGTAAGGAAGGGAAGGGGTGAACTCTGCTTTATGTTGTATATAGGGAAGGAAGGGGTGAACTCTGTGTTGTGTTGTATATAGAAGGGAAGGGATGAACTCTGCGTTATGTTGTGCAAGGAAGGGAAGGGGTGAACTCTGGGTTATGTTGTGTAAGGGAGGGAAGGGGTGAACTCTGCGTTATGTTCTGTAAGGAAGGGAAGGGGTGAACTCTGCGTTATGCTGTATATAGAGAGGGAAGGGATGAACTCTGCGTTATGTTGTATATAGAGAGGGAAGGGATGAACTCTGCGTTATGTTCTGTGAGGAAGGGAAGGGGTGAACTCTGCGTTATGTTGTGGAAGTGAGGGAAGGGGTGAACTCTGTGTTATGTAGTGGAAGGGAGGGAAGGGATGAACTCTGTGTTATCTTGTGGAAGGGAGGTAAGGGGTGAACTCTGCGTTATGTTGTGTAAGGGAGGGAAGGGATGAACTCTGCGTTATGTTGGATATGGAGAGGGAAGGGATGAACTCTGTCTTGTGTTGGATATAGAGAGGGAAGGGATGAACTCTGCGTTATGTTGTCGAAGGGAGGGAAGGCGTGAACTCTGTGTTATGTAGTGGAATGGAGGGAAGGGGTGAACTCTGCGTTATGTTGTGGAAAGGAGGGAAGGGATGAACTCTGTGTTATGTTGTCGAAGGGAGGGAAGGGGTGAACTCTGCGTTATGTTGTGGAAAGGAGGGAAGGGGTGAACTCTGCGTTATGTTGTGGAAGGGAGGGAAGGGGTGAACTCTGTGTTATGTTGTCGAAGGGAGGGAAGGCGTGAACTCTGTGTTATGTAGTGGAATGGAGGGAAGGGGTGAACTCTGCGTTATGTTGTGGAAAGGAGGGAAGGGATGAACTCTGTGTTATGTTGTCGAAGGGAGGGAAGGGGTGAACTCTGCATTATGTTGTATATAGGGAGGGAAGGGGTGAACTCTGCATTCTGTTGTATATGGAGAGGGAAGGGGTGAACTCTGCGTTATGTTGCATATAGGGAGGGAAGGGATGAACTCTGCGTTCTGCTGTGGAAGGAAGGGAAGGGGTGAACTCTGCGTTATGTTGTGGAAAGGAGGGAAGGGGTGAACTCTGTGTTATGTTGTCGAAGGGAGGGAATGGGTGAACTCTGCGTTATGTTGTGTAAGGAAGGGAAGGGGTGAACTCTGCTTTATGTTGTATACAGGGAGGGAAGGGGTGAACTCTGTGTTGTGTTGGATATAGAGAGGGAAGGGATGAACTCTGCGTTCTGCTGTGGAAGGGAGGGAAGGGATGAACTCTGTGTTATGTTGTGGAAGGGAGGGAAGGGGTGAACTCTGCGTTATGTTGTGGAAAGGAGGGAAGGGATGAACTCTGTGTTATGTTGTGGAAGGGAGGGAAGGGATGAACTCTGTGTTATGTTGTGGAAGGGAGGGAAGGGATGAACTCTGTGTTATGTTGTGGAAGGGAGGGAAGGGATGAACTCTGCGTTATGTTGTGCAAGGAAGGGAAGGGGTGAACTCTGGGTTATGTTGTGAAAGGGAGGGAAGGGGTGAACTCTGCGTTATGTTCTGTAAGGAAGGGAAGGGGTGAACTCTGCGTTATGCTGTATATAGAGAGGGAAGGGATGAACTCTGCGTTATGTTCTGTGAGGAAGGGAAGGGGTGAACTCTGCGTTATGTTGTATATCGAGAGGGAAGGGATGAACTCTGCGTTATGTTGCATACAGGGAGGGAAGGGATGAACTCTGCGTTATGTTGTATATAGACAGGGAAGGGGTGAACTCTGCGTTATGTTGCATATAGAGAGGGAAGGGGTGAACTCTGCGTTCTGTTGTGTAAGGAAGGGAAGGGGTGAGCTCTGCGTTATGTTGCATACAGAGAGGGAAGGGGTGAACTCTGCGTTATGTTGCATATAGGGACGGAAGGGGTGAACTCTGCGTTATGTTGCATTTTGGGACGGAAGGGGTGAACTCTGCGTTATGTTGCATTTTGGGACGGAAGGGGTGGACTCTGCGTTATGTTGTGGAAGGGAGGGAAGGGATGAACTCTGTGTTATGTTGTCGAAGGGAGGGAAGGCGTGAACTCTGTGTTATGTTGTGGAAGGGAGGGAAGGGGTGAACTCTGCGTTATGTTGTGGAAAGGAGGGAAGGGATGAACTCTGTGTTATGTAGTGGAATGGAGGGAAGGGGTGAACTCTGCGTTATGTTGTGGAAAGGAGGGAAGGGATGAACTCTGTGTTATGTTGTCGAAGGGAGGGAAGGGGTGAACTCTGCATTATGTTGTATATAGGGAGGGAAGGGGTGAACTCTGCATTCTGTTGTATATGGAGAGGGAAGGGGTGAACTCTGCGTTATGTTGTATATAGAGAGGGAAGGGATGAACTCTGCGTTATGTTGGATATGGAGAGGGAAGGGATGAACTCTGTGTTATGTTGTGAAAGGGAGGGAAGGGGTGAACTCTGCTTTATGTTGTAAATAGAGAGGGAAGGGATGAACACGGCTTAATGTTGTGCAAGGAAGGGAAGGGATGAACTCTGCGTTATGTTGTGTAAGGAAGGGAATGGGTGAACTCTGCGTTATGTTGTATATCGATAGAGAAGGGATGAACTCGGCTTAATGTTGTGTAAGGAAGGGAAGGGGTGATCTCTGCGTTATGTTGGATATGGAGAGGGAAGGGATGAACTCTGTGTTATGTTGTGAAAGGGAGGGAAGGGGTGAACTCTGCTTTATGTTGTAAATAGAGAGGGAAGGGATGAACACGGCTTAATGTTGTGCAAGGAAGGGAAGGGATGAACTCTGCGTTATGTTGTGTAAGGAAGGGAATGGGTGAACTCTGCGTTATGTTGTATATCGATAGAGAAGGGATGAACTCGGCTTAATGTTGTGTAAGGAAGGGAAGGGGTGATCTCTGCGTTATGTTGTATATCGAGAGGGAAGGGATGAACACGGCTTAATGTTGTGCAAGGAAGGGAAGGGGTGATCTCTGCGTTATGTTGTATATCGATAGGGAAGGGATGAACTCGGCTTAATGTTGTGTAAGGAAGGGAAGGGGTGATCTCTGCGTTCTGCTGTGGAAGGGAGGGAAGGGATGAACTCTGTGTTATGTTGTCGAAGGGAGGGAAGGCGTGAACTCTGTGTTATGTAGTGGAATGGAGGGAAGGGGTGAACTCTGCGTTATGTTGTGGAAAGGAGGGAAGGGGTGAACTCTGCGTTATGTTGTGGAAGGGAGGGAAGGGGTGAACTCTGCGTTATGTTGTGGAAGGGAGGGAAGGGGTGAACTCTGTGTTATGTTGTCGAAGGGAGGGAAGGCGTGAACTCTGTGTTATGTAGTGGAATGGAGGGAAGGGGTGAACTCTGCGTTATGTTGTGGAAAGGAGGGAAGGGGTGAACTCTGTGTTATGTTGTCGAAGGGAGGGAAGGCGTGAACTCTGTGTTATGTAGTGGAATGGAGGGAAGGGGTGAACTCTGCGTTATGTTGTGGAAAGGAGGGAAGGGGTGAACTCTGCGTTATGTTGTGGAAGGGAGGGAAGGGGTGAACTCTGCGTTATGTTGTGGAAGGGAGGGAAGGGGTGAACTCTGCATTATGTTGTATATAGGGAGGGAAGGGGTGAACTCTGCATTCTGTTGTATATGGAGAGGGAAGGGGTGAACTCTGCGTTATGTTGCATATAGGGAGGGAAGGGGTGAATTCTGCGTAATGCTGTGGAAGGGAGGGAAGGGATGAACACTGTGTTATGTTGTGGAAGGGAGGGAAGGGGTGAACTCTGTGTTATGTTGTGAAAGGGAGGGAAGGGGTGAACTCTGCTTTATGTTGTAAATAGAGAGGGAAGGGATGAACACGGCTTAATGTTGTGCAAGGAAGGGAAGGGATGAACTCTGCGTTATGTTGTGTAAGGAAGGGAATGGGTGAACTCTGCGTTATGTTGTATATCGATAGAGAAGGGATGAACTCGGCTTAATGTTGTGTAAGGAAGGGAAGGGGTGATCTCTGCGTTATGTTGTATATTGGGAGGGAAGGGGTGAACACTGCGTTATGTTGTGAAAGGGAGGGAAGGGGTGAACTCTGCTTTATGTTGTAAATAGAGAGGGAAGGGATGAACACGGCTTAATGTTGTGTAAGGAAGGGAAGGGGTGAACTCTGCGTTATGTTGTGTAAGGAAGGGAAGGGGTGAGCTCTGCGTTATGTTGTATAAGGAGAGGGAACGGATGAACTCAGCGTTATGTTGTCGAAGGGAGGGAAGGGGTGAACTCTTCGTTATGTTGTGGAAGGGAGGGAAAGTGGGAGCTCTGTGTTATGTTGTACATAGGGAAGGAAGGGATGAACTCTGCGTTATGTTGTGGAAGGGAGGGAAGGGGTGAACTCTGCGTTATGTTGTGAAAGGGAGGGAAGGGGTGAACTCTGCGTTATGTTGTGAAAGGGAGGGAAGGGATGAACTCGGCTTAATGTTGTGTAAGGAAGGGAAGGGGTGAACTCTGCGTTATGTTGTATATAGAGAGGGAAGGGGTGAACTCTGCGTTATGTTGCATATAGGGAGGGAAGGGGTCGACTCTGCGTTATGTTGCATATAGGGAGGGAAGGGGTGAACTCTGTGTTATGTTGTTGAAGGGAGGGAAGGGGTGAACTCCGCGTTATGTTGTGGAAGGGAGGGAAAGTGGGAGCTCTGTGTTATGTTGTACATAGGGAAGGAAGGGATGAACTCTGCGTTATGTTGTATATAGGGAGGGAAGGGGTGAACTCTGCGTTATGCTGTGGAAGGGAGGGAAGGGATGAACTCTTCGTTATGTTGTATATAGGGAGGGAAGGGAGGAACTCTGCGTTATGTTGTGTAAGGGAGGGAAGGGGTGAATTCAGCATTAAGTTGTATTTGGAGAAGGAAGGGGTGATCTCTGCGTTATGTTGTGTAAGTAAGGGAAGGGGTGAACTCTGCGTTATGTTTTGTAAGGGAGGGAAGGGGTGAACTCTGCGTTATGTTGTGTAAGGGAGGGAAGGGGTGAACTCTGCGTTATGTTGTATATAGAGAGGGAAGGGGTGAACTCTGCGTTATGTTGCATATAGGGAGGGAAGAGGTGAACTCTGCGTTATGTTGCATATAGGGAGGGAAGGGGTGGACTCTACGTTATGTTGCATATAGGGAGGGAAGGGGTGAACTCTGCATTATGTTGCATATAGGGAGGGAAGGGGTGGACTCTGCGTTATGTTGCATATAGGGAGGGAAGGGGTGAACTCTGCGTTATGTTGCATATAGGGAGGGAAGAGGTGAACTCTGCGTTATGTTGCATATAGGGAGGGAAGGGGTGGACTCTGCGTTATGTTGCATATAGGGAGGGAAGGGGTGAACTCTGCGTTATGCTGTGGAAGGGAGGGAAGGGATGAACTCTTCGTTATGTTGTATATAGGGAGGGAAGGGGTGAACTCTGCATTATTTTGTATAAGGAGAGGGAAGGGATGAACTCTGCGTTATGTTGTGGAAGGGAGGGAAGGGGTGATCTCTGCGTTATGTTGCATATAGGGAGGGAAGGGGTGAACTCTGCGTTATGTTGCATATAGGGAGGGAAGAGGTGAACTCTGCGTTATGTTGCATATAGGGAGGGAAGGGGTGGACTCTGCGTTATGTTGCATATAGGGAGGGAAGGGGTGGACTCTGCGTTATGTTGCATATAGGGAGGGAAGGGGTGAACTCTGCGTTATGCTGTGGAAGGGAGGGAAGGGATGAACTCTTCGTTATGTTGTTGAAGGGAGGGAAGGGGTGAACTCTGTGTTATGTTGTGGAAGGGAGGGAAGGGGTGAACTCTGCATTATTTTGTATAAGGAGAGGGAAGGGATGAACTCTGCGTTATGTTGTTGAAGGGAGGGAAGGGGTGAACTCTGTGTTATGTTGTGGAAGGGAGGGAAGGGGTGAACTCTGCATTATTTTGTATAAGGAGAGGGAAGGGATGAACTCTGCGTTATGTTGTGGAAGGGAGGGAAGGGATGAACTCTTCGTTATGTTGTATATAGGGAGGGAAGGGGTGAACTCTGTGTTATGTTGTTGAAGGGAGGGAAGGGGTGAACTCTGTGTTATGTTGTGGAAGGGAGGGAAGGGGTGAACTCTGCATTATTTTGTATAAGGAGAGGGAAGGGATGAACTCTGCGTTATGTTGTGGAAGGGAGGGAAGGGGTGGACTCTGCGTTATGTTGCATATAGGGAGGGAAGGGGTGGGCTCTGCGTTATGTTGCATATAGGGAGGGAAGAGGTGAACTCTGCGTTATGTTGCATATAGGGAGGGAAGGGGTGAACTCTGCGTTATGCTGTGGAAGGGAGGGAAGGGATGAACTCTGTGTTATGTTGTTGAAGGGAGGGAAGGGGTGAACTCTTCGTTATGTTGTATATAGGGAGGGAAGGGAGGAACTCTGCGTTATGTTGTATAGAGAGAGGGAAGGGGTGAATTCAGCATTAAGTTGTATTTAGAGAAGGAAGGGGTGATCTCTGCGTTATGTTGCATATAGGGAGGGAAGGGGTGGACTCTGCGTTATGTTGCATATAGGGAGGGAAGGGGTGAACTCTGCGTTATGTTGCATATAGGGAGGGAAGGGGTGGACTCTGCGTTATGCTGTGGAAGGGAGGGAAGGGATGAACTCTGTGTTATGTTGTTGAAGGGAGGGAAGGGGTGAACGCTGTGCTATGTTGTGGAAGGGAGGGAAGGGGTGAACTCTTCGTTATGTTGTATATAGGGAGGGAAGGGAGGAACTCTGCGTTATGTTGTATAGAGAGAGGGAAGGGGTGAATTCAGCATTAAGTTGTATTTAGAGAGGGAAGGGGTGAACTCTGCATTATGTTGTATATAGTGACGGAACGGATGAACTCTGCGTTATGTTGTATATAGAGAGGGAAGGGATGAACTCTGTGTTATGTTGCATGTAGGGAGGGAAGGGATGAACTCTGCGTTATGTTGTATATAGGGAGGGAAGGGGTGAACTGTGCGTTATGTCGTATATTGGGAGGAAAGGGAGGAACTCTGCGTTATGTTGTATATCGAGAGGGAAGGGATGAACTCCGCGTTATGTTGTGGAAGGGAGGGAAGGTGTGAGCTCTGTGTTATGCTGTGGAAGGGAGGAAAGGTGTAAACTCTGCGTTATGTTGTACATGAGGAAGGAAGGGATGAACTCTCCGTTATGTTGTATATAGGGAGGGAAGGGGTGAACTGTGCGTTATGTCGTATATTGGGAGGGAAGGGAGGAACTCTGCGTTATGTTGTGTGAGGGAGGGAAGGGGTGAACTCTGCGTTATGTTGTGTAAGGGAGGGATGGGGTGAACTCTGCATCATGTTGTATATAGGGAGGGAAGGGGTGAACTCTGCGTTATGTTGAAAATAGGGAGGGAAGGAATGAACTCTGCGTTATGTTGTATATAGGGAGGGAAGGGGTGAACTGTGCTTTATGTTGTTTTCAGAGAGGGAAGTGGTGAACTCTGCGTTATGTTGTGTAAGGGAGGGAAGGGGTGAACTCTGCGTTATGTTGTGTAAGGAAGGGAAGGGGTGAAGTCTGCGTTATGTTGTGTAAGGAAGGGAAGGGGTGAACTCTGCGTTATGTTGTGTAAGGGAGGGAAGGGGTGAACTCTGCGTTATGTTGTGTAAGGGAGGGAAGGGGTGAACTCTGCGTTATGTTGTGTAAGGGAGTTAAGGGGTGAACTCTGCGTTATGTTGTATATAGAGAGGGAAGGGATGAACTCTGCGTTGTGTTGTGTAAGGGAGGAAAGGGGTGAACTCAGCGTTATGTTCTCTAAGGAAGGGAAGGGGTGAACTCTGCGTTATGTTGTATATAGAGAGGGAAGGGATGAACTCTGCGTTATGTTCTGGAAGGAAGGGAAGGGGTGAACTCTGCGTTATGTTGTCTGTTGAGAGGGAAGGGTTGAACTCTGCGTTCTGTTGTGTAAGGAAGAGAAGGGGTGACCTCTGCGTTATGTTGTCTGTCGAGAGGGAAGGGAAGAAATCTGCGTTCTGTTGCATATAGCGAGAGAAGGGGTGAACTCTGCGTTATGTTGCACATAGAGAGGGAAGGGGTGAACTCTGTGTTATGTTGTGGATGGGAGGGAAGGGGTGAACTCTGTGTTATGTGGTGGAAGGGAGGGAAGGGATGAACTCCGTGTTATGTTGTGGAAGGGAGGGAAGGGCTGAACTCTGCGTTATGTTGTGGAAGGGAGGGAAGGGATGAACTCCGTGTTATGTTGTGGAAGGGAGGGAAGGGGTGAACTCTGCGTTATGTTGTATATAGGGAGGGAAGGGGTGAACTCTGCGTTATGTTGTGGAAGGGAGGGAAGGGGTGAACTCCGTGTTATGTTGTGGAAGGGAGGGAAGGGGTGAACTCTGCGTTATGTTGTATATAGGGAGGGAAGGGATGAACTCTGCGTTCTGTTGTGGAAGGGAGGGAAGGTGTGCACTCCGCGTTATGTTGTGGAAGGGAGGGAAGGTGTGAACTCTGCGTTATGTTGTACATAAGGAAGGAAGGGATGAACTCTCCGTTATGTTGTATATAGGGAGGGAAGGGGTGAACTGTGCGTTATGTCGTATATTGGGAGGGAAGGGAGGAACTCTGCGTTATGTTGTGTGAGGGAGGGAAGGGGTGAACTCTGCGTTATGTTGTGTAAGGGAGGGATGGGGTGAACTCTGCATCATGTTGTATATAGGGAGGGAAGGGGTGAACTCTGCGTTATGTTGAAAATAGGGAGGGAAGGAATGAACTCTGCGTTATGTTGTATATAGGGAGGGAAGGGGTGAACTGTGCTTTATGTTGTATACAGAGAGGGAAGTGGTGAACTCTGCGTTATGTTGTGTAAGGGAGGGAAGGGGTGAACTCTGCGTTTTGTTGTGTAAGGAAGGGAAGGGGTGAAGTCTGCGTTATGTTGTGTAAGGAAGGGAAGGGGTGAACTCTGCGTTATGTTGTGTAAGGGAGGGAAGGGGTGAACTCTGCGTTATGTTGTGTAAGGAAGGGAAGGGGTGAACTCTGCGTTATGTTGTATATAGAGAGGGAAGGGATGAACTCTGCGTCGTGTTGAGTAAGGGAGGGAAGGGGTGAACTCTCTGTTGTGTTGCATATAGAGAGGGAAGGGATGAACTCTGGGTTATGTTGAGTAAGGGAGGGAAGGGGTGAACTCTGCGTTATGTTCTCTAAGGAAGGGAAGGGGTGAACTCTGCGTTATGTTGTATATAGAGAGGGAAGGGATGAACTCTGCGTTATGTTCTGGAAGGAAGGGAGGGGGTGAACTCTGCGTTATGTTGTCTGTCGAGAGGGAAGGGTTGAACTCTGCGTTCTGTTGTGTAAGGAAGAGAAGGGGTGACCTCTGCGTTATGTTGTCTGTCGAGAGGGAAGGGAAGAAATCTGCGTTCTGTTGCATATAGCGAGAGAAGGGGTGAACTCTGCGTTATGTTGCACATAGAGAGGGAAGGGGTGAACTCTGTGTTATGTTGCATATAGGGAGGGAAGGGGTGAACTCTGCGTTATGTTGCATATAGGGAGGGAAGGGGTGGACTCTGCGTTATGTTGCATATAGGGAGGGAAGGGGTGGGCTCTGCGTTATGTTGCATATAGGGAGGGAAGGGGTGGACTCTGCGTTATGTTGCATATAGGGAGGGAAGGGGTGGGCTCTGCGTTATGTTGTATATAGGGAGGGAAGGGGTGAACTCTGCGTTATGTTGCATATAGGGAGGGAAGGGGTGGACTCTGCGTTATGTTGCATATAGGGAGGGAAGGGGTGGACTCTGCGTTATGTTGTATATAGGGAGGGAAGGGAGGAACTCGGCGTTATGTTGTATAGAGAGAGGGAAGGGGTGAATTCAGCATTAAGTTGTATTTAGAGAGGGAAGGGGTGAACTCTGCGTTATGTTGTATATAGAGAGGGAAGGGATGAACTCTGTGTTATGTTGCATGTAGGG
The DNA here is from genome assembly GCF_036365525.1 of Heterodontus francisci. Classification (NCBI taxonomy): domain Eukaryota; kingdom Metazoa; phylum Chordata; class Chondrichthyes; order Heterodontiformes; family Heterodontidae; genus Heterodontus; species Heterodontus francisci. The sequence goes on from NC_090372.1 coordinate 79,048,428, forward strand.
AGGGAAGGGGTGAACTGTGCGTTATGTCGTATATAGTGACGGAACGGATGAACTCTCCGTTATGTTGTATATCGAGAGGGAAGGGGTGAACACTGCGTCATGTTGTGTGAGGGAGGGAAGGGGTGAACTCTGCGTTATGTTGTGTAAGGGAGGGATGGGGTGAACTCTGCATCATGTTGTATATAGGGAGGGAACGGGTGAACTCTGCGTTATGTTGAAAATAGGGAGGGAAGGAATGAACTCTGCGTTATGTTGTGTAAGGGAGGGAAGGGGTGAACTCTGCGTTATGTTGTGTAAGGAAGGGAAGGAGTGAAGTCTGCGTTATGTTGTGTAAGGAAGGGAAGGGGTGAACTCTGCGTTATGTTGTGTAAGGGAGGGAAGGGGTGAACTCTGCGTTATGTTGTGTAAGGGAGGGAAGGGGTGAACTCTGCGTTATGTTGTGTAAGGGAGGGAAGGGGTGAACTCTGCGTTATGTTGTGTAAGGAAGGGAAGGGGTGAACTCTGCGTTATGTTGTATATAGAGAGGGAAGGGATGAACTCTGCGTTATGTTGTATATAGAGAGGGAAGGGATGAACTCTGGGTTATGTTGAGTAAGGGAGGGAAGGGGTGAACTCTGCGTTATGTTGTATATAGAGAGGGAAGGGATGAACTCTGCGTTATGTTCTGGAAGGAAGGGAAGGGGTGAACTCTGCGTTATGTTGTCTGTCGAGAGGGAAGGGAAGAAATCTGCGTTCTGTTGCATGTAGCGAGAGAAGGGGTGAACTCTGCGTTATGTTGCACATTGAGAGGGAAGGGGTGAACTCTGTGTTATGTTGTGGATGGGAGGGAAGGGATGAACTCCGTGTTATGTTCTGGAAGGGAGGGAAGGGCTGAACTCTGCGTTATGTTGTGGAAGGGAGGGAAGGGATGAACTCCGTGTTATGTTCTGGAAGGGAGGGAAGGGCTGAACTCTGCGTTATGTTGTGGAAGGGAGGGAAGGGATGAACTCCGTGTTATGTTGTGGAAGGGAGGGAAGGGGTGAACTCTGCGTTATGTTGTATATAGGGAGGGAAGGGGTGAACTCTGCGTTATGTTGTGGAAGGGAGGGAAGGGGTGAACTCCGTGTTATGTTGTGGAAGGGAGGGAAGGGGTGAACTCTGCGTTATGTTGTATATAGGGAGGGAAGGGATGAACTCTGCGTTATGTTGTGTCAGGAAGGGAAGGGGTGAACTCTGCGTTCTGTTGTGGAAGGGAGGGAAGGGGTGAATTCTGATTTAAGTTGTATGCAGAGAGGGAAGGGGTGAACTCTGCATTATGTTGTGGAAGGGAGGGAAGGTGTGAACTCCGCGTTATGTTGTGGAAGGGAGGGAAGGTGCGATCTCTGCGTTATGTTGTACATAAGGAAGGAAGGGATGAACTCTCCGTTATGTTGTATATAGGGAGGGAAGGGGTGAACTGTGCGTTATGTCGTATATTGGGAGGGAAGGGAGGAACTCTGCGTTATGTTGTATATCGAGAGGGAAGGGGTGAACACTGCGTCATGTTGTGTGAGGGAGGGAAGGGGTGAACTCTGCGTTATGTTGTGTAAGGGAGGGATGGGGTGAACTCTGCATCATGTTGTATATAGGGAGGGAAGGGGTGAACTCTGCGTTATGTTGTGTAAGGAAGGGAAGGGGTGAACTCTGCATCATGTTGTATATAGGGAGGGAAGGGGTGAACTCTGCGTTATGTTGTGTAAGGAAGGGAAGGGGTGAACTCTGCGTTATGTTGTGTAAGGGAGGGAAGGGGTGAACTCTGCGTTATGTTGTGTAAGGGAGGGAAGGGGTGAACTCTGCGTTATGTTGTGGAAGGAAGGGAAGGGGTGAACTCTGCGTTATGTTGTGTCAGGAAGGGAAGGGGTGAACTCTGCGCTATGTTGTGTAAGGAAGGGAAGGGGTGAACTCTGCGTTCTGTTGTGGAAGGGAGGGAAGGGGTGAATTCTGATTTAAGTTGTATGCAGAGAGGGAAGGGGTGAACACTGCGTTATGTTGTGTAAGGGAGGGAAGGGCTGAACTCTGCGTTATGTTGTGTAAGGGAGGGAAGGGGTGAACTCTGCGTTATGTTGTGTAAGGGAGGGAAGGGGTGAACTCTGCGTTATGTTGTGTAAGGGAGGGAAGGGGTGAACTCTGCGTTATGTTGTGGAAGGGAGGGAAGGGCTGAACTGTGCGTTATGTTGTGTAAGGGAGGGAAGGGGTGAACTCTGCGTTATGTTGTGGAAGGGAGGGAAGGGGTGAACTCTGCGTTATGTTGTGGAAGGGAGGGAAGGGGTGAACCCTGCGTTATGTTGTGGAAGGGAGGGAAGGGGTGAACTCTGCGTTATGTTGTATATGGGGAGGGAAGGGATGAACTCTGCGTTATGTTGTATATAGGGAGGGAATGGGTGAACTTTGCATTATGTTGTATAAGGAGAGGGAAGGGATGAACTCTGCGTTATGTTGTGGAAGGGAGGGGAGGGGTGAACTCTGCGTTATGTTGTATATAGGGAGGGAAGGGGTGAACTCTGCGTTATGTTGAAAATAGGGAGGGAAGGGATGAACTCTGCGTTATGTTGTATATAGGGAGGGAAGGGGTGAACTCTGCGTTATGTTGAAAATAGGGAGGGAAGGGATGAACTCTGCGTTATGTTGTATATAGGGAGGGAAGGGGTGAACTCTGCGTTATGTTGAAAATAGGGAGGGAAGGGGTGAACACTGCATTATGTTGTTAAAGGAAGGGAAGGGGTGAACTCTGCGTTATGTTGTGTAAGGAAGGGAAGGGGTGAACTCTGCGTGATGTTGTGTAAGGGAGGAATGGGGTGAACTCTGCACCATGTTGTATATAGGGAGGGAAGGGGTGAACTCTGCGTTATGTTGAAAATAGGGAGGGAAGTGGCGAACTCTGCGTTCTGTCGTATATTGGGAGGGAAGGGAGGAACTCTGCGTTATGTTGTGTAAGGAAGGGAAGGGGTGAACTCTGCGTTATGTTGTGTAAGGAAGGGAAGGGGTGAACTCTGCGTGATGTTGTGTAAGGGAGGAATGGGGTGAACTCTGCACCATGTTGTATATAGGGAGGGAAGGGGTGAACTCTGCGTTATGTTGTGGAAGGGAGGGAAGGGATGAACTCTGCGTTATATTGTGGAAGGGAGGGAAGGGGTGAACTCTCCGTTATGTTGTGGAAGGGAGGGAAGGGGTGAACTCTTCGTTATGTTGTCTAGAGTGAGGGAAGGGGTGAACTCTGCATAACGTTGTGTAAGGGAGGGAAGGGGTGAACTGTGCTTTATGTTGTGGATGCGAGGGAAGGGGTGAACTCAGCTTTATGTTGTACATAGGGAGGGAACGGATGAGCTCTGCGTTATGTTGAAAATTGGGAGGGAAGGGGTGAACACTGCGTTATGTTGTAAATTGGGAGGGAAGGGGTGAACACTGCGTTATGTTGTATATAGAGAGGGAAGGGATGACTTCTGTGTTATTCTGTGGAAGGGAGGGAAGGGGTGAACTCTGCATTATGTCGTATATTGGGAGGGAAGGGAGGAACTCTGCGTTATGTTGAAAATAGGGAGGGAAGGAATGAATTCTGCGTTATGTTGTATACAGAGAGGGAAGGGATGAACTCTGCGTTATGTTTTATATAGAGATGGAAGGGATGAACACTGCGTTCCGCTGTGGAAGGAAGGGAAGGGGTGAACTCTGCGTTATGTTGTATAAGGAGAGGGAAGGGGTGAACTCTGCGTTATGTTGTGGAAGGGACGGAAGGGATGAACTCTGTGTTATGTTGTATATAGAGAGGGAAGGGGTGAACTCTGCGTTATGTTGTGGAAGGGAGGGAAGGTGTGAACTCCGCGTTATGTTGTGGAAGGGAGGGAAGGTGGGAGCTCTGTGTTATGTTGTACATAGGGAAGGAAGGGATGAACTCTGCGTTATGTTGTATATAGGTAGGGAACGGATGAACTCTGCATTATGTTGTATATAGGGAGGGAAGGGGTGAACTCTGCATTATGTTGTATAAGGAGAGGGAAGGGATGAACTCTGCGTTATGTTGTAGAAAGGGAGGGAAGGGGTGAGCTGTGCTTCATGTTGTATGCAGAGAGGGAAGTGGTGAACTCTGCGTTATGTCGTATATTGGGAGGGAAGGGAGGAACTCTGCGTTATGTTGTATATCGAGAGGGAAGGGGTGAACACTGCGTTATGTTGTGTAAGGGAGGGATAGGGTGAACTCTGCATCATGTTGTATATAGGGAGGGAAGGGGTGAACTCTGCGTTATGCTGAAAATAGGGAGGGAAGGAATGAATTCTGCATTATGTTGTATACAGAGAGGGAAGGGATGAACTCTGCGTTATGTTTTATATAGAGATGGAAGGGATGAACTCTGCGTTCCGCTGTGGAAGGAAGGGAAGGGGTGAACTCTGCGTTATGTTGTATAAGGAGAGGGAAGGGGTGAACTCTGCGTTATGTTGTATATAGAGAGGGAAGGGATGAACTCTGCGTTCTGCAGTGGAAAGAAGGGAAGGGGTGAACTCTGCGTTATGTTGTATATAGAGAGGGAAGGGATGAACTCTGCGTTATGTTGTATATAGAGAGGGAAGGGGTGAACTCTGCGTTATGTTGTGGAAGGGAGGGAAGGGATGAACTCTGTGTTATGTTGTGGAAGTGAGGGAAGGGGTGAACTCTGCGTTATGTTGTGGAAGGGAGGGAAGGGATGAACTCTGTGTGATGTTGTGGAAGGGAGGGAAGGGATGAACTCTGTGTTATGTTGTGGAAGTGAGGGAAGGGGTGAACTCTGCGTTATGTTGTGGAAGGGAGGGAAGGGATGAACTCTGTGTGATGTTGTGGAAGGGAGGGAAGGGATGAACTCTGCGTTATGTCGTGGAAGGGAGGGAAGGGGTGAACTCTGCGTTATGTTGTGGAAGGGAGGGAAGGGGTGAACTCTGCGTTATGTTGTGTAAGGGAGGGATAGGGTGAACTCTGCATCATGTTGTATATAGGGAGGGAAGGGGTGAACTCTGCGTTATGTTGAAAATAGGGAGGGAAGGAATGAATTCTGCGTTATGTTGTATACAGAGAGGGAAGGGATGAACTCTGCGTTATGTTTTATATAGAGATGGAAGGGATGAACTCTGCGTTCCGCTGTGGAAGGAAGGGAAGGGGTGAACTCTGCGTTATGTTGTATAAGGAGAGGGAAGGGGTGAACTCTGCGTTATGTTGTGGAAGGGAGGGAAGGGATGAACTCTGTGTTCTGTTGTGGAAGGGAGGCAAGGGGTGAACTCTTCGTTATGTTGTCTTGAGGGAGGGAAGGGGTGAACTCTGCATAACGTTGTGTAAGGGAGGGAAGGGGTGAACTGTGCTTTATGTTGTGGATGCGAGGGAAGGGGTGAACTCAGCTTTATGTTGTACATAGGGAGGGAACGGATGAGCTCTGCGTTATGTTGTATATAGGGAGGGAAGGGATGAACTCTGCGTTATGTTGTGAAAGGGAGGGAAGGGGTGAACTCTGCGTTATGTTGTAAATTGGGAGGGAAGGGGTGAACACTGCGTTATGTTGTATATAGAGAGGGAAGGGATGACTTCTGTGTTATGCTGTGGAAGGGAGGGAAGGGGTGAACTCTGCATTATGTGGTGGAAGGGAGGGAAGGTGTGAACTCCGCGTTATGTTGTGGAAGGGAGGGAAGGGGTGAGCTCTGCGTTATGTTGTGGAAGGGAGGGAAGGGGTGAACTCTGCGTTATGTTGAAAATAGGGAGGGAAGGGATGAACTCTGCATTATGTTGTGCAAGGAGAGGGAAGGGATGAACTCTGCGTTATGTTGTGGAAGGGAGGGAAGGGGTGAACTCTGCGTTATGTTGTGGAAGGGAGGGAAGGGGTGAACTCTTCGTTATGTTGTATAGAGGGAGGGAAGGGGTGAACTCTGCATAACGTTGTGTAAGGGAGGGAAGGGGTGAACTCTGCTTTATGTTGTATAGAGAGAGGGAAGGTGTGAACTCAGCATTATGTTGTATATAGAGAGGGAAGGGGTGAACTCTGCGTTATGTTGTCGAGAGGGAGGGAACGGATGAACTCTGCGTTATGTTGTATATAGAGAGGGAAGGGGTGAACTCTGCGTTATGTTGTGGAAGGGAGGGAAGGTGTGAACTCCGCGTTATGTTGTGGAAGGGAGGGAAGGTGGGAGCTCTGTGTTATGTTGTACATAGGGAAGGAAGGGATGAACTCTGCGTTATGTTGTATATAGGTAGGGAACGGATGAACTCTGCATTATGTTGTATATAGGGAGGGAAGGGGTGAACTCTGCATTATGTTGTCTAAGGAGAGGGAAGGGATGAACTCTGCGTTATGTTGTGGAAGGGAGGGAAGGGGTGAACTCTGCGTTATGTTGTGTAAGGGAGGGATCGGGTGAACTCTGCATCATGTTGTATATAGGGAGGGAAGGGGTGAACTCTGCGTTATGTTGTATAAGGAGAGGGAAGGGGTGAACTCTGCGTTATGTTGTGGAAGGGAGGGAAGGGATGAACTCTGTGTTATGTAGTGGAAGGGAGGGAAGGGGTGAACTCTGCGTTATGTTGTGGAAGGGAGGGAAGGGGTGAACTCTGTTTTATGCTGTGGAAGGGAGGGAAGGGGTGAGCTCTGTGCTATGTTGTGGAAGGGAGGGAAGGGATGAACTCTGTGTTATGTAGTGGAGGGGAGGGAAGGAGTGAACTCAGCGTTATGTTGTGGAAGGGAGGTAAGGGGTGAACTCTGTGTGATGTTGCATTTCGGGAGGGAAGGGGTGAACTCTGCGTTATGTTGTGGAAGGGAGGTAAGGGATGAACTCTGTGTGATGTTGCATTTCGGGAGGGAAGGAGTGAACTCAGCGTTATGTTGTGGAAGGGAGGTAAGGGATGAACTCTGTGTGATGTTGCATTTCGGGAGGGAAGGGGTGAACTCTGCGTTATGCTGTGGAAGGGAGGGAAGGGATGAACTCTGTGCTATGTTGTGGAAGGGAGGGAAGGGGAGAGCTCTGCGTTATGTTGCATATAGGGAGGGAAGGGGAGAACTCTGCATTATGTTGTATAAGGAGAGGGAACGGATGAACTCAGCGTTATGTTGTGGAAGGGAGGGAAGGGGTGAACTCTGCGTTATGTTGAAAATAGGGAGGGAAGGGGTGAACTCTGCGTTATGTTGAAAATAGGGAGGGAAGGAATGAACTCTGCGTTATGTTCTGTGAGGAAGGGAAGGGGTGAACTCTGCGTTATGTTGTGGAAGGGAGGGAAGGGATGAACTCTGCGTTATGTTGTATATAGAGAGGGAAGGGATGAACTCTGCGTTACGTTGTGGAAGGGAGGGAAGGGATGAACTCTGTGTTATGTCGTGGAAGGGAGGGAAGGGGTGAACTCTGCGTTATGTTGTGGAAGGGAGGGAAGGGATGAACTGTGCTTCATGTTGTATGCAGAGAGGGAAGTGGTGAACTCTGCGTTATGTCGTATATTGGGAGGGAAGGGAGGAACTCTGCGTTATGTTGTATATCGAGAGGGAAGGGGTGAACACTGCGTTATGTTGTGTAAGGGAGGGATCGGGTGAACTCTGCATCATGTTGTATATAGGGAAGGAAGGGGTGAACTCTGCGTTATGTTGAAAATAGGGAGGGAAGGAATGAATACTGCATTATGTTGTATACAGAGAGGGAAGGGATGAACTCTGCGTTATGTTTTATATAGAGATGGAAGGGATGAACTCTGCGTTCCGCTGTGGAAGGAAGGGAAGGGGTGAACTCTGCGTTATGTTGTATAAGGAGAGGGAAGGGGTGAACTCTGCGTTATGTTGTGGAAGGGAGGGAAGGGATGAACTCTGTGTTATGTAGTGGAAGGGAGGGAAGGGGTGAACTCAGCGTTATGTTGTGGAAGGGAGGTAAGGGGTGAACTCTGTGTTATGCTGTGGAAGGGAGGGAAGGAGTGAACTCTGTGCTATGTTGTGGAAGGGAGGGAAGGGATGAACTCTGTGTGATGTTGCATTTCGGGAGGGAAGGGGTGAACTCTGTGTTATGTAGTGGAGGGGAGGGAAGGAGTGAACTCAGCGTTATGTTGTGGAAGGGAGGTAAGGGGTGAACTCTGTGTTATGCTGTGGAAGGGAGGGAAGGGGTGAACTCTGTGCTATGTTGTGGAAGGGAGGGAAGGGATGAACTCTGTGTGATGTTGCATTTCGGGAGGGAAGGGGTGAACTCTGCGTTATGCTGTGGAAGGGAGGGAAGGGATGAACTCTGTGCTATGTTGTGGAAGGGAGGGAAGGGGAGAGCTCTGCGTTATGTTGCATATAGGGAGGGAAGGGGTGAACTCTGCATTATGTTGTATAAGGAGAGGGAACGGATGAACCCAGCGTTATGTTGTGGAAGGGAGGGAAGGGGTGAACTCTGCGTTATGTTGAAAATAGGGAGGGAAGGGGTGAACTCTGCGTTATGTTGAAAATAGGGAGGGAAGGAATGAACTCTGCGTTATGTTGTATATAGAGAGGGAAGGGATGAACTCTGCCTTCTGCAGTGGAAAGAAGGGAAGGGGTGAACTCTGCGTTATGTTGTATATAGAGAGGGAAGGGATGAACTCTGCGTTATGTTCTGTGAGGAAGGGAAGGGGTGAACTCTGCGTTATGTTGTATATGGAGAGGGAAGGGGTGAACTCTGTGTTATGTTGTATATTGAGAGGGAATGGGTGAACTCTGCGTTATGTTGTGGAAGGGAGGGAAGGGATGAACTCTGTGTTATGTCGTGGAAGGGAGGGAAGGGGTGAACTCTGCGTTATGTTGTGGAAGGGAGGGAAGGGATGAACTCTGTGTGATGTTGTGGAAGGGAGGGAAGGGGTGAACTCTTCGTTATGTTGTATAGAGGGAGGGAAGGGGTGAACTCTGCATAACGTTGTGTAAGGGAGGGAAGGGGTGAACTCTGCCTTATGTTGTGGATGCGAGGGAAGGGGTGAACTCACCTTTATGTTGTATAGAGAGAGGGAAGGGGTGAACTCAGCATTATGTTGTATATAGAGAGGGAAGGGGTGAACTCTGCGTTATGTTGTATTTCGGGAGGGAACGGATGAACTCTGCGTTATGTTGTATATAGGGAGGGAACGGATGAACTCTGCGTTATGTTGTATATAGAGAGGGAAGGGGTGAACTCTGCGTAATGTTGTGGAAGGGAGGGAAGGTGTGAACTCCGCGTCATGTTGTGGAAGGGAGGGAAGGTGGGAGCTCGGTGTTATGTTGTACATAGGGAAGGAAGGGATGAACTCTGCGTTATGTTCTGTGAGGAAGGGAAGGGGTGAACTCTGCGTTATGTTGTATAAGGAGAGGGAAGGGGTGAACTCTGCGTTATGTTGTGGAAGGGAGGGAAGGGATGAACTCTGCGTTATGTTGTGGAAGGGAGGGAAGGGGTGAACTCTGCGTTATGTTGTATATAGAGAGGGAAGGGGTGAACTCTGCGTTATGTTCTGTGAGGAAGGGAAGGGGTGAACTCTGCGTTATATTGTATATAGAGAGGGAAGGGGTGAACTCTGCGTTATGTTGTGTAAGGGAGGGAAGGGATGAACTCTGCGTTATGTTGTGGAAGGGAGAGAAGGGATGAACTCTGTGTTATGTCGTGGAAGGGAGGGAAGGGGTGAACTCTGCGTTATGTCGTGGAAGGGAGGGAAGGGGTGAACTCTGCGTTATGTCGTGGAAGGGAGGGAAGGGGTGAACTCTGCGTTATGTTGTGGAAGGGAGGGAAGGGGTGAACTCTGCGTTATGTCGTGGAAGGGAGGGAAGGGGTGAACTCTGCGTTATGTCGTGGAAGGGAGGGAAGGGGTGAACTCTGCGTTATGTCGTGGAAGGGAGAGAAGGGATGAACTCTGCGTTATGTTGTGGAAGGGAGAGAAGGGATGAACTCTGTGTTATGTCGTGGAAGGGAGGGAAGGGGTGAACTCTGCGTTATGTCGTGGAAGGGAGGGAAGGGGTGAACTCTGCGTTATGTTGTGGAAGGGAGGGAAGGGGTGAACTCTGCGTTATGTCGTGGAAGGGAGGGAAGGGGTGAACTCTGCGTTATGTCGTGGAAGGGAGGGAAGGGGTGAACTCTGCGTTATGTTGTGGAAGGGAGGGAAGGGGTGAACTCTGCGTTATGTCGTGGAAGGGAGGGAAGGGGTGAACTCTGCGTTATGTTGTGGAAGGGAGGGAAGGGATGAACTCTGTGTGATGTTGTGGAAGGGAGGGAAGGGATGAACTCTGCGTTATGTTGTGGAAGGGAGGGAAGGGGTGAACTCTGCGTTATGTCGTGGAAGGGAGGGAAGGGGTGAACTCTGCGTTATGTCGTGGAAGGGAGGGAAGGGGTGAACTCTGCGTTATGTTGTGGAAGGGAGGGAAGGGGTGAACTCTGCGTTATGTTGTGGAAGGGAGGGAAGGGGTGAACTCTGCGTTATGTTGCATATAGGGAGGGAAGGGGTGAACTCTGCGTTATGTTCTGTGAGGAAGGGAAGGGGTGAACTCTGCGTTATGTTGTATATAGAGAGGGAAGGGGTGAACTCTGTGTTATGTTCTGTGAGGAAGGGAAGGGGTGAACTCTGCGTTATGTTGTATATAGAGAGGGAAGGGATGAACTCTGCGTTCCGCTGTGGAAGGAAGGGAAGGGGTGAACTCTGCGTTATATTGTATATAGAGAGGGAAGGGGTGAACTCTGCGTTATGTTCTGTGAGGAAGGGAAGGGGTGAACTCTGCGTTATGTTGTATATAGAGAGGGAAGGGATGAACTCTGTGTGATGTTGTGGAAGGGAGGGAAGGGATGAACTCTGCGTTATGTTGTGGAAGGGAGGGAAGGGGTGAACTCTGCGTTATGTTGTGGAAGGGAGGGAAGGGGTGAACTCTGCGTTATGTTGTGGAAGGGAGGGAAGGGGTGAACTCTGCGTTATGTCGTGGAAGGGAGGGAAGGGGTGAACTCTGCGTTATGTTGCATATAGGGAGGGAAGGGGTGAACTCTGCGTTATGTTCTGTGAGGAAGGGAAGGGGTGAACTCTGCGTTATGTTGTATATAGAGAGGGAAGGGGTGAACTCTGTGTTATGTTCTGTGAGGAAGGGAAGGGGTGAACTCTGCGTTATGTTGTATATAGAGAGGGAAGGGGTGAACTCTGCGTTATGTTGTATATAGAGAGGGAAGGGATGAACTCTGCGTTCCGCTGTGGAAGGAAGGGAAGGGGTGAACTCTGCGTTATATTGTATATAGAGAGGGAAGGGGTGAACTCTGCGTTATGTTCTGTGAGGAAGGGAAGGGGTGAACTCTGCGTTATGTTGTATATAGAGAGGGAAGGGATGAACTCTGTGTTATGTCGTGGAAGGGAGGGAAGGGGTGAACTCTGTGTTATGTCGTGGAAGGAGGGAAGGGGTGAACTCTGTGTTATGTTGCATATAGGGAGGGAAGGGGTGAACTCTGCATAACGTTGTGTAAGGGAGGGAAGGGGTGAACTCTGCTTTATGTTGTGGATGCGAGGGAAGGGGTGAACTCAGCTTTATGTTGTATAGAGAGAGGGAAGGGGATAACTCAGCATTATGTTGTATATAGAGAGGGAAGGGGTGAACTCTGCGTTATGTTGTATATAGGGAGGGAACGGATGAACTCTGCGTTATGTTGTATATAGAGAGGGAAGGGGTGAACTCTGCGTTATGTTGTATATAGGGAGGGAACGGATGAACTCTGCATTATGTTGTGTATAGGGAGGGAAGGGGTGAACTCTGCATTATGTTGTATAAGGAGAGGGAAGGGATGAACTCTGCGTTATGTTGTAGAAAGGGAGGGAAGGGGTGAACTCTGCATTATGTTGTAGAAAGGGAGGGAAGGGGTGAACTCTTCGTTATGTTGTATAGAGGGAGGGAAGGGGTGAACTCTGCATTATGTTGTAGAAAGGGAGGGAAGGGGTGAACTCTGTGTTTTGTTGTATATAGAGAGGGAAGGGATGAACTCTGCTTAATGTTGTGGAAAGGGAGGGAAGGGGTGAACTCTGCATTATGTTGTGGAAAGGGAGGGAAGGGGTGAACTCTTCGTTATGTTGCATATAGAGAGGGAAGGGATGAACTCTGCGTTATGTTCTGTGAGGAAGGGAAGGGGTGAACTCTGCGTTATGTTGTAGAAAGGGAGGGAAGGGGTGAACTCTTCGTTATGTTGCATATAGAGAGGGAAGGGATGAACTCTGCGTTATGTTCTGTGAGGAAGGGAAGGGGTGAACTCTGCGTTATGTTGTAGAAAGGGAGGGAAGGGGTGAACTCTGCGTTATGTTGCATATAGAGAGGGAAGGGATGAACTCTGCGTTATGTTCTGTGAGGAAGGGAAGGGGTGAACTCTGCGTTATGTTGTATATAGAGAGGGAAGGGGTGAACTCTGTGTTATGTTCTGTGAGGAAGGGAAGGGGTGAACTCTGCGTTATGTTGTATATAGAGAGGGAAGGGATGAACTCTGCGTTATGTTCTGTGAGGAAGGGAAGGGGTGAACTCTGCGTTATGTTGTATATAGAGAGGGAAGGGGTGAACTCTGTGTTATGTTCTGTGAGGAAGGGAAGGGGTGAACTCTGCGTTATGTTGTGTATAGAGAGGGAAGGGGTGAACTCTGTGTTATGTTCTGTGAGGAAGGGAAGGGGTGAACTCTGCGTTATGTTGCATATAGAGAGGGAAGGGATGAACTCTGCGTTCCGCTGTGGAAGGAAGGGAAGGGGTGAACTCTGCGTTATATTGTATATAGAGAGGGAAGGGGTGAACTCTGCGTTATGTTCTGTGAGGAAGGGAAGGGGTGAACTCTGCGTTATGTTGTATATAGAGAGGGAAGGGATGAACTCTGCGTTATGTTGTGGAAGGGAGGGAAGGGATGAACTCTGCGTTACGTTGTGGAAGGGAGGGAAGGGATGAACTCTGTGTTATGTCGTGGAAGGGAGGGAAGGGGTGTACTCTTTGTTATGTTGCATATAGGGAGGGAAGGGGTGAACTCTGCGTTATGTTGTGGAAGGGAGGGAAGGGGTGAACTCTGCGTTATGTCGTGGAAGGGAGGGAAGGGGTGAACTCTGCGTTATGTTGTGGAAGGGAGGGAAGGGATGAACTCTGTGTGATGTTGTGGAAGGGAGGGAAGGGGTGAACTCTTCGTTATGTTGTAGAGAGGGAGGGAAGGGGTGAACTCTGCATAACGTTGTGTAAGGGAGGGAAGGGGTGAACTCTGCTTTATGTTGTGGATGCGAGGGAAGGGGTGAACTCAGCATTATGTTGTATATAGAGAGGGAAGGGGTGAACTCTGCGTTATGTTGTATATAGGGAGGGAACGGATGAACTCTGCGTTATGTTGTATATAGAGAGGGAAGGGGTGAACTCTGCGTTATGTTGTGGAAGGGAGGGAAGGTGTGAACTCTGCGTTATGTTGTATATAGAGAGGGAAGGGGTGAACTCTGCGTTATGTTGTGGAAGGGAGGGAAGGTGTGAACTCCGCGTTATGTTGTGGAAGGGAGGGAAGGTGGGAGCTCTGTGTTATGTTGTACATAGGGAAGGAAGGGATGAACTCTGCGTTATGTTGTATATAGGGAGGGAACGGATGAACTCTGCATTATGTTGTATATAGGGAGGGAAGGGGTGAACGCTGCATTATGTTGTATAAGGAGAGGGAAGGGATAAACTCTGCGTTATGTTGTGGAAGGGAGGGAAGGGGTGAACTCTGCGTTATGTTGTAGAAAGGGAGGGAAGGGGTGAACTCTTCGTTATGTTGTATATAGGGAGGGAAGGGGTGAACTGTGCTTTATGTTGTATGCAGAGAGGGAAGTGGTGAACTCTGCGTTATGTCGTATATTGGGAGGGAAGGGAGGAACTCTGCGTTATGTTGTATATCGAGAGGGAAGGGGTGAACACTGCGTTGTGTTGTGTAAGGGAGGGATAGGGTGAACTCTGCATCATGTTGTATATAGGGACGGAAGGGGTGAACTCTGTGTTATGCTGTGGAAGGGAGGGAAGGGGTGAACTCTGTGCTATGTTGTGGAAGGGAGGGAAGGGGTGAACTCTTCGTTATGTTGTATATAGGGAGGGAAGGGGTGAACTCTGTGTTATGCTGTGGAAGGGAGGGAAGGGGTGAACTCTGTGCTATGTTGTGGAAGGGAGGGAAGGGATGAACTCTGTGTGATGTTGCATTTCGGGAGGGAAGGGGTGAACTCTGCGTTATGCTGTGGAAGGGAGGGAAGGGGAGAGCTCTGCGTTATGTTGCACATAGGGAGGGAAGGGGTGAACTCTGCATTATGTTGTGGAAGGGAGGGAAGGGGTGAGCTCTGCGTTATGTTGTATACAGAGAGGGAAGGGGTGAACTCTGCGTTATGTTGCATATAGGGAGGGAAGGGGGGGACTCTGCTTAATGTTGTGTAAGGAAGGGAAGGGGTGAGCTCTGCGTTATGTTGTATACAGAGAGGGAAGGGGTGAACTCTGCGTTATGTTGCATATAGGGAGGGAAGGGGGGGACTCTGCGTTATGTTGCATTTCGGGAGGGAAGGGGTGAACTCTGCATTATGTTGTATATAGGGAGGGAAGGGGTGAACTCTGCATTATGTTGTATAAGGAGAGGGAACGGATGAACTCAGCGTTATGTTGTGGAAGGGAGGGAAGGGGTGAACTCTGCGTTATGTTGAAAATAGGGAGGGAAGGGGTGAACTCTGCGTTATGTTGAAAATAGGGAGGGAAGGAATGAACTCTGCGTTATGTTGTATATAGAGAGGGAAGGGATGAACTCTGCGTTCTGCAGTGGAAAGAAGGGAAGGGGTGAACTCTGCGTTATGTTGTATATAGAGAGGGAAGGGATGAACTCTGCGTTATGTTCTGTGAGGAAGGGAAGGGGTGAACTCTGCGTTATGTTGTACATAGAGAGGGAAGGGATGAACTCTGTGTTATGTCGTGGAAGGGAGGGAAGGGATGAACTCTGTGTTATGTTCTGTGAGGAAGGGAAGGGGTGAACTCTGCGTTATGTTGTATATAGAGAGGGAAGGGGTGAACTCTGCGTTATGTTCTGTGAGGAAGGGAAGGGGTGAACTCTGCGTTATGTTGTATATAGAGAGGGAAGGGGTGAACTCTGCGTTATGTTCTGTGAGGAAGGGAAGGGGTGAACTCTGCGTTATGTTGTATATAGAGAGGGAAGGGGTGAACTCTGCATTATGTTGTATATAGAGAGGGAAGGGATGAACTCTGCGTTATGTTGTATATAGAGAGGGAAGGGATGAACTCTGCGTTCTGCAGTGGAAAGAAGGGAAGGGGTGAACTCTGCGTTATGTTGTATATAGAGAGGGAAGGGATGAACTCTGCGTTATGTTCTGTGAGGAAGGGAAGGGGTGAACTCTGCGTTATGTTGTATATAGAGAGGGAAGGGGTGAACTCTGCATTATGTTGTACATAGAGAGGGAAGGGATGAACTCTGCATTATGTTGTACATAGAGAGGGAAGGGGTGAACTCTGTGTGATGTTGTGGAAGGGAGGGAAGGGGTGAACTCTTCGTTATGTTGTATAGAGGGAGGGAAGGGGTGAACTCTGCATAACGCTGTGTAAGGGAGGGAAGGGGTGAACTCTGCTTTATGTTGTGGATGCGAGGGAAGGGGTGAACTCAGCTTTATGTTGTATAGAGAGAGGGAAGGGGTGAACTCAGCATTATGTTGTATATAGAGAGGGAAGGGGTGAACTCTGCGTTATGTTGTATATAGGGAGGGAACGGATGAACTCTGCGTTATGTTGTAAAAAGAGAGGGAAGGGGTGAACTCTGCGTTATGTTGTGGAAGGGAGGGAAGGTGTGAACTCCGCGTTATGTTGTGGAAGGGAGGGAAGGTGGGAGCTCTGTGTTATGTTGTACATAGGGAAGGAAGGGGTGAACTCTGCATTATGTTGTATATAGGAAGGGAAGGGGGGAACTCTGCATTATGTTGTATAAGGAGAGGGAAGGGATGAACTCTGCGTTATGTTGTGGAAGGGAGGGAAGGGGTGAACTCTGCGTTATGTTGTAGAAAGGGAGGGAAGGGGTGAACTGTGCTTTATGTTGTATACAGAGAGGGAAGTGGTGAACTCTGCGTTATGTCGTATATTGGGAGGGAAGGGGTGAACTCTGCGTTATGTTGAAAATAGGGAGGGAAGGAATGAATTCTGCGTTATGTTGTATATAGAGAGGGAAGGGATGAACGCTGCGTTATGTTTTATATAGAGATGGAAGGAATGAACTCTGCGTTCCGCTGTGGAAGGAAGGGAAGGGGTGAACTCTGCGTTATGTTGTATAAGGAGAGGGAAGGGGTGAACTCTGCGTTATGTTGTGGAAGGGAGGGAAGGGATGAACTCTGTGTTCTGTTGTGGAAGGGAGGGAAGGGGTGAACTCTGCGTTATGTTGTATAAGGAGAGGGAAGGGATGAACTCTGCGTTATGTTGTGGAAGGGAGGGAAGGGGTGAACTCGGCGTTATGTTGAAAATAGGGAGGGAAGGAATGAACTCTGCGTTATGTTGTAGAAGGAGAGGGAAGGGATGAACTCTGCATCATGTTGTATATAGGGAGGGAAGGGGTGAACTCTGCGTTATGTTGAAAATAGGGAGGGAAGGGGTGAACTCTGCGTTATGTTGAAAATAGGGAGGGAAGGAATGAACTCTGCGTTATGTTGTAGAAGGAGAGGGAAGGGATGAACTCTGCATCATGTTGTATATAGGGAGGGAAGGGGTGAACTCTGCGTTATGTTGAAAATAGGGAGGGAAGGAATGAACTCTGCGTTATGTTGTAGAAGGAGAGGGAAGGGATGAACTCTGCATCATGTTGTATATAGGGAGGGAAGGGGTGAACTCTGCGTTATGTTGAAAATAGGGAGGGAAGGAATGAACTCTGCGTTATGTTGTCGATAGAGAGGGAAGGGATGAACTCTGCTTAATGTTGTGTAAGGAAGCGAAGGGGTGAGCTCTGCGTTATGTTGTATACAGAGAGGGAAGGGGTGAACTCTGCGTTATGTTGCATATAGGGAGGGAAGGGGGGGACTCTGCGTTATGTTGCATTTCGGGAGGGAAGGGGTGAACTCTGTGCTATGTTGTAGAAAGGGAGGGAAGGGGTGAACTCTGCATCATGTTGTATATAGGGAGGGAAGGGATGAACTCTGCGTTATGTTCTGTGAGGAAGGGAAGGGGTGAACTCTGCGTTATGTTGTAATTAGAGAGGGAAGGGATGAACTCTGCGTTCTGCAGTGGAAAGAAGGGAAGGGGTGAACTCGGCGTTATGTTCTGTGAGGAAGGGAAGGGGTGAACTCTGCGTTATGTTGTATATAGAGAGGGAAGGGGGGGACTCTGCGTTATGTTGCATTTCGGGAGGGAAGGGGTGAACTCTGTGCTATGTTGTGGAAGGGAGGGAAGGGATGAACTCTGTGTTATGTCGTGGAAGGGAGGGAAGGGGTGAACTCTGTGCTATGTTGTGGAAGGGAGGGAAGGGATGAACTCTGTGTGATGTTGTGGAAGGGAGGGAAGGGGTGAACTCTGCGTTATGTTGTGGAAGGGAGGGAAGGGGTGAACTCTGTGTTATGCTGTGGAAGGGAGGGAAGGGGTGAACTCTGTGTGATGTTGCATTTCGGGAGGGAAGGGGTGAACTCTGCGTTATGCTGTGGAAGGGAGGGAAGGGATGAACTCTGTGTGATGTTGTGGAAGGGAGGGAAGGGGTGAACTCTTCGTTATGTTGTATAGAGGGAGGGAAGGGGTGAACTCTGTGTTATGTTGTATATCGAGAGGGAATGGGTGAACTCTGCGTTATGTTGTATATAGGGAGGGAAGGGGTGAACTCTGCATTATGTTGTATAAGGAGAGGGAACGGATGAACTCAGCGTTATGTTGTGGAAGGGAGGGAAGGGGTGAACTCTGCATCATGTTGTATATAGGGAGGGAAGGGATGAACTCTGCGTTATGTTCTGTGAGGAAGGGAAGGGGTGAACTCTGCGTTATGTTGTATAAGGAGAGGGAAGGGGTGAACTCTGCGTTATGTTCTGTGAGGAAGGGAAGGGGTGAACTCTGCGTTATGTTGTATATAGGGAGGGAAGGAATGAACTCTGCGTTATGTTTTATATAGAGAGGGAAGGGATGAACTCTGCGTTATGTTGTATATAGAGAGGGAAGGGATGAACTCTGCGTTATGTTCTGTGAGGAAGGGAAGGGGTGAACTCTGCGTTATGTTGTATATAGAGAGGGAAGGGGTGAACTCTGTGTTATGTTCTGTGAGGAAGGGAAGGGGTGAACTCTGCGTTATGTTGTATATAGAGAGGGTAGGGATGAACTCTGCGTTCCGCTGTGGAAGGAAGGGAAGGGGTGAACTCTGCGTTATATTGTATATAGAGAGGGAAGGGGTGAACTCTGCGTTATGTTGTATATAGAGAGGGTAGGGATGAACTCTGCGTTCCGCTGTGGAAGGAAGGGAAGGGGTGAACTCTGCGTTATGTTGTATATAGAGAGGGAAGGGATGAACTCTGCGTTATGTTGTGGAAGGGAGGGAAGGGGTCAACTCTGCGTTATGTTGTGGAAGGGAGGGAAGGGGTGAACTCTGCGTTATGTTGTGGAAGGGAGGGAAGGGATGAACTCTGTGTTATGTTGCATATAGGGA